>NC_056737.1:444848801-445121301 GCF_019279795.1 Protopterus annectens | reverse complement strand
GTGATGTTAGTGTCTGTTTATGTGTCTGAGTGTGTATTGTGTAGTGGCAGTGTTACAGGAAAGTTTTTCTTTAATTAAGGTACAGGTTAAGGTTAGCAGCCATTACTAAGCTGGTACAGGGGGGTAGGGGTAAAGTGGGAGAGGGTTCACACTGCTAAATGTGCACACTGACCAGTTCTATGCTACTAATACTTAAAAGAATGTTAGTACTGTAAATCAGCGTCGGCATCCACCCCGTTTCCCTTTTGTACACGGGCTGAGGTGGCACATTAGTGGTGACCAAATTACACAGAACCAATGTTCTTGTCACCAAGTGGCTAGCCCTGATGTGGAATGTGAAACTGAAACACATACTACAAATGAGATGGTACCAATGGATTGTGACAAGATTACAGTTGGTAAGACTGAGTCAGCATTACCTCATGTTGTTACAACTAAGCTGACAAAGTGTATTATTTTATAGAAAGAAGAGGTGTTCGAGCTTTGCTACAGTCTGACAGTATAACTGGTATTTTCAACCCACCCCACTGAAATGTAAACATAAGGTATTTTGGGGTGCATTCTGTTGGAAGGCATCCCAAGTACAAGTGGGAGTACTGGGTTTAAACTCATTTCTTTCCATCCTTGAAGTAAAAATACCTATTATGTTTTTGGAAGGTAGAAAACTCTACACAGACATGGGGAGAACATGTAAACTCCCCAAAGACTGTGACTAGAGCTTCTTGATTAAAAGCTGAATCCCATGTCTTTTAGGAAAAAATATAACCATTATGTCACCATGTAGTGTGATTAGCCATAAGGGCATATAGTAAATGCACACTAGTGTCTTGGATGATAACCAAAACTTGTCACAACCAAATAAGCTTTACAGTTTATAGCTGCACATCTGAGTTAGAATGCATGGGTCACCAGGATTTCATCAACCTTAGAATGAGCTCAGTGCCATCTAAAGCAGTCTTACTACCAGTAATTGAAACTTGTCTAAAATTGTTTTTCGCATAAACACAAACATACAATAATCAAAGGGATTAATGATAACTCTCCAGTATCAACACCCTTTCTCCAGTTTAAGGTATACTATCGCAAGATAAACTACTTTGGCAAATGAAGAACACAAATTACTGTTTACCCTTAAAATAAGCCAATCTCTGGGTATTTGAATAGCAGTAATTATGTGATCAGTAGCACTTCAAAGGGGAAATGCCCACAGTTACTTGCATACATACTTAACATGTATACCCTTAAGTTATAAACAAATAAATCACTGTCAATAAACATTTAAGATACAATCATATTTTTTATTTGGAATAAAGAACTTTAAGCATTACAAACATAATTTTTTTGCACAAGGAAACGAAAATAAATGTTTTAACCATGTAGTAGAAAAATAGTAAACACTGACTCTCAGCTACACTCAACCTTAAATATTTTAATTGATGCACTGTGCCTTCACTGCCTCTATCTTTCAAGATCAAACTGCAATTTTCAGAGTCTTTACAAGCAGTCCAGTGCAGTTAAGTTCTATCCATTTGTGCATGCTGTAGCAAGAAAATCCAGAAACTGACTCTCTAGCATGTAAAGAACCAAATGACTTGAATTAACAATGTTTATCTCTTTTTTATGAATCCCAGACATGGTTTCCTGTGGCTTCAATTTGAGTGTTAGAATATAACATTTTGTTTTCATAGCAACACAATTTTGGGGGAAGAATCTAATAACATATATCAAGGAGCATTAGGCTTTAAGCACTGCAGATGACTGCACTGTCAAAAAACAGAGAGCTTCATTTTCAAACTGCAACACATCACCATAGTAGCAAATGTACAAATTCATTCTCCATGTAATTCCATACATTTTTAATTATACTCATTTATTAAAGAGAAAATTACAATGCACCTTTTACTTTTACATTGTAAAGCGCTATTTATATTTTTCTTTATTCAAAATAGCGTTGGTATTGTTTAGATTGCTTTTCCTACATTTCACTTCTTGAAAAAAAGATATTTTATTTTTTAAAGCTTGTTACAGCTTTTTCATAGTGTCCTTTTTATGATCTGAATATTTATTTAGTAATCAAAATTATTATTATTATTTTTGCAAACTGTAATGCTGATACATTTATTAACATTAAAGGTACGGTCTTTATCAATGCCCCAGGAATGCATTTTAGATACTCTTGTAGAACTTAAACACTTCTATTGAAATTGTTACCCAGTGCATAGTCATCAGTATATTTTGTTATCCATAGCTCATTACTACTTTTATATCAGAAAAGAACAGTCCACACAGAAATGGCCCAAGTAAAGAGCCCTGCAGGACACCAATGATACGCCTAAAGAGACTGGCAGATAACTTACCCCTCTGACTTGCTGTCTTCTGTTCTTTATCCTACGTTTTACCCACTGAATAACATAAAACTTGGCATTTTTTTATTTACCAATTATTGCCTTAAGTGGAATATTGCTCTATGATTTAACAAGGTCATGATTTATTTATTTTATTTTTATTTTACATTTGTTGACCGGGCTAGTCTAGCTGGATATATGTCCATTTTCAGTAGAGGCATGGGGAGATAAGCTCCAAACAGTTCAAATAAAGTTCACATCTACAGAAGTACATATTTAAAATGCAAATATATTCACCATAAAGAAAAAAAAAAGAAAAAAACTAAGTGGTCACACATTTATAAAGTATAAAAATGCAAAATATTTGACTAGACTTAGTACTATTACTAATGAAGTTACAATTAAATTTTCAGAAAGAATAATAGCTAAAAAGTACAGTATAAATGTAGATAAGAAGGAATATAAAAAGAAAGTAAAATGGAGTAGCAGCTGAGTAATACATCTAGTAGTACAACATGTCACTTTTTTGAGAATATAGTAATAAGTAAGACTATGATGGAGAGGTAGAATAATAGTTGTTAAGATGAAATTATTGCAGAGATGAGAAGGTAAGGCTGAATCAAGTAACAAGAGCATGTTGGTCAGTCAGGTTTAGTACAGGGGCACATCCAATATGTTTTGAGGAAGAGCTTAAGTTTATTTTTAAACAGAGTAATAGAGGGAAGTGTGGAAAGTTCGGGGGGAAGTAGGTTCCAAGTTTTTCCAACACTATTAGAGAAGAGAGAGAGTCTCCAGCTCTATTGTTTGATTTATTGATATTTACAAGAAGTTTTTGTGAAGATCTTAGGGACCTCAGGTTATAGTAGGGGTGAATAAGGTTAGATAGGATGGGTGTCTTGGTAGGTTGATAAAGTATTTTATGGGCAATGGCCAGTTGATTAAATTTCAGCTGCTGCTGTAATTCAAGCCACCCTAGATGCTTTAGATTAATACAGTGGTGTGTTCTGAAAGGGTTACCTGTGGCAAACCTGGCCATATTATTGTAGGAGTTTTCTAGTTTCTTAAGGTTATTTTTCGACAGATTAGTAAATATGGGTGAGGCATAAAGAAGGGTAGAGATTAGATGGGTGTGGGCAATAGTTAATTCTAGTTGCAGGAGTGAGGAAGGGTTTGATCCTGTAAAGAGAGCCTATTTTGTATTAGTAGTTTTCAAAGTGTTGTTGATATGGGTGTCAAAGTTAAGGTTGTTGTCTATGGTGATACCTAGCAGTTTGGTAGTAAGATCTTGGGATATAAGAGTACCATTATTGGATGTTATAGTGAAGTCTATTGGGGGAGATTTACTGGTAGGTGTAAAAAGGAGAAGTTTAGTTTTTTTAGGGTTTAGTAGGAGACAGCGTTTTGTAAACCATAGTTCTACAGAGTTAAATACGTCTTGTGTAAGGGAGTGAAGTTCTGATACAGATGTGGCTGAGCATATAAGTGTGGAGTCATCCGTGTATTGTATACATGTAGCTTGGGGAACTACTTGGTGAAGTTCATTGATGAATATAGAAAACAGGAGAGGGCCCAGTATGGACCTTTGAGGGACACCAATATTAACAGGTAGATGGGTAGAAAGAATGGTGTTCCAGAGCACAGCTTGATATCTGTTATTTAAGTAGGACTGGAACCATTTTATAGCTAGTATGTCAAGTGACAGAGATTTGAGAATGTTTATGAGTATATTGTGATTTATCATGTCAAAAGCCTTGGACAGGTCAATGAAAAGTGCAGAGGAAAGCATGTTAAGGTTACGGTTTTTGTTGATGGTGTCCATAAAGGAAAGGAGGGCAGTAGTAGTGCTATGGGAAGGTCTGAAACCATGTTGGGAGTTGGAAAGCAGGTTATTATGGAGAAGGTGGTCTAGCAATTGCCTGTGGATACATCTTTCTATAATCTTATATAAAGGAGAAAGTAGGGCTATGGGACGATAGTTGGAGAGTTCAGTGGAGTCTCCCCCCTTATGAAGGGGAATAATATGAGAGACTTTCCAAAGTTTGGGACTGTATCCTTCAGTGATGGTTCTATTGATGAGAATGGAGATGGGGTAAGCAATGGATTTGGCTGCTAATTGTAAGTATTCTGCAGGTAGTTGGTCAGCAGAGGGAGTGCATGATTTGAGTTTTCAGATAAGGGTGAGAATGAATGCTGTTGGGACAGGTTGGAAGAGAAATGGAGGTGGTGGGTTAGAGTCAGAATTAGATATAGTTAACGTTTTGAGGAGAGAGCTGACTAGCAAGAGTTTGAATTGCTTTGGTGAAAAAGGTATTAAAGGCATTAGCAGTTTGTTTGGGATTGTCCTTGTCAGTGCCTTGTGGGTTAGGTGTGATAGATTGACCGAGATGTAATAATTGATTAATACTTGCCCAGAATGTTTGTGGTTTATTATGGTGGGTCTGCTGAGATTGTAGATAATAGTTTTGTTTATCTGACAGTATAGCTTATTTTGTTTCATTTCTCAGTTGTTTGTAGTTTTGGAGGTCAACAGGGTTTTTAGTTAAGCGTGACTTATTC
Source organism: Protopterus annectens (assembly GCF_019279795.1). Lineage (NCBI taxonomy): Eukaryota > Metazoa > Chordata > Ceratodontiformes > Protopteridae > Protopterus > Protopterus annectens. The sequence continues at coordinate 445,116,400 of NC_056737.1, read as the reverse complement.
GAGTATTTATTTCTGAGATGGATTTTTTGCTTGGTTTCCTTAGTAAGCCATGGAGCAGATTTAGTTCTTATCCTGATAGAGCAGGTAGGAGCATGGTGGTTGAGTATGGCTAGGAAATTAGCATTAAAGTAATCAACAGCTTCATCTAGAGAAAGGTGTTTTAAGGGGGACCAATTGCATGCTCCAAGTTCACTTAGGAATAGATTCAAGTTAAAGTTTTTCTTGGTTCTAATTGTCCTAAATATGGGTTGAATGGGTGGATTGGTTTTGAGTCTGATAATGTAGGTTAGTGAGTGGTCGCTTACGTCGTCAGGTAGGGTTCCAGATTCATAAGTCCGGGGTTGATTATTAATGAGTATCCAATCTAATGTGCTTTCTTTCTTATTAGTCTTGTTTATTCTAGTAGGGGAGGTAATAGTTTGGGCAAACCCATAGAGATTAATATGGCTAGTAGGGTAGTTGTTGTTGCAACATTTCCAATCAATGTTAAAATCACCTAGGATTATGGTTTCTTGGGGAAGGTTTTGAGATAACCAACAAAGGATGGTAGTAATGTTATTGCCTGGAGGAACATAGATGCAGATAATATAGATAGATTTGACTGAGTTTAGCTGAAGCTTGGTAATAAGTATCTCAGCATTAGAGTCCTGAGGAGGTTTTTGGTTGAAGATGGTTATTTGAAAATCAGATTTGAATAGAACTGCTACTCCACCACCTTTCTTGGCTACACGGTCAAGACGTAAGATGTTGTAACCAGGTGGGATAACTTCACTGTCTTTAGTTACAGGTTTTAACCAAGTTTCTGTTAGACAAATAATATCAAAGGAGTAGAGTTCCAAGAGATCATGGAGTTGTGTTGTTTTATTATTAATGCTACGTGTGTTGAGGTGAACTATAAAGAGTGAGTTGGGTGTTTTTTTAAGTAGGTGGATGGCAGAGGGGTTTGGGTTGATGAGTTGAGTGGTAGTGGAGGTGTTTGGACCAGGGTTTGGGTGAATATCTCCATCCTTTAGGGAGAGGAGTAGTGTTAGATATCTAGTATTAGTATATTTACTGAGAAGAAATGGATATCTTCTGGTATTAGGGAAGTTATATCTAATGTGGGCTGTCCTATGGTATTTAGGTAGTAGATAGCTGGGTGTGGAAGTAATGTTGAAATGGTCAGTGTGAGAGGCTAGTGAAGAAGAGGTAGATTGTTTAGTAGGGTAGAGAAAGTGTGTCTATATTGGGTGCTCATAGGAGATTAGCAGGTATGCTAAAGTTAAAGGAGGTAGAATTGTGAGTATGGGTAACCTCTGTAAGAGGACTAGGGTGGAGGGTTTATTCATTGCCATGGTAGATATAAATTATTACTATAGGTACAGAGGTAGAGTAGGTGTGGTAAGGAAAGGCAAAAGGGTGTGGTGGGAGAGATAGGAAGTGGTGGAAAAAGGTGGGGAAATAGAGAAGGTGGTTTAATGGAAATGTGATTGGTGGAATGGAGAAGAGGTGTGGTTTGATAGGTATAAGAGTAAGACCTCTGGGGGTGGGTGAGATTTGGGGGTAGAGTAGGGGAGCAAAGTGAGCCCGCAGGGCGAACGGAGCGGGTTGAGACAATTGAAGGAGAAGCTAGAGAAGAAACTATCAGAAATGCAGGTAGCTAGAGGTAAGTAAGGTGGGACATGAGTGGGAAAGGTCTGAAATAATACAGGAGTCTAACGAACATAAGATACAGGAGGGTAAATACTGTTTCAGCACAAGGTGAGTAAGAGGAGGAGCAGGTCAAGAACTTAAGAAATATAGTGAAGTTGCAGAGGTAAAACAGAGTGAGAGGCAGTGAATAATGGATAGGATGAGGGTGAAGAAAGATAATAAGTAAGAAATATAGTGAAATTACAGAGGTCAAACAGAGAGAGAGAGGCAGTGAATAATGGATAGGTAAGGGTGCCACCTAGCGGGCAAATCTAGTATTCTAGGAAAGTGTGTGAGGTAGCTAACTGGTGAAGAACTGTGGAAGATGAGATACTTAGTAAGAGAGGGTTATTGTAAGTGAAGAAGTGTGTTGGCTGTTAGGTAGATAGAAGGGAGGGGTAAAGGCTGCTGGTTGCTCAAGCTCATAGCGAACTTTGGAGCTTTGATGCAAATAGTAGACAGAGGCCTACTGTACAAGTGGGACTAAGTCCATAACATACTTTCCTTGACAGAGGGTGCAGAGAATAAGAGGCAGGTAGATGAGGCCACTGGAGTTTGGATAGGGTTCTTTTATCACAGGGTAGGTTGTGGCTATAGCAGGATCAGGACAATGTTGAGCTGGGTACTTTGGGGAGAAAGGGAGGCAAATGTAGAGGAGAGAACAGAGTTAACATTCAGCAGGTTTCTAGGCAGCAAAGCTAGCAGTAATAAAATAAAACATTTACATTCAGACACAGTTAATAATGAAGTTAAATACAATTCTTATAGGCATTCTAAGCATGTGCCTAACAAATTAATAGGAATAGCATACAAGCTAGGTGCAATAGAACTAAAATTAAGTGAATAAGGTCAACATTAAAGCAGTTCGGGCATTGACTATAAGTAATACTGTAACATAAAATGCTAAGGTACAATGGATTTTCTTTCCTTTTATCAAATGATAGTTGACTTGCTGGAGACCAGATTAAAAATCCCCAGAAAGAGGTAGGACGAAAGTTGGGGGCAGACCCAGAATCAAACCTTAATATAAAGACAAGAAGGGACTCGCCAGCATCTTAAAGTAAACTGGTAAAGGAGAGATATGGGCTTATGCACGTTCAAACTAGAACTACAATGGTGGTACAATTACAAGCAGCCAATCCAGGCTGTAATCAGGTAAAATAAACATCCACAGCACTCTCAGGCTAACTTCACATGTGAGGCACTTTTACATCTAGCTGTACCAGGCTGTGAACAGGTAATAGGGATTTCTAGAGCGTTCAGATTAGCTCCACATGGGTGGCGTAGTTGCAAATAGCTGTTTCGGCTAGAATAGCACTAAAACACTTATAATTGGACAATGCACCATCATTTCAGTAATGAAATTGCAGGAACAAGTGTTCGCTTGCAAGGCAATAAATAGTGTAAAACCCAACAGAACGCTCAGACTAGCTCCACGTGGGTGGCGCAGTTTCCAATAGCCGTGTAGGCTACAATCACACTACTATCTTGGAGAGGGACAAACCACAGACTTATCAGTTATGCAATGCAGGAATAAAGACTAGCTCCATGTGGGTGGCGCAGTTTCCAATAGCCGTGTAGGCTACAATCACACTACCAACATGGAGTAGGACAAACCACAGACTTATCAGTTATACAATGCAGGAATAAGTGTTCGCGTGCTATTTACAGAAGGAGAGACAACTACCTCAACTAGGCATTCAGGTAACGTGTGATGTGGATTGTTATCAATACTTCATCAAGCACTGCTGTTACCTCTTCAAAGATTGACAACAAGTAAACAAGTTATTTTTTTCTGATACATTTAAAGTATTTAATATTTAAATAGACAACATATTGTATATAGTTAGATATCATATAAATCTTAATGCATTTATCAAAAAAAATATGACTCAAGGCCAGCTCCATTCACAAAGAGGGATAAAACACTGATATTTGTTTCAGATGACCTGGATTTGCCTAGCAGCTCAGGTGCTTGAAAGGACCTGGCATAGATGAGCTGGGAACTGAGCTGCAATCTTGCTTTCATCCACACTGGGGGGTTGGCCCATAGGGGATCCAAACGTTTGTGCTTGCCGTTAAACAAAGCCTACATTTGTGGCAACATTGACATCCCGATCACTAGCAAGTCATAAGAGCTATAGTATAGAGACAGGAGTGTGTGTGTGTGTGTGTGTGTGTGTGTGTGTATTTATCCAGTGATGGATTGGCTTCCCATCTAGAATTCCAGGAAATGCATTTATTGGAAAACAAATGAATAAACTAGGGGTGACTAGTGCATGGCATTTACTCTACCCAACAGCAGCAGATTATGCATAGTTATCATGACATGCAGCATCAAACACAAAAGAGTTAATTAAAAACATCTCTTTTCTCAGTATCTTCTAGGAATCTTGTACCAATTCCCATACCTCTACGCAGAATCATTTCCAGTGAGCAACTGCTTGGCAACAAGCATAGCCAACCCCTGACACAAACAGGTGACTTTTTCATTTTTACAACCCCAAAATTTCTTTCTACAGTTTCATAACTCTCATGCATGTTGAAGAATTAAATCCTTTTTCAATCACGTCCATTTCCTTTTTGTGAATCCTTTAAATAAGGGGCTACATCAAGTGCAAAGTAATTAAAGCACAGTACCCCATGACTCTTAGAGGGAAAGTGAGAAATTCAGCTGAATGCAGACGTTTAAAGGATGCCATTGTTCTATAAACAGTTATTGTCAAAATGCAAGGACAGCTGCTGCTAAGCCTCATTAAATGGAAAAGCAGTTGTACCTAATGTGGAGATGCATGGTGGTAAACCTGGTAAAGTCCTAGCTGACAGACTTAAGAACAGAATGTTGGGAAGGTATACAGTGACACTAACAAACAACAAAGGCAGTTCAGATTTTTGGTTATTAACACCATTACAAAATGTTTCCATCAGAACATCTACCTCACTGCAATGGACCTCTCAGACTAATAAGCGATACATCTCACAACTTTTTCAGATCTTAGAAAAGCCAAGAGAAAAGAAAACAAGTAAAATCAAAATGAGCCCCAAACTGAAAGTGCCAGTACAAGACAGATCGCCACCTGAACTATACAAGCAATTTGGATGAAAATCAATTTCCCTTAAAATATTGTCCATAATACTGTAATAACTAGGATACTTCCAGCCTTCTCTTGTATTTGTGTAATACTGCTAACATCAAACCAGGAGAAAAGCCCCAAAACAGCAAATCAGCTGTAGAACAACTTCCTTCATCAGTTCCAATGATAAAACGTTTGCTGAAGTCACAGCTACTAGAATGCAACCACTAATGAAACTCACAAGTCCTATGGTTCAAGCTAGCTTTGTACTAAAAAGATGTAACACTAACCACCTGCCTGATGTCATCGCTCTCATCGAAGGATTAAAGGGGAGCCCGAAACCCACAATAGCTTACATTGCAGAAAAAAATATGATTCATTAGAATGGAAATATTTACAGGGAGTCCTCAGAGATTCTGGAATAATAGTATTTATAATGTCTCACTCAGGCTGTTAATTTCTCCCTCAGTCAAAATTCCTAATAATCATGTTTTTCCTGCTCCATTGTTCATAAGTAGCAAAAATGTAAACTCTTCATATCCTTGTTTCTGACAGTTATTGAGCCACTGGTCGTTACCACACAGAGTCCAGTGCAGGTACCTGGCTGATGTATTAACAATACCAAACCCACCTTCATAATATTCAGAAAATGGCTCCCACGATCCTTTCTACTACTTCCAAAGATCATAACACAGTTTCTCACATGCATCGTATTGTATTGTCAGTGGTACAACAGGTAGCACACTCGCCTTTTGTGTAGACGGCTGTGGATTCATTTCCCACACAAGGTAGATCAAATGTTGACACTGCAGTGCAGCATAAGGGGTGTGGTGCACTCCTGAGTGTGCCATCCTTCAGATGAGACATTAAACCAAGGACAAACAATACAAGACAACACTCCTTCCTGGAAATAATTTATTTATGTTCACAATTCACATACCAGTTTCGGCTGCATAAGCCTTCATCAGTGTAAAGAACCATTTTTACATCAGACCTCGAAATACTTTCTACTTACACCCCATTGGTCAATCACAAACAATCATTTAACCCTGGTGGAAACAAGCCCCCTAACCTGATAATCTATCTTTTGATCCAGTAGTTTATGCCATCCACCTTTGTTATTTCTTTTATACCCAATTTTATCAATAACTGTGTGTTTATATAAAGTGTTAGTAGTTTTTTTACATCTGATATCACTCATATGTTCTGTTATCCTAAACCTCAGAGGTAGAGAAATCTGACCAATATAAAATGCCAAACAGTTAAATGTAGCTAGGTATATCACCCAGTCTGTGTTGCAATTGCCAAACATTTGAATGTCAAAAACTTGTAAAGTATTAGCGGATGAACAATGCTCACTTTTACTAACATATTGAGAGTTGTTACAGTGTCCACAAGGCTGGCATCCTCTAATTAGATGCTGTCCAAGGGACAATTGACCCATGGTTGAACCTACCTTAAACCAAGGACCCATCTGCTTGAGCTGGTGGCAGCTCAGGTGGATGTGAAGGATCCTACAGTACCTATCAAAAACAGAAGTGGGAGGTCCTTGATGCCCTGACCAAATTTCCCCTAGTAGTATAAATACTACCTCAAGTCTCCCCTGAAAAGAGACTATTCACTTAATGGGACTAACCCGGTCAACAAAGGATAACTATATAAATAGACAAAAGTTGACCATTGCATTCATAATAAAGAGGCAGCTCTAAACAAGTGTTTTTGCAGGTGGACAATCCCTACTTGCACCCTCACACCTTCAAACTTATACATACCAGCTTCAGATTAAAGCAAAACTGGGGAAGAGAAAAAAAGTCTTCAAAAGAATACATATAGCTAATGAGCAATCATTTGTTTTGCTCTAACAGAAACAAACAAGCAATTTCCAAGATTTCCAACATCAAGGACATGCGAGGATGCCCTTTGTACTAACTTAGATTCATAGAATTGTAAATTCTATAAATAATTCTCACTACTTTTACAAGTAAATCAGGACTGAATCGTAACACAAAGACAATGGAGACATTCCCAGATAAATATCAAATTTCAACCTTTGCTAAAAGTAATACACTTGTCATCTTCCAATAATTCAGCAAACTCCTAACTACTGAAAAGGTAAATTTTTCCCATATTATACTTTGTCGCAATAAAATCAGCATTTTCTAAGTTAATATAAACTGTTACTGAACTATGATGCAGGTCAGAAAGAAAAATGAAGCACTATATATGCATACAAATTCATAGATTTGATTATCAGGCTTACAGTTTATTGGGTTTCAAGAAGCTTCATTGCTATAAAGTTGTACTGATTCCCACTTACAAATGTTCCATAAAGAACAGTAATTTCTTTACCTACTGGCCAATGTCAGGCATTTTATGAGAGCCTTCTGTTAAATGACAGATGTAAAACATAAGCTTAACAAACAATTCAAATAAAGAGTTTTCAGAAAGCAGTTTTAGGCTGTACGGAAAATTTAACTTTGCTTTTCTTGCTTAAAGTTTTGAAACAATGGAATAAGAGACTGAATTTTCTGGCAATTTATATTAATACAAGTTTAAAGGCCGAGTGTGCATATGAATATTGTAAGGCAATTATCTCAACTAAAATGCATCTCACAGTTCTATAAAGTAAAGTCTAAGAGTACAGACACTTTTTCTTAAAACAGTTTTGTTGGCTATATTAAAAAGGTAGAACCTGTATGATAATCTGGACATAAAAAGAAGTAACTTGTGTTACTACAAATGTTTCCTTCTGAGGACTGTGACCTTTTCTTGATGGACATATTTGCATAATATTACAACCCTTAGAGCTATGTTTTCTGATGCTTAAGAGTCACATACTGTAAACTAATCTGTGAGAAGGGGGAGAATATTGATCTAAAACGAGAGCCCTGTGATTGTTCCCTTAAAAAATCAGAGATTTCCTCCTGGAATAGCAGTATAGATTCAAGTCAAGGGAGTTGTATCTGTGATTGCTTTGTTGTAAGGTGACCCATACTATATAGGCTCAGCCTGAAAAAGCTGTTTAGGGTCACCATGTGGTTAGGGCACACTACTCATACAGTAAAAGGTGGAGTTAGAGTGTAATGCCAGTCAAATGGCAGGTATGAGTGGGTCAAATCTTATAGATGAGATACGGGCGGTGTAAATAGCTTTTGGAATATAGAATGAAACATAATTTACAGAAAAGGAGCCAGAGCATATGCTGGAAGCTGAGTATTTTTCCAGCAAGGTATAATACTCCTTATTCTGTGCACACACAGCACTGATTTAGGAGCCAGACTTCTCTGCTGTGATTGACTGCTCTACTACTTGGGAGTAGCCCCACTGAAGATGGCCTCAGCAGGCGTAAGGATACTCAGAATCCCTCGGATGGCTGCCATTCAGCTGAAGTTTGTGCCAACAGATGAAAAACACAGCCTCAATGTGACAATAAGTTGCTGAAAGGAAAACTCTGTTTAAGCCTGTGCACCTAACAGCTGTTTGCACTATTTATGACTGAATTGTCTGCTATGATATCGCTTACTAGCTGTGTGATCCTACTGGAAAATCTTGGTGCTTAAATGAGGAGGGATGAAGATACTGTAGGGGTATGAGTGGGATAAATGGTTTGCCTGATCTGAATATCCAAGTAAGAAATTGTTAAAAGAATTCTGTTCTTGTCATAGATTATTCACCTCATCATTGAACACCATGACTGAACCAAAAGATGTTCAAAAGTGCAGACTTTTGTGTCTGTTTTAGCAAAACATAGCCTGGCCATTACAGAACCTCTGAGTGAAAGGTTAGTTTCATCAGCAGCTAAGTTACTCTCTTTTCCATCTTATATTGCCTCCCACTCACTTAATCTTATGCTGGTTTGCCTATTTTATAGTCTAGATAGTGTATGACACTGCACATATCAGTCATTGTTAAGTATATTTTACTGTCATACTGCATCGTCATTGTTTGAGTGCCTAGCTGGTTAGAATAAAAGCATAGCTGTGCCACTAGGTAGCATTGCATACTAGTGGGTAATTAGACAAACCTGCATAAATCTAATAATCTCCTACTCTAATTTAACAGTTAGACTTGTTGCTCCTGTAGTCTAGAAGATACTCAACAATGTTTTTTTTCTGTGCTCAACTGAAAGATATTTAATTTAAATGTACTATGCTTAATGTACAACATTGTGGAACTGTTTTCTATGCCTAACATTACCCTGTCTGGATCTGCCATTTCTTGCTTCCTCCTGTTCTTCTCTGTCCTCTACATTTTCTGCCCTCCTACCACTATCCCTACTAAAATCCCCCTCCTGCTAATCACTATTTTATCTCCTACCCATCTCTACCAAAGTCTCTTTTCCTCCCATCCTGATTAACCTATTTTTTCTCCCTTTGTATCAGGCAGTACATCCTTATCTGACCTCTCTCTCTCTCACCAGCTGATCTAACAGCGTGCATAATAAAAACTAAACTCAGGAAGAAAACCAGTACCTATTTCCTGCTGGGTATCCCAACCTCATACTCAGGATAATTTTCTTACTTTAATGTATGTACAAATAGAAGTATATAAATAAATAATCAATTGTACTAAGCTAATGGTGCCTCGTACATCACCACTAACAACTCTGGCCCCTCTCTCCACCCTGCTCTCTCGTCTCACTTTTCCAAGCCTGAACTAGCCTCCTTGGCCACTGTTAATCCTGTGGGAGCTTGAAATTAATTTTTTTCTTCTTTTCATTGCTCTATAACACTACAACTCTGTAATTACTTAATACAGTTCCACTGCCTTTCTCGAAAGTAATTTTTGTTGCACTCTCTCTCCCACCCTAGCCCACTCTCCTTTCACTAATTACTACCTATTTTGTCAAGCCTACATAAATAACACAGCTATTCAGACTTTGTCTTAGATTCCCCAAGACCTCCCTTTAGTACATCGCATTAACAAACTCACCTGTCTGTTTCTTTAGCTAGTTACTTGACCTGAGCGAGACTGCTCCATTTGCCCTCACTACTCTTGGGCTCAATCTGCTCCCCTACCCTACCCTCATTCCCATCCACTCCATCAATTACATTTATGTTCACCCAAACTCCTCCCCCACTAAACCATCATCCAATCACAATTAACTTACAATCAATCCCATGTCTAACCTCTCCTCCTACAATCCACCCTAAGGTACCATCTTTAATTAGCTAATTAATCATTCCTCCAAGCTCACTTTATCAGTAACCCCTAAATTATCCAAATAGCACATTCTACCATTCTATACCACTAACTACTTATCCCTTCAGTTAATACCTTTTTCCTTATCAACAATGTCTCTCATTACTACTTCTACTACACTACTCCTCTCTCTCTCTCTCTCCCTATTTTTTTGTCTCCTGTTAAACTTAACATCACTGCACCCAACTTACTTACCTCCAAAAGTTACATCTATGACTTCTACACAAACCCTAGCTCTCACTAGTTACTTAGAGATATCCCCCAGTCTGTTTGTACTTAACATACTTTTACACAATAAACTAAAATTTCTTCCCCTACAAAACAATAGCTACAACCATACACCTTTGACTTACCATCACAACTCAAAAAGAAAGCAGTTACCCAAAATGTACCCACACAAACACTCTAACCTATCCCAATGTGGAGATATCCACCCCAACCCAGGTCCCATTTCTTCCACTTTCAACTCCCCCAACTTGCATAAATCACTGTCCCAACTCTCAGCCTTCAAAGTGTTAGAAACAAAATTCCAGAATTCCATGCCTGGATATCTCACAACAAACCAGATATAATAGGTGCAACTGAAACTTGGTTGAAATCCTACATAAAAGACTCTGAATTCCTCCCCCTAGGCTATGCTTGTTTAAGAGCTGATAGACCCCATAAAAAAGGAGGAGGCATTGCTCTACTCTTTCCAAATATCCTGACAATTGTCCCCCTATTCTAACTCCATTCCACAACTCTCTACTGCTGAAATCTTAATATCATTTCTAAAAATAAACAACTGTAAGAATATCTGCATTATAGCCCTATATATACCCCAAGGTAACAATATTCCACTGTTAGAAGAAATTCTTGCCTGGACATCAAACATACAAAAATAAAACAATTATTTTGGGTGATGTAAACATAAACTAGCTATATCTCTCTAACCACTCATCTAATATCAATGTCTTTAACTTCATACAGCTGATTACCAATGCAACTAAACCTAACAGAAATAAAGACAGTGATCCCATCCGTGACTGGATTCTAGTTTCTGACCCAAATAAAATCTCATCAGCAGGCACACTAAATTACAGGATCAGTCACCATCTCCCTGCCTATAAGACCACTCCAATACCACATCAACACCAATATAAACAAAAAATCTAACCAATTTTAACCCAACAACCTTTAATGAAACCTTATGAAACATCAGCTGGAATATATTAAAAGTTCTTCCCATCAATTAAGCTGTAGAATCCTGCAACTCAGCATTTCTCTAGACCCTAAACAAACTATCTCCACTCTGACAAAAAAACAATAAAAACTAACCATGCCATATGGCTCTGCAGAACCACCAAGCAACTCATGGCTGCAAGGGACAAACCATGGAAAAAAATTATCTGATCGCTTACAATTTAGACAGCTTTGTAATCAAGTAAAGTTCCTAGTCATTAATGACAAAAAAGAACACTACCTGAGTCTCCAAATGAACTATAAACAAAACCCAAAAAATTCTGGAACTCCATTACATTTCTGATAAACCCTGGTTCCAAGAACAACCCTTTCCCAAATCCAGACAAAACACCTACTGAAATAGTGACCTTTTCCAACTCATGTTTCATCAACACCATGCCTAATCTCACTGCTACCTTTTCTCAAGCTAACTGTAATACAAACTCTGCTCTACCAAAGCAGTCTTCACAAAATACTACTAACTCCTCTCTATCTACGTTTTCTTTCTCCACCATACCCACTACTACTATAACAAAGCTACTTCTCAAGCTCAACCCTGGTGCTAATGCTCCTAACAACCTACGCCCGGAATGCATTCAAATGTCAGTTAAAGCCATTGTTTACCCTATCAGCATACTTTTTAATAGATCAGTCCAAGAGTCCTATGTACCTATCATCTGGAAAAAAAGCATATATTCTTCCCTTTCACAAAGGTGGCAACTGCATGGACATTTACAATTTTGCCCTATTGCTCTTCTCTCCCCATCTCTAAAATCTTGGAAAAATGCATTTACATTCAACTTACAAATTACCTATTTCAAAATCAACTCCTTTCCCCTACTCAGCATGGGTTCAGGCCAGACCATAGCACTAACACAGCTCTTATAGCTTTCATGGATACAGTCAACTGAGTTCAATATGCAAGTAAAATTGTATTCTCACTGTCTAAAGCCTATGCTATGGTCTCCCATCCTCTACTTCTCACTTAACTCTGTAAACTAGTTATTCCCCCCACCCAACTCTAAATTGGTCAACTAACTATATCAAAAATAGACAACAATCTACCAACTAGCAGAACTCTTTCTCTCCATTCCTTGACACGTCCACAGGTGTTCCCTAAGGTTCCATGCCTGGGCGTCTTTTTTTCAATATTTTCATTAACAACTTTCACCCTAATCTTAATAATGGATCAGTAATACAATATGCAGATGACAACCATAATCTGCTCTGCCAACACTACAACTGAACTTTTGCAAATTATCCTAAATGCCCTTACATATACCAAAACTTGGATGAACAACAACAATTTTGCCCGAAACCCCAATAAAACCAAACTCCTATTATTTACCTCTAAGAAAACCACCCCATTAAATAAGACTGAATTTACTATATATTCTCAAAACAAAACTATTATAGAGGTTGTCTCCCATACAAAACTACTAGGAGTTATCATAGATGAAAACCTAACATTCGACCTGCATGTCCACAATAGTATCAAAAAACACATAAAAAATGAGATACCCTTTATTGCCAAATACTTTCTTAGCCACTTCTTCTACTTTCTCTCCTATATGGTGCTTCTCCCCTTACCAGTATCCAGTCCTCTTTTTAAACAAGCTTGAGACCTACAAGAATAAAATTGATAAGTTTGCATCCAGTGCAAAATATTCCTTCCATCACTGCTCCTCCTTACACTTACTGAATTGGCTCGCACTTCCACGTTACCTCACATACTTACAATTAACTACAACACACAAAAGTATCTACAAACCATCTGACTGCCCAGACTTTACTTCTATACAAACTCACTATCATCCAAACAGACCTGTCAGATCTGAATACAAATTTCTCCTGCAAGTAGAAAAAACAAAACTTCCAGCTGGCCAAATGCTGTACCCTTTCTCCATTGTCAAACTGTGGAATGGACTCCCATTAACTATTAGAACCACCAGTAATGCTTTTTCCTTCAAAAAATCTCTATGGCAACACCTCACCACTCTATGGCACTGCACATGCTCCAGTTCTCAACCTCCCATAACCTGATTCCCCAAACTCATAATTACTTTCACTTTTTTTTACCTCCTCCTCCTTTCAATCTAATCTTTTCTACCTACTAATATGAATATCATAAGAATGATCATCTAGGCCTACCTTATTGATATACTTACCTGATAACAAAATTGACTATGTACTGGACATGCACTCCTAAGTTGTACTACTGACTTATATGATTGACTCGTACTCTCATGCCTTATTTTTTATGATAGATCCTACAGAAAAATCTTGATTAGTGTTAACTTTTAGTAATGTCGGAAGAATATTAAGTTATTGACATTTTTTTCTTAGTCTACCTAAGCATGATATCTTATATGTACATTTAATTCTATCCCCTATATTGTACTGCAATTAATTTAGTTGCTTATAATTAGCTGCTGCTTTTGCTCACCTGTGTCTGCATACCTTTTTGTACTCTATGTATTGAACCGATACTTTGTTTATTTAACTGTGACTTTTTCTATTGTATGTATATGCTTTGTTTATTTAACTGTGACTGTGAATTTTTTTATTGTATGTATGTGTTGATATGGAGCTTTTCTCCCCAGGCCTCCACTGAAAATGGCCTCACTTCGGCCCACTGGACTTTTCCAGTAAACAAATGCAAATAAATAAATAAATTACAGAGCAACCTGGTAAAAAGTCAATGGGTGAATGACTGACTTTGTAGTCATATAATAAGACCTGAGAGTGTATGTTCTGAACACTGAAGCCAAAAATGGTACTAAGTTATCAGATGATCACCACCAGGTAGCAAGCTGGACATGTGATGACAGACGTGACTGGACTGACCAAGAGTATACAAGCATGTAGCAGCAGTGTAATGTAAAGAACATGGAGTCCAAGCAGACGCTTCTCAAGACCTCAATAGTCCAGTGGCAATGAGCTATGAACAAAAGATGTGTCACGTGCTTGTCAATGAAGTAACTTTAAGACACGTGGGTAGAAACCATCTGTTAGGAGAGCTGTCAAGTTAATAAAAGCCATCTTCCATTCATTGTTAGTTGGAGGTTAGGGTCTCTGTTCTGACATAATGACTTGGCTGCAGCAGTTCACAGAAGCAAAGACCTAGGTGGGGGAAGAGCTCAGTGAGACCATGGAAAGTAACCTAGGTTATCTTAAAAATGTTCTGGCAAACTATTATGCAACTCAGAAGAGGAGGTTGGACATCCCCCAAACCTCTCAGTGAAACTCCAAACCTTGACTAGGGATATTGTTGGGGAGGGGTAATAGACAGAATACCACAAGGAGCTCCTGGACCCATTGGACACACCACTCTTTGACTTAAGGCAGTACTTGAAGGAAATGGAGGGATTCTAATAGTTTGTGTAGATGAGATCACTGCAGGAATTAACACACTCCAAAAGTAGACATGCCACAGGAATGGATGAGACCCAGTCCGAAGTGTTATATGGAAAGTAGAGATAGTAACCCAGGACTGGCATGCTTTTCAAACATGAAGACGGGGGGGGTGTTGCAGTTGTAAAGGAGTCACCCTTTTCACTAGGGAACCCTATCTCAGGGTGTTGGAAAAGTGACTTCATCAAGTAGTCAAGCCTCTTATTTAGGAAAGATGATGCATATTCTTTCCTAGCCACACAACAAAGGATGTACTGCACAGAGAGCAGGAGTCAGCAAATTCTGACAGTACTACTGGCATGTGTTCCATGAACTTGGAGAAAGCATATTACACTGCAATCTGGAATGCTTTTTTACTGGTGCAACCACAGCATAAGCTTAATGTTTGGATAAAATGACTTGTTAACATAACTTACTTTTCACTAACTGAATTCATAACTATCTGTCTAATTAATTATTACAATGCTGGTGTGCCTAGCTGCTGTGTGCACAATATGCTGATTTACTGCAGAGTTTGGCCCCACTCAAGTTATCATTTATTCCTATAATTCATTTCTCTGTCCTCAGCTGCCTTTGCATTGCACTTCTGCTGATCAGTCAAGCCTTCTATATCAGCACAAATGTTATAAGCTGCTTGCTGTGTTTTAACAAGCACTGCTTACCATTCTGTACAAATCCCTGTAAACTACTCATAAGGTTTAAAATATTCTCAGCTGAGTTAATCCTATGTACTTAACTGCACTGACACGTGGCAGGGGGAGTTGCAGAGCCACTGAAGTCTCTGTAAACTGCTCATTAGGATGAAATGATTCTGTGCTGCTGTATAACTATTTATTGTCCTGTTTCCCATGCAGTGCAATGAGCCATATCACTGCTTAACTGTTACATGTGTGCTGACATTGCTTAATAGGGCTTCATTAATTTATAATGTCTTTATGCTTTATTTAATGTACACCATAATCATTTATTGTTCTACCAAATGTGATACAGTGAGCATCGATTAAATCACAGAAAAATACTTCAGTCTTGCCTATATATCAAAAAACTACTTTATATAATACTCTACAGTCTAACAAATGTAAAAGCATATTTAAAATAACTAATGTTGTTGTACAGCATTTTTACTGTGCTTTTATAATAAAATATACATGTTCACTAACTTGTTATCCTTCTGCATTTAGCTTGATTCCACATAAAAAACAAAATATTTTAAGTATGCAACATTTTAACCTAGCCTGTGTTTCTCCTGAAACATGCCTGGGCCTCCCATTTCATAAAACTGTTTTCTATGGCTACAATGCATTGCATTAGGGCAAATGACCCTTGATGGAAATTCTTATGACCAGGATACACCTAATCAGTGTATGTCAAGGTATTCCTCCATAACTCCTCACTGGTCATAGTTTGTCTAACAACCAGGTCTCACATAGGTTCATAGGTTGGTACAAGGCTATCAGCCCTAGGGCCTATACAAGCCTAGCCATAACAATTCCCTGGCTATTTCTTCCCACACTATTTACTTCCCTGGACCCCTGTCTAGCAGGGCGACTGACGTGATCCCCGGGATGAATTTCCTTTCTCCCATCCAATCATCAAGGTTCCTTTTGAAGAGGACCAAAGAGGCACTCTGCTTGACATGTATGGGCAATCTATTCCAGAGTCTGGGGAGTCTCTGGGTCAGGAACCTATCCCTCCAGCATGTTGTGTTTATTGTGATGACAAGGTTTAGCTCCCTGGAGCGTGTGGCTCTGATGGATTGGGATTTCTTTAAGTGTAGCATGTCCATCAGCTCTGGGTTTGACATGGCCTTGTATGTTAAGCAAAGATCGCCTCTGAGTAGACGATATGCGACAGAGTATAGCTGGAGTTTTTTAAGGCTGTCAGCGTAGGGCATCTGCTTTAGGTCTGTGATTCTTTTAGTGAGGTATTTCTGTGGCCTTTCCAGTTGTTGCAGATGTCTTGAGAGGTACATACCAAACGGGGCATTGTATTCTATAATGGGTCTAATGAGGGATGAGTACAGTGGAACAATGACCTCCTTTTTTCTGGATGAAAAGCCCTTAGTGATGAGGTGTGCCACATAGAAGAATTTCCTGACTGTTGTGGCGATGTGGTTATCGAAGGTGAGACCGCTGTCCACCTGTGTCCCTAAGTCTCTTATCACACTTTTGGTGTTTAGTGTACTGCCACCTATATGGTAATTCACGAATACATGTTTTTTCAGAAAGGGGATAACTATACATTTCTTGGCATTGAGCTTGAGCCCATGGCTCTGGCACCAAGCATCTGTTTCTGTAAGGCCCTTTTGTAGAGTATCCACATCATTTGGGGATTCAATAATGGTTCCCAGTTTGCAGTCATCTGCAAACTTTGTTATCCAGAGTCCCTTAGTGTTGGCCTGTACTTCAGAGAAGTAGATGCCAAACAAGAGCGGTCCCAGGACTGAGCCTTGAGATACTCCACTTGTCACTTGTCTGGAGCTGGCTTTGGAGTCGGCTACTTTTACAGTGTGGGTTCTATTAGTAAGCCAGTTAGCAACCCATTGGGTGACGTAGGGATTAATGCCCAGCTTAGTAAGTTGATCTATGATTCCAGAGTGGGGGATGGTGTCAAAGGCCTTGGCAAGGTCTAGATAGGCTGTATGGACCACCTTACCCTTATCCATGGCTCTGGAGACTGAATCGAAGAAGTCAATCAAGTTCAGGAGACAAGATCGGCCCTTCACGAACCCAAACTGGGTGTGGTCCAGTGTTTGAAGGTTGCCAATGTCTTTGTTTATAAGTTCCATGATAATACGCTCCATGGCCTTGCATTCAGGCACACCATAGCCAAATCAGTCAATGGCATGGGAAAACTGGAGTGCCTACTTATTCTGAGAAGAGACACCTCCACCACATTTTAATATATCATAGTATTTCAACAGTGAATGACAGTTAACCTACATGTTTCACTTCTCACCTTCAGTTAATTTACTGTCTTCCACCAAGTTTGTGGTTTCAACTGCTTGGAAGGAGGAAGTCTGGTTTTGTGCCAGAAATCATTTCATCATGGTAGTCCTTAACTTCCATATTTATTTATTTATTTTATTTGACATTTGTTGACCAGGATAGTTTGACTGGGAGAGGGCCCTTTTTCAGCGGAGGCCTGCGGAGAAAAGCTCCACAGTACAAATATGTATATAAATGAAAATATAAGTTACAATAACTTTAAAAATACAAAAAAGTTAGCAAAAGAATAAAAGATAATCATACTGGTGGCATAGGCATATGAAATATTAAATAGTGAACAGTCAGTATGTAGATTAGAAACAAATTATAGTTAACAGAAGGTAAATTTATTAGTAGAATGTTAAGATATAGTAAAATTAAAGTCTAAAGAAAAGAATAGAAGAAAATAATGAGAGAGTCAGGTAAATAAATAGGTAGAAGAAATCAGGCTAGTTGGAGAAGGAAACAGAGCAAAGGCAGGAAAATAAAGGGTTAGGAAGGAGAGAGGAGTAAAAAAGAGAGAAGAGAAATAGTAAAGGTCTAGATTCAGGTAGGGTGGTTACAGTGACAAATCCAAGTGTGGTTTAGATATTCTTTGAGAGATCTCTTAAATTTGTGGACTTGAGGTATGCATCTCATATTCCAGTTAGTACCATTCCTGTTTGCTTCAGTCTGTGTTTCTTTACAGTCACAAAGTAACTTTAGACTCTCCCTGCAGGTCCTTGTTCTCCTCCAGCAAACATACTTGCTATAGTATTACTACTGCTACTTGTGTTTTTCTTTGTACTGCTGACTGTAGCACCTAGTTTTCTTTTTCTCTGTCTTATACTTCTGCTTGCCCGATTTTCTCAGGCATAGTCTCATTTTCTTATTCCTTTATTTCTATATTTTTTGCTGAATCTTCAGATATGGCTTGCTATGTCTTCAGTTATTCATCTCAGATATTTGTATGATTGGTGAGGACATATTTTCTCTTTAAGATCTAGTGTAACTTCCTTGAGTGACACTGACCACAGTCAACTCAGCCTCCATATTGAGTGGATAAGTCTCTATTTGAGATATATTAATGACAGACATGTGTAAAATATGAACAGTCAAAGCATGTGTTTGAGGGAACTGAGTATGTGACAGTCTGTATGTATTAAAACGTATTGTTTACTATGAACTTTGAGTGAACTCAGAACAATGAGAAAATGCTTAAAAGCAAGAATCTGCCTGAAAGCAGGAACTGTGCCTTATATGGAAATACATCCGATTTTCCTTCTTTTGCCTAGAGATGTGATGATGTGAATTGTCTTATGTTTACGGGTAAACCTTTGACTGGTTAATTGCCCTGTATGATGGTCTAATTGGTTCATTTCTTTATTTTTGTCTTGTCAGCAATATCACCAGTATATAAGCTTGTTTGTTCTTTTGTTCTGGGAGTCTCCCTGGTGCTTTCCATGAGGCTCCCGCACATGTGTACTGTAGTTAATAAAAGCCACTGAAAGAGAGAGAAAGAACTGTATCTGTCTTCATTTTTGAAATATTATGAAACGTAACAATTGGTGCCGTTTACTCGGATCTGAATTGGGAACAAGCTGCAGCAGTCAGGAAGTAAAAGAAATAACAGGGCCCATAACAGATTTTTCTGTTTTTGCAGTGTTTTCTTCATCTCTCTGTCTGTCTGCCTTAAAGATTTGAAATTTTTTTGTGCAGAAAAAGATATCATTTCTCTCATTCAGTTGTTTTAAGGTAAGTGGCATGCATTTTGTCTCTGCTTTTAAATGTGCAGTATGAGAGTGGGGTAATACAGAAATACTGGCGTCATAAGTATGAAAGGAGGAATGAAAAGGGGTAAAAAGATGTTTATATAACGCCTTAGCTAAACCTGTGTTAAACACGTATAGCTTATTGTGTGAAAATGGGAGTGAGTGTGGGAAAAATAAATGAGCCAGAAAGAGGTACACCAGCTGGTTATATGTTTTATCGGGTGTTCCGGGACAGTTGCATATATTTAAACCAGTGGATCGCCCTAACTAAAAATTATGGTAATCTTGCCTTTCCTGAAAATGGTAGTTTTAATAAAGATGTATTGATTAATTTACAAAAGAGGTTAAAAAAGAAAGGAAGATTACCAGAGTTGTGTTGGGCAGCATTTAATGATTGGATGTGTGAAGCCAAAGAAAGGGAAAAGGATTCGGTCGTTAGTAGTCTTAAAGATAATCAAAAGAAGCTAAAAGAGTAGATAAAGGAACTGCGACATACTGCGACTAATCTAGATGTAGCAAACGGGAAACATTTAAAGGAACCGCCCTTTAAAGGTTTATATCCTGTACAAGAACTAAATAAATTACAAATAACTGAATCATCTGAGGATGATAACCCATGGTTTCCCCCACCCCCTACAGCTCCTCCACCATTATACCAGCCCTCACAAGTTCAAGACGCAGCAGTAAGCTCTACAACAGAGGGCGGGGGTCGGCGGGGAAAAGAACACACCACACTCGAGTCTGGAAGTGGAATCCAGGAATTAGACAGTCAATCCAGTAGACAGCTTATAGAGCAACCTGAACAAACAGAACCCTCTAGTAAGTCATCACCTAGATTAACCCGCTCAAAAACAAAACATAAGAAAAAGGCACAAATGCTTTTTGACCCTAGGCCTAGCCAGTCAAAGAAATATTATGATAAGTAAGCCGTATTATTTACATAAGGGTAAGATTTATAAACAATGTCCAATTCTAATTGAAGGCAACAACGATTACAGTGGACCAGATAAATCTAATCTGGACTCCGACTCTGAATCAGGCACCAGCCCATCAGATGAAGAGAGAATATTTCCGTTAAGAGAAGTCCCAAATCCAGCCCATGCTAGAGATGCAGGGCAACCAGCCACAGTAGTAATGCCTAGGGCATGGTAGGCAGTTGATTTTCAAGCCATTACCAAATCACTTCCTCCTATTCGCAATAACCCAGCAAAGTTTCAATGAGTGCTGGCAGGACATATCTGCTTGCAAAATCCTACCATAGAAGAGGTTAGAGCTGTCCTACAGTACGCTGTACCAGCCAATTTTATGAAACATATCTGGGATCATGCTAATGTTCCTACATCAATACCAAAACACAACACGCAAGGGGAAAATGGATTTGAAATGGTTAGACAATGTATAGTTGATTCTATTACTGTAATTGTACCACCTACACCCAACTGGTCAAAAATCAAATCAATCATACAAAAAGAGGATGAGCCTATAGATGAATACTTACATCGACTCACTGACGCATTTGAGGCATATTCTGGGTACCCTGAACCCACTGAAGGACCAGCACAAAGCTACTGTCAGCTGCCTTTGTGGATGGGCTATGCCCTCAAGTAAGGGACAAATTAAAAAAAGTGTGTTTAAATTGGCCTAGTTTAGGCCTGTATGAGTTAGTCCAACAGGTACAATACCTCTCTGACCATTTAGCTAAAGAGCAGGCGGATTTACATGAGAAATTAGTAAAAGCACGAATACAAATGTGTAATGTTTTTGGTCAACGGGGTAGAGGATGAGGACGGGGAAGAGGAAGGGGTGGACGGCAAGGACCCGGGAATCAGAATAGACAAAACTGGCAGAGCACACAGTCGGCTCCACCTCAAAATTCTAGTAATCAGACGGAATGGTTCAACTGTGGCCAATCAGGCCATTGGAAAAATGAATGCCCATATTTGGCTAAGCAACCAGCACCGTACACTGATACGACAACAATGGAATTCTACTTAACACCGTCCAATCGGCAGCAACCTCAATGAAGGTTCCGTGAACAGAAGCAACAGCAATTGTGTCCTTTCATTCCTGTGGATCAGAATGGACCGCATGTAATGTTACTAGTTAATAAGAAACCCTACCCATTTTTAATCGATACTGGAGCAACTAAATCCATGTTAGCTGGCAAAGCAGCCATGACTGTTCCCATCTCTGACAAAATAACTAGAGGAGTGGGCATCTCTGGTATACCTATCGAATACTCCAAAACTATTCCATTCCCAGTTACCTTGGGACCCCTACAGGATAATTATGCATTCCTAGTAGGACCTTCGGCACCGTTAAATCTTTTGGGGAGAGATTTGCTTTGCAAAATGGGGGCTACCATTTTTTGTACAGCAGATGGAGTCTATCTCCAAGTACCTTCATACCAACAAGATAGTACCCTAGCAGCCCTGGATGACTCGGCCATTTTACAGATGATGTGTACCCATCCACATTCTGGCAGAGATGAATGTTTACATTCCCCACCCTCTCACTTGTGGACTACTCATGACAATGATGTCGGATTTTTGACCTCAGCTACTCCTATTAAAATAACCCTACGACCAGGAGCAAAGTTACCATGAGTGCCTCAATACTTTTTGATGAATGAGGCTATCACTGGTATTGCCCCTGTTATTTCTGCATTAGAACGACAAGGGATCATAGTACCTACTATAAGTCCATGTAATACCCCAATATTGCCGGTAAAGAAACCCGGAAAACAAGTTTATAGATTTGTTCAAGACTTGCGAGAAGTTAATAAAGCTGTTTTACCTGTCTTCCCGATTGTACCAAACCCAGCTACTATCCTAAGCTGCATCCCACCTAACGCACAATGTTTCACGGTGATAGATATCTCATCAGCTTTTTTCTCTATTCCAGTACATCCTGATAGTCAGTATTTATTTGCATTTACATATAAGGAAGCAATACAACGAAAACAAACCAGTACCACGAATCCCACTAGGCGCTGAGGCACAAAACCCTCCGTTTAAAGACACAAAACAGAACTGTAGATAGGATCACTGCAACTCCAAACTATCGAACACCAGATGGACGAGCAGGAAAGGTTAAAAAGTTCTTTTATTGCACACAACAAGAAAACCATCCAAGTAACCACTCCAAGTAACCACAAGCGCTTTCGCCTGTTCTTAACAGGCTTTTTCAAGTGTATTAGGTTGCTGCTTCATTCAGAATTTATACCAAACCAACCCTGCTCATGTGATTAAATTAATTGCATGATTGTCATCAATTGATTAATACAAAATATTTAAAAGACATACCCTAAAACCGTAACTCTTTTTTCAAAACATTAAAACTGCAATTTTACTATCAAGTCTTTCCTTAGTTTGCATATAGAAAAAGTAATAAATGTATATGTAACTGAACTTTCAAAACCTAAAAATATAACTTAATACTTTATGTAAACCTGTTGTGTGAAAAATAAGTTACAAAAGTTTATGTTGAAATGAAATGCTTTCCTTTCGGGTACTTTAAACACACATTTTGTAACCACAAACACATTTCCCTTTCTCATAACTTCAAAACAATATACAAGTTTTGAAAGTATCAATTAGATACTTACTACAAACCTCTAACCTATTTAGTTCATTAAAAATATATATTAAAATATACTGCTTGGTTTAGGTGACAATAAAACAACTAATAATACTGTAAACATGACTATTTTAATATTTAATGCTTTTAGATGATAGTTGAACCTTAGAAACTCAACAATGACCAGATTCAGAACCATTAATCCAGTTACCCCTAAAAGTTGAAACAATGTGGGTACTTCAGTTGATCCTGTTTCTTCTAGCCCTAAGAATGTCCCTAAACTTATCCCTTCATTAATGCCTGGATATTTGGTTGCGTTAAGCCTTAGTTGCCAGGTTAATTCTTTGATCCCCAGCTTTGTTTCCCAGTCTCCTCCTCTCAAGTCTTGTTTTACCTTGTCCACTACAAAAACTTTAATGCCATGTTTTTACAACTGAGAGAATGCTTGTAAAACGCACTTGTCTCTTTCCTTGTTTTAATGTCGTTTATGTGTTCATATATTCTGCTTTTAACTGCCTCTCAGTTTTGCCCACATAAAAGGATGGGCATTTTGGCAAAATCCTATATATATAACTCCAGATGAATTACAATTGTAATTGCACTTTGCATACAAGGTGCTTTTACGTGAGGAATATGAACCTGCTCTTTGTTAATAAGATAGAACATTGCTTGCATCTACCGCATGCAAAAGTGCCTTTTCTTTTGCTACTAGAGCTTGCTGTTTCTCTTCTAATTGAATGTTTTGTTCAAATATTCCTTCAAATTGATGTTTCTTTTCCTAGTAAAAGTTATATGTTCAGGAAATAACTTATTAAATTCATCTTGTGATGTAATCATAGGCCATAAATTCCTGATAGTGTTTTCAATTAGCAAAGAGTCCTGAGAATATGTATATACAAAATTCTTATGCTTGTCACATTTTGTGTCATGTTGCTTCCTGAGTACTACAGGCCCTATTCCCAACAGAGGTTTAAGATCGTTCCTCTTCTATGAACAATTTCATCCAGTATAACCTGGAACAATTCAAAAGGATAACCTCTAATGTGAAAAGCTTTTTAAAAATTCTGCCTCATCTTGAAATAGTTTGTCTGTACTACACATTCTGGACGCTCTTACTAGCTGTCCTTTAATGATGCCCTTTTGATGTGCCAGGGATGACCACTATCGTAGTGCAAGTATGCATTACAGTGTGTTTCTTTCCTGTATATCTGTGAAGTGAAACCTTTTTGATTAGGTCTTTTTGTTAGTGTAATGTCCAAGTAATTCAGACTTTCTTTACTCAACGTGTAAGTGAATCTAAGAAAACAAGTGGTGTTCTCCAGGTACTCTATAAATCCTAAAATTGTTGTTCTGTACCTGACCATAGGATGCAAATATCGTCCAAAAACCTTTTGTAAAATACAATATGTTCTTTCCAGCTGGTGTTGTGTATGAATTCCTTCTCCCACTTGTGCAAAACTATATTTGCATATGCAATAGCCACCCCACTTTTTGTTTGTAAAATTCTTCATTAAAATTTATAAAGTTGTTATGCAGCACAATTCTCATAAATTCTAGTATTGTGTTAACTAGATCAGTGCTAAGTCCTGATTCCTTAACAATGACTTCTCGAACCAATCCATACCTTGCTCGTGCGGTATGCTCGAAATAATTCGACAATGTCTATTGTTACCATAAACAAGTTGGAATTGTCAATTTCTTGATTTATATTGGTAAGGAACTCCCATGAATCTTTACAAACAAAATCTAGTTGCTTAACATATTTTTTCAGGTGGAAGTCAATGAATTTACTCAGAGATTCAGTTACACAGCCTGCTCCTGATACAATAGGACAAAATTTTAAAGGAGCAAGTCCCTTATGCACCTTGGGGATACCAAAGAGTACAGCTGTTTTAGGTTTAGGTACAAGTAAAAAATTGTGAGTTTTCTCATCCAAAAATCCTTGCAGTAATAAATCATGTATGTAGTATTTGATTTTACTCACTGCTATGTTAAGTTCATTCAAAGAGCTTGGTTCATAGGTGTTAGTGTTTTGTAACAAAGCAAAGATGTAATTCTCATATTCAAGTTGCTTCATGAGCACTATACCCCTCCTTGTCCGGCTTCATTACTCTGATTTTATTCTTCTTTAAATTATTAACCACCTTCTGCAAATATTCAGGGAAATTAGTAGAGCCATAATTCTTGTTTCTGTCTAAATTATCCCTAAAAATTTTTTCTATAATTTCTTCAAACATTTTTAGTTTAGGGTGGACAGGGGGGTTAAAAGTGCTACTTCTACCCAGAGTAGTTTCAAGTGGGGCCTGATTTTTGAAAATAGCAGTTAAATTTAAGTTTCTTACAAACAATTTAAGCTCAATTAAAAGCTTAGGAAGAAAAGCTGGCTTGTTGGGTACAAATTGTAGTCCTTTAGTAAATAATTCAAAAAAGTCTTTGGTAATGTTTATGTCTGTGTAATTATATATACTGAAACTGTCAAATGTGTGAACACTGCACAAGCCGTGCTCACTTACAACTCTAGAGACCTTTATGTCATCTTTGTTAACAGAATGGTCATTACTCAACATCTCCTGCCCCATACATTCTGCTGGTATTGATTTGATTTCACCCTCGGTCTGCCCTGGGGAAGTTGAAAACCCTGCTGCATACTGTTGGTACTTTTTTGTGCAAGTCTCTCACTTCTCCTGGGCATTTCATCATAGTTGTAGCCATTATTTCTACTGTGAGAAGTTACAGTCTCAGTGTTTTCAAGGGTGTTTTGTTTATGAGCTCCCCCTGCTGGGTATGCCCTCCCCTCTCTATATTCCATTAAATCTCTTTCTAACTTTCTTGCCTTCCTGTCTAAAACTTTAAAACAGTGCTCGTCTACTTCTCTGAACGTTTCATTGTATTTCCTTTTATAACTTAAAAATCTATCATCGTTAGTGATACTATCATGCAGTACATTTAGTTCATTCAACAAAACCTCTTCTTTTTTCATGTAGTCATCAACCATTAATTTCAAAACCTCAATTCCAGTTTTATTAAACAACTCTGTTAGTTTAGAATGCAAAGTTGAGCCTGAAAAAGCGCTGTTAGGGTATCTGTAACAGCGTAACCCCTTAGGTACACGCTCAACTTTAATGCATTCCTGCAAATAATTAATCTCTAACTGTGAATTTTTAAAAGCATACAGTTTGTCTTTAAATGTCTCAAAGTCATTGTCCAACTGCTCCAAATGCAGATTAAAAGTACCTGTTTTGAAACATGGTAGCTGTTCTGTCC
Organism: Protopterus annectens; assembly: GCF_019279795.1. Classification (NCBI taxonomy): domain Eukaryota; kingdom Metazoa; phylum Chordata; order Ceratodontiformes; family Protopteridae; genus Protopterus; species Protopterus annectens. The sequence goes on along the minus strand of NC_056737.1, from coordinate 445,090,237 downwards.
AATCTTTAAAGCTGAAATTGTTGTCCATACTAAAAGTTCCGTTTTTGTCAGCATGTTCTTTGCTGTTAGGAGAAACGAGCGGATGATTCACCATAACCGGCTCCCTGTTTGAAGGTCCTGGTCTTGGGCCTCTTCTACCCACGTTGTTCCGTTCCTTGTCTTTCGCTTGCTGCTGGTTGCAAGGTATTCCTGAAGTCGAGGAACCATTAGACCTGTTGGAATTCATTATACTGTTGTTTAACTGTGTTAGTAGAGCCAAGACCTGATTTAACTCTCTGAGTTACCGGCGTGTCATCCGGGTCTTCCCAAGTAAGAAAGGCGTGTCAGTAAAAACTGGAGATGTTAAGGCCCTCTGCCATAGCACAACACCAGGAAGCAATACAACGAAAACAAACCAGTACCACGAATCCCACTAGGCGCTGAGGCACAAAACCCTCCGTTTAAAGACACAAAACAGAACTGTAGATAGGATCACTGCAACTCCAAACTATCGAACACCAGATGGACGAGCAGGAAAGGTTAAAAGTTCTTTTATTGCACACAACAAGAAAACCATCCAAGTAACCACTCCAAGTAACTTTTAGCCTGTTCTTAACAGGCTTTTTCAAGTGTATTAGGTTGCTGCTTCATTCAGAATTTATACCAAACCAACCCTGCTCATGTGATTAAATTAATTGCATGATTGTCATCAATTGATTAATACAAAATATTTAAAAGACATACCCTAAAACCGTAACTCTTTTTCAAAACATTAAAACTGCAATTTTACTATCAAGTCTTTCCTTAGTTTGCATATAGAAAAAAGTAATAAATGTATATGTAACTGAACTTTCAAAACCTAAAAATATAACTTAATACTTTATGTAAACCTGTTGTGTGAAAAATAAGTTACAAAAGTTTATGTTGAAATGAAATGCTTTCCTTTCGGGTACTTTAAACACACATTTTGTAACCACAAACACATTTCCCTTTCTCATAACTTCAAAACAATATACAAGTTTTGAAAGTATCAATTAGATACTTACTACAAACCTCTAACCTATTTAGTTCATTAAAAAATATATATTAAAATATACTGCTTGGTTTAGGTGACAATAAAACAACTAATAATACTGTAAACATGACTATTTTAATATTTAATGCTTTTAGATGATAGTTGAACCTTAGAAACTCAACAATGATTATTGTATTGATCAATTGATGACAATCATGCAATTAATTTAATCACATGAGCAGGGTTGGTTTGGTATAAATTCTGAATGAAGCAGCAACCTAATACACTTGAAAAAGCCTGTTAAGAACAGGGTGGTTACTTGGAGTGGTTACTTGGATGGTTTTCTTGTTGTGTGCAATAAAAGAACTTTTTAACCTTTCCTGCTCGTCCATCTGGTGTTCGATAGTTTGGAGTTGCAGTGATCCTATTTACATATAAGGGCCAACAGTATACTTGAACTCGATTGCCCCAAGGATATGTAAAATCCCCAGCCTTATTCTCTAGAGAGATGCATAGACAGTTACAGGATCTCCGACTACCGTCACGTTCTGTTCTAGTTCAATATGTGGATGATATCCTGATAGCTTTACTGGACTGTGATTCATGTAGGGAAGATTCCCTTTTGGTGTTGAATTTTTTAGCTGCACGCGGATTCAAAGTAAATAAATCCAAATTACAATTTTGTCAGGACACGGTGCAATATTTTGGACATATCATCTCAATGGGTTCTCGACAAATACTCCTGAATCGCATAATCTCTATTCAAAAATCCCCACGACCTGTAACACAGAGACAACTTCGAGGATTCCTAGGCCTAGCGGGATATTGTAGACAATGGGTACCTAATGTTTCAGAACTTTCAGCTCCACTATTACAACTTTTAAAGAAAGAAATCATAGACCCTTTACCTTGGATGTCACACCACGAGGACACCTTTCAGGCTATAAAGACAGCCTTAGTAAATCCTCCAGCACTAGGATTGCCTGATTATTCAAAACCATTTATTTTCTTTTGCTGTGAACGAAACAAAACTGCCTTGGGTCTCTTGGCCCAGCAACGCACTGGAGGCTACCGGCCTATTGCTTATTATAGCACTCAACTAGATCCGGTTGCCTCTGGTTACCCAGCTTGCTTGCGAGCAGTGACAGCTGCTGCTATTTTGATTGATATGGCAGCTCCACTGACTCTGGGACACCAAACAATTTTAGCAGTCCCGCATGCAGTTCAGGCATTACTGTTAAAAACCAAAACACAGTATCTCTCCAACGCATGTCTTACTAAATACGAATGGAGTTTAATAAATAAAACCTCCCTGCAAGTAATACGCTGCCCACCACTGAACCCTGCCTCTTTAATACTGACATCAGATGAGGGTGAACCACATGATTGTGTGCTTGTAGTTAACTCTGCTCTTTCTCCTAGGTTACATTTGTATGATACTCCTTTGCAGAATCCGAATTTGATTCTTTTTGTTGATGGATCCTGTTTACGAACGAACTCCAGAGAATTCCAAGCAGCTTGGTCAGTCTGTACACCGACTGAAGTTTTAAAATCAGCACGATTACCCCCAGGAACTTGCGCACAGGCTGCAGAACTGGTAGCCCTATCGCATGCATGCAAAATAGCTAAGGACAAATCTGTCACTATATATACTGACTCCCGCTATGTCCATGGGGTTGTTCATGATTTTGGTATCCTATGGAAAGAACGCAGATTTTTAACTTCCTCTGGGTCTCCCGTTAAAAATCATTTTTATATAAATAACCTGTTACAACATTTATTGTAACCATCTCAAATTGCTGTTGTAAAATGTGCAGCCCATCAATCCAATGACTCTTTCGAAACCAAAGGCAATAACTTTGCTGACTGGGCTGCAAAACACGCTGCTCTTTCACAAACTGTTCAGGGACAATTTTTGCAGCCTCTACAGTCAATAGCTGCTTTTGATACTACAGTGTTAAAAGCATTAAAAACTGAAGCTCCAGAATCAGAAAGAAAATCATGGCTGGCTCAAGGTTGTTTTAAACGCTCTGATCTCATTTGGCAATATTCAGATGCCAGACTGGTCTGCCCAAAGTCCATGTTAAATTCTCTTATTTAAGCATATCACTTGCCAGCTCATGTTGGAGTACAAGCATTAATAAAACAAATCCAAAAGGATTGATTTGCCCCAGGTATTTCTGCTTCTGTACAACATTTCTTGAGCACGTGCTCCACTTGTTTACAGTACAACATTTCAAAGAGCACCATGGCTCCCACACAACCCATACCTAAACCACTGGGACCATTCTGCGCTTTGCAATGGGATTTTATTGAACTTCCACCTTGTACTCATTTTAAGTATGTTTTAACTGTTGTTGATGTTTTTTCTGGGTGGTTAGAAGCCTACCCATGTGCTAAGAACGATGCTATTTCTGTTGCTAAGAAACTTTGTTGTGATTTAATACCTCGTGTTGGTGTTTCCTGTCAAATATATTCGGATCGTGAAACACATTTTACTGCTCAATTAATTGATTCACTTTGTAAAATGTTAGGCATCACTCTCAAGTTTCATTGTCCCTATAGACCACAAGCATCTGGCCTTATCAAACGCATGAATCAGACACTCAAAACAAGACTGGCTAAAATTACTACTGAAATGGGCCTAACTTGAGTACAGGCACTACCTCTAGCCTTGCTCTCTATGAGAGCTTAAGTACATCCTACTAAAGGTCTTTCTCCTCATGAAATCCTCATGGGCCGCCCTATGTGAATGCCCATGACTCCACCACCGCCCTTTTCTGAATATGATGAATTTGATCATAATATTCTCTTGTATTGCACTTCTCTTGTTTCTTTTTTACAGTTTCATCATTGACAGGTAGAAGCAGCTCAGCAAACTCCTGATCCTTTCTTGTCCTCGGCACTACAACCAGGAGACTGGGTATATGTCAAGTCATTTTCTTGAAAAACAGCTTTTCAACCACGCTGGAAGGGTCCATTCCAGGTTCTACTGACCACTTCTTCAGCAGTTCGGCTACAAGGCTCACCCACCTGGATTCATATATCACATGTCAAAAAGGTAATTCCGTCTGACGATCAGAAACCTCTACCTTTTGTTACTCCAGATTCTCCACCTATTGCTACTCGCACTCACAGTCATACTGTACCAGTGCCTGAAAATGATTGATACAATTATACAAACTCCTCAGGCACAACTGACATTTCCACAAAAATATTGCACAACAATTTTGGTGATTATTCTTGTTGTTTTGCTATTTTTACTGTGGCCATTTCTATTTCCTGCTTCCTTCACGACTCATACCAAATGAGCTGTATAGCATCCACCTTTCAACACTTATCAAGCAATCAAATACGCATATGCATCATCCCTCAACGTCTCAGACTGTTGGGTTTGCACAGCTATTCTTACTATTCATGGGGGATTGATGCTAAATATAGTCCCTTTAGGAATTAAAGAAACCTGGACAAATTTGATCTACGATGCATCAAATGTCATTTCAAAAGACAAAATAGCATTACAGTTGTTCCTCCGTCAAAATGGAACTGTGCGTTTTCAAAAACTTGGTAAAACCAGAGTCTGGTGGAGCCATTGTAATAAAACAGTGGTATATAACTGCACTATGGACAATTCGGGCTGTGTAATGGACTTTTCACCTGTAAAAAGACTTGTTAAGGACTCTATAGCTAACTTTTCCCAGAAAATAGAAACTGTTTATTCAAAGATATTCCAAGGACTACAGGGCACCGGGGATCATTTTAAGCCTATCAACATCACCATTAAAGTAGAGAATTGTTATTTCGTGTGTGGAAGAAAAGCATATAAATGGCTAACAGGAGACTGGTCTGGTAGCTGTTTCTTGGGCTATCTGGTTCCAGCTATTCGACATGTATCTGCATTACCTAAAGGAAAGATTAGAAATGTTCGAGATGTTAAAAAGCCTGCTAATCCTTTAGGTTGAGTTGATGCTTCTTGGATCTATCATCATGACTTAGCCCATGCTAGTACCAAAGGACTTTCCCATATGGACTTTGGTGATGACGTCATATCATGGGCTGGTATAATTCCATCATATGGAGCAGTAAAATCAATTTGGGAACTGAGAAAACTATGTAAATTGCTTGAGATACTAAGCAACGCTACATTTTCTGCCTTACAATTAGTGACTGATGAATTGACTGCTATGAGGGCTGTAGTACTCCAAAATCGTATGGCCCTCGATTTCACCCTTGCAGCGAAAGGAGAAACTTGCGCTTTAATCCAGGAGGAATCTTGTACGTTTATCCCTGATAATCAGCACGAAATTGAAAGTCATCTTGAACTGATACAAAGAATTTCCGAACTTTCAAAGGCCAAGGAGGCCGATGCTTCAACGTGGGCATGGTTAACCAACCTATTCTCAGGTTGGGGAGGTGGACTGTTGAAGTTGATTTTATTAATTGCAGTATTAGCAATTGCTGCTTTTCTTGTCTTATTCCTAATCAAAGCACTGATCTTGAAATTAATGTCTTCAAAAACTGTGAAAAAAGTGCCTAATTTTTATATGCCTGCAACTATGAATGTAGATGATAAAATGACAATGTCTTCAAATAATGAAAAGACCAGTAGCATGGTTATGTTAGATTTGGGGCAAATGTATGATAGGTTAAGTGATGATGCTTACACAGCATCAAATGGGGGATTGTAAAATATGAACAGTCAAAGCATGTCTTTGAGGGAATTGAGTATGTGACAGTCTGTATGTATTAAAATGTATTGTTTACTATTCACAGGCAGGGACTAAAGGTGGAGGTGTCTCTATTTACATCCAAAACAAATATACTTCAAGGCTGGTCAAGCAGGACAATGCACTTGAGCTGATCCATGTTCAAATCCATTAGTACTGTTTCAGTCTTTGATGTCAGCCAAATGTGCTCTTCGCAGCACCCAAAATGTGCCCAATAATGACTCCCTCTGCAATTTGTACAGGGTTACATGGATTGGTAACATATGTAAATACAATTGTAGATTATTTTTTTATAAGAACTGTTCCTCCTACTAAAATTGGAACTGTTTGGGTATCTTTCTTCCACATTGCTCTCATTTCTGCCTGCAGATTCTGATATTTTATGACTTTGTGTCTCTCTGTATGCAAGACACTGTAGTCACTGGGTGGTAGAGATTTAAATGACCAATGCTACTTTTGCCTGTTTTTTGGACAACTATATCCATTTTTTCAGCCACTTCAGTACCATAATGTTTGCACAATCCCCAGTGCAACAGTCTTGCCGCATTATTATGCCTGTCTGTATACAGTCTTTCTGCCATTAGTATGTCACAACCAGCAACAAGATGTGTGACTGTTTCCAATTTGGTTTTACAAAACCTACATTTGTCTGTTTCTCCCACATCTTCAATGGACTTTGTAAACCAGCTTGTATGTAACCCACTGTCTTGGGCTGCCAATATTAACGTTTCATCTCTTGGTTTAAATTCACCTTTCATTAACCATTCCTGCATTCATTCCTGATCAACATGAGGTTCTTCCAGATGTTTTCTATACTTGCAACTATATTTATGCTTTTTCAACATTTCTTACCTTCTCATCTGGTCCTTCACTTTATATTCTTTCTTTTGTTTTTTGGCACATTCAGTTGTCGCCTGATTTTTATCTACTTCTGGTTTGATTTTCATGCTTGCTTGATGCTGATATGCTTCTGCTAAATTAAACAGAGAAGTCATCTTAGATTTATTCTCCTAGTATTTCAAAACTTTCACTACATTTGGGTCTTTTGAGGTCAGCAGATATGTTTGGAGTCCCACAATTGCAGATCTATACATGTAATCAATTTCAAGGAGGCCCATCCCTCCTTTGTAATGGGGAATATATATGATCTTGGTATACACCGATTTTTATAAATCATTTGGTGAGCATGAAGCATCTTTCTTGTTTTCCTATCTAATCTATCCAATTTTGGGGCTATTCAATCACTCCAAAACTGTAAGTTAGTACAGGAAGAGCAAACTGGTTTATAGCTTGGATTTTGTTCCTAGATGTCAACACTGTTTTCAGAATTAATTTAAGTCTTCTAAAGCATTCCTTACTATGTTTTATTCATGTTTGTTCATGTTTTATTGTTGATCCTTCATCAATTCCCAAATATGTATACACTCCCTCTTGCTCACGTTTTTTCATATCACATTCTGGTCCCAAACTGATGTTTTCCTGCTTTAAAGGTTGCTTTTGCACACTTATCAAGACCAAATGACATTCTTATATCCAAAACCACCAAAGGAATGAAACAAGCAGCAGAACAACAAAATAACAGCCAGATAATCCCCACATTTTTTTTTAATAAACCAATATTCTCTAGTGCCTCGGCAAACAGCCTTTACAGAGTAAAGCAGTAACACATAAAAAACATTCTCCTTATATAACAACTTCAATTAAGATACAATTACATCCTCAATTAAACCCTAAGTAAATTAATAGCACCTTAATCATATTCATTAAATAAAAACCTTCCAACTACACACTAAATTTAGATCTTTGGGAACCAAGGTATCATATTTCAGTATGAAAACAGTTTATTTATACCATAACTTCTTTTTAATGCTTTCATTTTCAAATGGGCCACAATATACTTGATCTAATATCGCTGCTAGAAGGCCCCTTTTATCCCCATGATGGTAATCATAAAAATGGGCAGCAACTGGACTTTCCATCCTAATTTTTCCAATATCCCTCAAGTACTCCTGCAATTGTGTCTTAAAAGCCCTCTTACTCTCGCCAATATAGAATTTATTACAGGAACGCTTGAGGGCATAAATTATTCCAACTGAATTACAACTAAAATTATTTCTTAACTCATATTTTCTACCATTAATATCACTGAAATGTGATACTACATGCCTGCAACTACATTTCCCACATGGAATAGTCCCTTTAAGGGGAACACTTATATCAACAGTTACCACAGGTGGAATAAACCTCCCATGGACAAGCATATCACTAATATTCCTTCCCTTTTTATATGCAATACCTGGTACATTTTTATTAAATTACAAAAATCTTTATGTTTAACCAAAAAAAAAGCAATACTACTTTAACATTTTTATTACTTCAGAACTAAAAGGACTATAAGTAGTTACAAAAAATATATATTTTTAGTATTATCACTATTTTCCTGAACTCTAGGTTCCTTATTAGGTATAAAAATTCACTGTCTATCACTCCTAGCCCTCACAATATCTTGAATACTTAAATTCAGTCCTGAAGAAATTCCTTTTCATCATTACAAAGTCTCCATAGCCTAAGGAACTCACCATAAGGGACTGCTGATAATGTATGAGAAGGATGGCAACTCCACCCATTTAAATATGGATTGCCATCAATAAACTTTCTATGAATTCATGTATGAATAGTTTTCCCATCCAGGCCTTCCCATAAAACATCTAGAAATGTCACCTGCCGACCTACATTAAAATCACTAAATTTTAAATTAAATTTATTAGTATGTAAATATTCAATAAAATCACCTACCAAATCATAATCCCCATTACACAAAAATATTAAATTGTCAATAAATCTAAAATATCTAACCGCATATTTCTTTAAAAATTCTGAAATATAAATATACTGAAATTCAAATAAACTCAAACAAATTGGCATACATAAGGGCAAATGATGTCCCCATAGCAGTGCCTTGAACTGTTGATACAATTTCCCATTAAATTCAAAATAATTATTAGTTAAACAAAAATAAATTCATTTATTTATATAAACTGACAATGGACTGTCTCCCAGAAAATAAGAAAGAGCCTCCAGCCCAAATTTGTGTTGTATGTTGGTATATAAGCTCACCACATCAACAATTATCCAATACATATCTTTCTTCCAAACTATGTTTGAAATTTTATCTAAAAAACAAAAAGTGTCTTTCACATTCTTATATCATCTGAAAAAGTTTTGACAACCTGCAGCTGTGCTTTCAATTCCTCATCTGATGAGCTATACAGTTTTAAATCACCGACAAAGAGAAGATGAGAAGTCTTTACATTTTGTTGTTTCCTAGGAACCAAATTGTAGCCAGCCTAAGCTATTAAGTAAACCACTTAATGGGTTAATGGCAAGGCAGAATAGCAACGGTGACAGAGTCCCCCTGGAATATCCCCCTTTGAATTTTTATCCCTGGGATAATAATCTGTCTTTTATCATGGCTTAATTGCAGAGTGGTCTGCCACTGTTTCATGGTCACTATAATGCAGTTGATCAGTGTAGGGTGTAGCTTATACATTTTTAAGCACTCTTTTATCCATGAATGTGGGATACTCTCAAATGTTTTTTTATAGTCAGTCCATGCCATACTTAAATTCTTCCCCTTTTTATAGGTCTCCAGTATGACTTTATTTAATAACAAATGATCCTTTGTTCCATATGACTTTCTTTTATTGCCCTTTTGTTCTACTGCCATAATTGAATTTTCTTCTAAATGACTATAAACTCTGTCAGCATCAATTGCCGTGTATAGTTCATACGTCATCGAAAGGTAAGTTATTGGTCTATAATTTTTAGGAAAGCTTGCAGGTTCAGTCTTAAGAAGAAGCATTGTTTTGCTGTTGTTAGCCAGGTTGGTGTCTGTTTGGGGTGCGCATATAAATAGTTCTTACTCATGGCTAAATCTTCATGCAAAGATGTTAATACTTTTAACCAAAAGTTAGGTACTGCATCTGGGCCTGGGGTTTTCCAATTAGAGGCTTTTCTTAACTTAGTTTCAGTCTCTCTGGCTTTTATTTCATCCCATTTTATATCCTGCACCTTTAAACTTCTTATTCTTTCTTTTACTTCTTCTATCCATTTAGCATCTTTGTTATGTTCATAGGTGTGTACTAGGCTAATGGCCCTGGAGCCTATATAAGCCTAGTTCCACAGGATCTTCATAGATACTTCTCCAAAATGTATCTATTTCCTTTTTTTTTTTTTTTTTGGCGGTCTTTCAATTCCTTTTACCTTGTTTCCAAATTCTCTATAAAAAAATTTTTTGGGTCATAAATAAATTGCTTTTTTCCTTTATATTTATCTGTGTATCTTCTAAGTTTTTCCACCTGTGCTGAAATTTTTAGTTTATTTGCGATAATGCAGGATAGATCCTGGTCTGTTCTAATACTGCACATTGCTTTTATCACATCTATCTTTCTTAGTATTTTTGTTGATCTATTCCCTCTTCTATAGTCTTCTAACAGTGACACTTCTTGTTTTAATTGCTTTATAGTTTTCTCTATTCGATACTTCCATGACAGTATTCAATTTCTCCCCTTCCTTTCAGTCGCTAGCCTTTGTTCTTGTGGTAGAACTTTATCAGTTATTAATTTAGCAGCACAGTACTATTTCCAGTTTACTTCTGTTATATCGCATGGCTCTCTATGGACAGTCCTAATTACTGCATTAGTTTTTTCATACTTCTGACTTTTGGGGTTTTAGTGACCATCTGCAGTCCATTTCACTCATTGATCTGAATACATCTATCCATGTCTATTAAATCAGGTAACTCTTCTCTTAGCTCATTTTCTTCCATACTGAGAGCACATCCTTTGTTTTCCATTTCCTGCTGGCATTCTATAAAAAGTTCTATAACATCTTCTTGTGGCACCTTCTCTTCAATTACATCCTGTGCCATCCATTGCTCCATCATATGGGAACTCACTTGCCTATCACTCCTCAACATTGACTGCATCAACTTCCACAGTTTCCTGTTCCTTTCATTGCGGTCTAGCTTCAAGTGAACATTTATACTGGTTTCCTGTGGAAGGCTCCAAAATATCTTCATGTGGCACCTGACCAATTGCTTCCTGCTCCACTGGTTTCTCCTTAATTTGGATATCCATTGCTCTATCCTGTTGTGGTGCTTTCTGCATTCAATTTTTTACACCGAATCCTTCACTTTGCAGGTACTCCATAACCTCAGTTTCTATTTCTTTAACTTCTCCATTACTAATCTCCTTTTCTACTATTCCTCTTTGTCTTCTTATTTTTTTGTATTGTAAAGTTTATCATGTCCAGATTCCTTTGCCTGTATTTCTCTTCAAATATCTTTGGTGTTGCTCTTTTTGTATTGGTTAGTTTTGCTTTCTCCTTTTCATAAATATTATACCATATTAAATCTCTTTTTCTTTTCTATGTCCATATTTCTTTTTCAGATGTCTCCTGATCTTCCCGTTTCTCCTTACTTTAAGGACTCTGTCATGCTGTGATATAAACTGTGTTAGACCTTCTACACCAAATTTTTCACTTCGCAGACACTCCATAACTTCATCTTCTATTTTTTTTAAGTTATACTTTACTAATCTTCTTTTCTACGTTCCATCTTTGTGATTTTTTTTATTGTGAAATTTTCCATATCTGAATGCCTTTACCTGAATTTCTCTTCAAATATAGCAATGAATATAAATTTGAAGAACTTCATAAAGCAGATAACCTGGTGTGCTAAAGTCACTGAGGTCACAATGACACAGATTTGACTAAAGAGCAATGCACTATCAGTAAACAATTAAGTCAATATGCTTGCAAAAAAACTGCAAAAACTTTCAATAAATAAATACTACAGAAACAACAGAAGACATCTCATATAGCTAACATTTCAGCTGGACAGAAAAACAAGAAAAATTCTTCACACTTATCAAATGATATATAAAAAATAGTATATACCAAGATTATATATATTCCACACGCTGAAGGAGGTATGGACCTCCTCAAAATTGACTGCATGTATAGATCAGCAGTCATGGGACTACATACATATCTGCTGACCTAATCAGATCCAAACATTGTGAAAGTTTTAAAATATGAGGAGAGGAAGTCTAAGATGACCTCTCTGTTTAATTTAGCAGAAGCATGCAGGTGGCAAGCAGGAACATAAACCATACAAGAAACTGACAAAATCTGAGACATCAGCTGAATGTGCCAAAAAAATTAAAGAAAGAATATAAGGAGATGGATCAGATGGGAAAGAAGAAATGTGGAAAAGCCATAAATATAGTGGCAAGTATACAAATCTCCTGTAACAACCTCATATTAATGAGGATTTGATGCAGGATGCAGGAATGGTTAAGGAGAGGTGAGCTGAAACCAAAGGATGAAAGGTTAATAATGCCAGTACAGAAGAGTGGACTACATACATTTTGATTTACAAAGCCCAATGAAAATGTGGTAGAAACAGACAAATGTAGGTTTTGTAAAAATGAACTGGAAACAGTCATACACTTTATTGCTGGGTGTGATACACTCATGGCAGAGGGCCTGTTCACTGAAAGGCGAAATTATTACAGTGGAGATTGTGCAAGTACTACAATATAGAAGTAGCCAAGAAGAATGGGAAACATGAACCACAAAGTGTTATAGTGAATGATGAAGTGTACATCACATGGGATCACCCATTACCAACAATTCAAAAACAGACGTGAGAAAATCAGATCATACCCCTCAATTCTATGTCTAGGTTTTTGCCTCATATTTTTGGTCTATTTCTCATAAAATTGTGTTTTTTCTGGCAAATCTTTAAGGACTGGTGTCAGAAAATAATGACAGACATTTGAAATTCAGACTGCATGCCATTCAGAAAATTCATGCTAATGCAAAACCTGTTGTTCCAGCAACTTTCAAAAATTGTAAGAGCAGTATTTAAAAATTGTCCCTATTTTTGGGCCTTTGTTCACTTATTATTCATGCGAAGACCACTTTTGGCTAGCATCAGAGACTGAAACAATAGTCATTTCATGAACTTTAATTATACCCTGACTTATGAATTGGGTCCATTCCTGCCATGGTATTAGAAACGCAAAAGATTTGGAGGAATTAAACTAAATACACCATAATTGCTGATATAAGACAAATTAAAAATACAGGTTTCATAGGTTTTCATTGATTCCTTGTAAGAAATCACATCTAAAACCATACTGGTCTTGTTATACAAAATACTAGGATGTAGAAACATTCCTGCGCTATAGCAGTAATCTATAGTGGTGGTAATTCAAAAAGGTGGAGAGCCACATCACATGCAGACAGTTCAATTTTAGATCCATCTATCAGGCCAGTATTCTATGCAAAATCATTGAATAAGTTATAAAATAATATATCCAATGTGATGCAGGAGACCTATTTCTGTTGGCTATAGAACATTATGGGTTTCTTAAGATGGGATCTTAGCTTATAACTTGTGGCATTCTTTGAAAACACTACAACAGGACGTGATGAAGCATGGACAGTTCATATTGTTATCTTGACCATGCTAAGGCTTTTCAAGCTATTCTAGATCATAGGATCATAAGAGGTAACTAGGCTATTTGCCATGAGGCCCTTATAAGCCTAGCCTAGAGTTTAGCCCATGTTTAGACAAGTCCGCACACAAAGCCCCTGTCCAGCAAGGGCACAGCTGGAATCCAGGGGTGAATTTTCTGTTTCCCTTCCAGTTATCCAGGTTGAGCTTAAAAAGGGATAATGAGGTACTCTGCTTGACATGGAGAGGGAGTCTGTCAGACACAAATCTGTCCCACCAACAAGTCCTATTGATATCATAGACCATGTTGAGGTCACGTGTATGGGTTGCTCAAGTGGAGCTTGACTTGCAGATATGCAGCAATCCTATCAAGGTGGGGTCTGAGATTGCTTTATATGCCAAGGGAATGCTTTAGCAATTAACAGCATTAAAAAATAATCTATGCATAATACAGTATGTAAAACACTGGTTAAGTGAAGAAATTTTAGAAGGATGGGCATTAAATTTAAACCTGTATTAGGGGGAAGACCACTAGATTTTGACAAGGCCCTTAAACTTACAAATACATCCCATATTTATAGCATGGTTGTTCCCTTTGGGGGCTGTGCTAAGGATATTAAAGATAATATTAGTAAAAATTGGGTTATTTTTAAAAGTAACTATGAAATTCTTGAAATCCTTGGTGCAGTACCCCATTTTGTAGACAAAATAGGGAAGAACTTTAAGTTTTTGTTTGAATATATTAATATAAATAGAACACTTGGACCTAAGGGCACAAGCCATTGTGGGTTATATAAACAATGTAAGTATATCTTGGAAGGAAGTGGAATTGCACAGCCAGGGATGGCAATGAATGTGGTGTTTTTATATAGGTAAAACGGACGTACAGAGACAATTAGAGAGCAGATATATGACATTTATATACAATTACCAGAACTAAACACCACAGTCCACAAGCGCAAATGAATCCAGTCCTTAGAGTACGAAAAGAGAAATTTATTCAACGATCCACAGCAGTACACAGCAATACAACGATCCACAGTAATGCACAGCAGTATAACGCTCACAAAATGTTTTCGTCTTCAACTTTATCAATATACACATAACTGAGTGCTAAACCTATTTATATATCCCAGTTTCCCTCCAAATGCATTAATTATCCAAAAAAAAAACATTAAATGATTTAAGTAGCATAAAAAATTAAGTGGAAAGTAAGTAAATATACAATAATTGTTAAAATGGTAAATAAATCATGTTTTATCCCTGTCAGTTTAGATTAAATACTTGTGTTAAAAAAATGTAATAAAAATGTGATTTCTTTAAACATTCAAGTGCAATGAAACAAGCCATATGAATATATAAATATAAGGAAAAAACACATTTAAATTAATAGCTCCATCTAGTGGCTGAATGGAGACAGACAAATACATGAAAGCTTGTGTGTTTTGAATGATTTAAAATATATGATACTCAAATATAAAAGAATGTACAATGAATTAAATTAAAAAATGACTAAAAATTGCTTAATTTCATTGAATACTGTGAAGAGGAGAATGAGCTTTTAATAAAACACTGTGGGTTGTTGCCTATAATTTTGTAGCCCTTAATTTTAATACAGGTGTTATAGAAAGCATCTCATTGAGCCCAGGACTTTTTCCTGCATCCAAAACCACCTGCCAGTATAGCTCTCTATACTCAATCTGGGTTTCCCACATACCACCTCTTGGGTTGACAGGTACCACATCTAAAACAAAGAATTCAAAGTTTTGGGAACCACATTTTAATGCGTGTTTGTATAGTGCATTAGTGTCTTTTTTAACCTTCATATCATATAGGTGTTCATATATTCTTTGTCTAAGTTTCCTCTCACTTTTACCTATATAAAATGACCCACATTTTGTGCAAATTGCAATATAGATAATATCTTTTGTTTCACAGTTCGCAAACGTGTCCAAAAACAATTTCTTTTTTCTAGCTTGCAAAAATATGTGGTCACTACAAATTAAGTATGCGCAATACCTGCACCTACCACATCTAAATAAACCTTTCTTTGTGGTTCTGTTCAATAAATTCTCATCTTTAGTTGTAAACCTGTTCTCTACAATGTTTTTGATGGTTTTACCTTTACTATATGTACAAGTAAGCTCATTGTCGAAAATGCCTTCCAAGTCAGAAATCTTGGAAAAGTTCTTCCATTCCCTTAAAAAAATTTTTCTAATCAAAGTTGAATTCCCATCAAAAGTGTATTCGAAATGAAACAGCAGTTTTGGATGACTCTAGTTTAGAGGGTTTTCCCCATATTACCAGGAATGATGCACACGATTCCTCCACTGCGGAGATTGATGTCCAGGAACAACGGACTCGCTCTAGGAGGTCACCAGCTAGTGCTAATAGTGCTTCAGGTACTGATAAATTAGTAACATGCATTTTAAACAAAACATACAATTTTAAGCAACCAATGGCTCAAGCGCCCAACAACAAAAGTTATAATGCAATGCTAGAAGACTTGAACTTTTATCTGTACAAATATAAACTGTTGGATATGGATAATTGTTATCTCAAACACTGTCTAACTATTAACATTGTTCCTAAAGGACTTAGGGTATGCAAACACCCCAACAATGTTTTAGAAGGTACTGCCTTTCATGAGGAATTAATTACTGTATTTGACAATTGTGGTTTTGGTATAATGAAGGCAATCATAAAAAACAATGAAAATGAAATGGAAAAATTGCAAATAGATATTGATAACATTAATAAAGCTGTTTTAGGGGATTTAATGTATACAGTGGAAAGTGAAAGAGAGAAGTATCATGAACTTTTAAAGGATTTAGAATCAAAATGTAAAGATGTGTATGCTAGAAAGTTGGGTAAAATTAACAGAGATGTGGATGAATACAAGGATAATGTACAATATCCTAAACCCAAGAATGTATATAGAAAAGACTTTGGTAACTGGAGGAAAAAGCAAACTGAAGAAGTAAATTACATTAATGACAATGACAATGCAGGTCAGCACTTCTCAGATGAAGAGTTTCCTGTTCTTAGAAGGTCAGAAAGGTTAATGGAGAAAGAGTTATATATAACTCAAAAAACTACAGGGGCAGAGGGTGGCAGTCACCCCCACGGAAAGAACATAACTGGAGATAGACAAAAATGAGTTACCAATTAATGTTGTTCAGGATTTAAACAAATGGTCATTTGGTGATTTTAACATTTTTAATTACACTAGCATTCAGTTAGACATAGCATGGTTTCAACTGTTTTCAAAAGGGTTTACTTTTATTCCCAAAAAAGGAACTGACATTTTTAGACTCCTGATTGGCATCAAACTTTTTATTAGGAAGAAGAACTTGGAGTTAATGTTTAAAGATAAAAGTATAGGTTGTGTTCAAGGTTGTTTAAAAAGGAAAAGCATGTTCAACCCACCCATTCACCCACAACTGAGAAATTTTGAATGTAAAGTGGAGAATGAAATTAGAATGGGTTTACTTCACCAAAAGACACACCCTAACTTAACACAAGCTGAGAATCTTGTTTTAAAAGAAGTTTGTAACAACAAAAGTTTAAGGGTCATGAAACCAGACAAAGGTGGGGGCATAGTGCTAATGGATACCATAGCTTATGAAGGAAAAATGATGGAGATACTTAATGACACTGATAAGTATACTAGAGCCTCTATCAACGAAATTAACATAGCCTATAAAAAGATTCACACTATGTTATATGATATGTTGTTAGAAGGCTCTATAGACAAAGACACCTATCAGTATCTACTAGTAGAAAAACCCAAGGTCCCATGTATCTTTGGTATCCCAAAAGTGCACAAAGACAGTTTTGACCCCCTTTAAGACCGATTGTTTCTGCTGATGGTTCCGTTACAGCACCATTAGCGAAATATGTTGATTTAAAGGCTAAAAACATTTTGGAGTCTAATACAAACATTTTGAAAGACTCCTGGGATTTTTTAAGAAGTTTGAAAGGAGACATATTCAGAAAATGTAACATTTGGTACAATGGACGTTACAGATCTTTTTACAAGTATCCCACATGACACAGGCATGTTATGGTTTGAAGAAATGCTAGTGCAAAGTAGGAAATTAACCCACATTGAATTAAGAAATGTTTTAACATTTATGGAAATTATTTTAAAAAATAATTTTATTTACTTTCAGGGTGAATACTTTAGGCAAGTTAGAGGTGTGGCTATGGGAGCCCACTGTGCTACAATATATGCAAACACAATTATGGCTTATTGGGAAAAGAAATTCTTACAAACTTCATCCCATTTCAGAAATTGTGTATTATATTCCAGGTTTTTAGATGATTTATGTTTTATCTGGAATGGTAATGCAGAAAGTTTTGATAATTTCAAACAATATCTCAACCACACCTCTAGTTTTTTGAGATTTACAGCTGATTACAATGAAGAAGAACTTCATTTTTTGGATGTAAAAATCAGTAAAAATAATGGTAATTTCACCTCTAGAATTCACAGGAAAGAGACATTCTCTAATTCCTACTTGCACTTTTCCAGTTGCCACCCCTTCCATCAAAAGAAGGGGGTGGTAAAAGGACAACTGGTACGTGCACGTCGGATGACTTCTGATGATCTAGCATTTTCTGAAGAAGTTGAATATTTGAGGGGTCTCTTTCATAATAGGGGATATCCACCCAATCTTTTTAACTCAGTTTTAGAAGAAGTAAAAGAAAAAAGAAAAGACTGGTTTGCACCTATTTTAGGTAAACCTGATACCACAAATAATGAAAATACAACAAATACTGTTATTGGAGAATATGACCCAGGTTTAATAATCACTTTTGATGGGAATTCAACTTTGATTAGAAACATTTTTTTAAGGGAATGGAAGAACTTTTCCAAGATTTCTGACTTGGAAGGTATTTTCGACAATGAGCTTACTTGTACATATAGAAAAGGTAAAACCATCAAAAACATTGTAGAAAACAGGTTTACAACTAAAGATGAGAATTTATTGAACAGAACCACAAAGAAAGGTTTATTTAGATGTGGTAGGTGCAGGTATTGTGCATACTTAATTTGTAGTGACCACATATTTTTGCAAGCTAGAAAAAAGAAATTGTTTTTGGACACGTTTGCAAACTGTGAAACAAAAGGTATTATCTATATTGCAATTTGCACAAAATGTGGGTCATTTTATATAGGTAAAAGCGAGAGGAAACTTAGACAAAGAATATACGAACACCTATATGATATGAAGGTTAAAAAAGACACTAATGCACTATACAAACACGCATTAAAATGTGGTTCCCAAAACTTTGAATTCTTTGTTTTAGATGTGGTACCTGTCAACCCAAGAGGTGGTATGTGGGAAACCCAGATTGAGAATCTAGAGCTATACTGGCAGGTGGTTTTGGATGCAGGAAAAAGTCCTGGGCTCAATGAGATGCTTTCTATAACACCTGTATTAAAATTAAGGGCTACAAAATTATAGGCAACAACCCACAGTGTTTTATTAAAAGCTCATTCTCCTCTTCACAGTATTCAATGAAATTAAGCAATTTTTAGTCATTTTTTTAATTTAATTCATTGTACATTCTTTTACATCTGAGTATCATATATTTTAAATTATTTAAAACACATAAGCTTTCATGTATTTGTCTGTCTCCATTCAGCCACCAGATGGAGCTATTAATTTAAATGTGTTTTTTCCTTATATTTATATATTCATATGGCTTGTTTCATTGCACTTGAATGTTTAAAGAAATCACATTTTTATTACATTTTTTTAACACAAGTATTTAATCTAAACTGACAGGGATAAAACATGATTTATTTACCATTTTAACAATTATTGTATATTTACTTACTTTCCACTGAATTTTTTATGCTACTTAAATCCTTTAATGTTTTTTTTTTTGGATAATTAATGCATTTGGAGGGAAACTGGGATATATAAATAGGTTTAGCACTCAGTTGTGTGTATATTGATAAAGTTGAAGACGAAAACGTTTTGTGAGCGTTATACTGCTGTGCATTACTGTGGATCGTTGTATTGCTGTGTACTGCTGTGGATCGTTGAATAAATTTCTCTTTTCGTACTCTAAGGACTGGATTCATTTGCGCTTGTGGACTGTGGTGTTTAGTTCTGGTTTTTGCATTTTGGCACCACTTGCTTTTGCTTTATTTATATACAATTTCCAAAGGGAATGCCAACAATGCACTTGTTAAACATTGTCAACAATATCCAGATTTTACCAAATTTAAAATTGGAATACTAGATATTGTACCAAGAATCCCAACAGGAGGATAGTGGGAACTGGAATTAGGAAGCAGAGAACTGTTTTGGCAATTCAGGTTCAATGTCACAGTATTACCAGGGCTAAATGGAAATTTGTCTATTTTACCCGATTTAAAATTTAGAGCACAAGAATTATAGGTGGTGAAGTTTTCGAAATGCATAATACAGAATTACACATGTTGTCATTTTCAAAAGGATAGTAGTTACAAAGGGCAGGCTGGAAGAATGGTCACTTTAGCAAAGAGACTATACACAGTAGTAGCTTATTCAATCTATTCAACTTGTTTAAACACAAATACGTTTTAGAATTTTATTTATATTATTTCATTATTTTATCAAAACATTATGGTTTACATATATTTTTATGGTTTTAAGAAATACATTTTTAACATATGTTTATTGTTCTTATTCAAATGTATGAGCTGAGGTGACACAATAAAGGTTTTATATCTGATTATATTTTGGGGGGGAATTATAACCATGATCCCTTTAAGAAACAAATTTAAGTTCTGACTTTATGAATGGAAGACAATTATATTAATTAAATGAATGGTATTAGATAATCTGTTTAAACTAACAAACAAAATCTTACTTCGCAAGGAAGAGTAAACCTGTCTGGTGGACATCTGCAATAAATAAACTGTATAACAAAAGGAAAAAAATTGCTGTCCAGGACCAAGAAGGAACAGGTGCCCAATTAGAAGCAATCTATCCTTAGTCTTAATAAACAAATAAGAGCACTCGTGAAATCCTCTAAAACCAACTTTGAGTCCAGATTGGCCACATATACTAGAGACAATCATAAAGCCTTCTTCACATATGTCCTCAGTCTCAAAGGAAGCACCCAGATCTGTTCAAAACTGGTGGTCAAGGACACCACATACACAAATGCTGTGGAGATAGCCAATCTGCTGGCTGACATATTCAGTGAAAACTTCACCCATCTGCCCCACCCCACATCATAAATCAGGACATCCCCAGTACCTGCCCCCACCCCTTATCTCTAGCACAAAAATCACCAAGGCTAACGTAAGATCTCCAGACTAGAAACAGATATCTGAACAATATGATCCAAATAAACAAATCCAAAGTTCGTTAAAACAATTTATTGAATCCAATTCAAAATGGAGGTTAAAAATGATAAAAAGTCCCTGGATGCTCACATACAATAAGCGCTTTCGATTAAGTCTTCCTCAGATCGTAATTTAAGTAGGGACAGTCTTGTCTTTATACACAATCTTTAACCATCAGTTAGCCAATGACAACTTGCAAAATGTGGATAACCAGTGACTCTAACTCTGAAAGCTTTTGGTTGGTGTCACGAATTAAAAGAGATTTGGAAGGAAAAAAAGTCACTGGTTATCCGCATTTTGCAAGCTGTCATTGGCTAACTGATGGTTAAAGATTGTGTATAAAGGCAAGACTGTCCCTACTTAAATTATGATCTGAGGAAGACTTAATCGAAAGCGCTTATCGTATGTGAGCATCCAGGGACTTTTTATAATTTTTAACCTTCATTTTGAATTGGATTCAATAAATTCTTTTAACGAACTTTGGATTTGTTTATTTGGATCATATTGTTCAGATATCTGTTTCTAGTCTGGAGATCTTACATTAGCCTTGGTGTTTTTTCTGCCTAGTTTTTGTGCTCATTCTATTGGATTGGCAGTTTCACCACAGCAGTTGGAAGATATTTCTGTTCACCCCTTATCTCTAGGTAACAGGTCATCACTGCCCACTCAAAGGCAAAAAAAACAGCCTCCATGGGACCCGATAACATCCCAGGCTGCATCCTACATGAACTCAGGCATGAACTTGCAGCGCCATTAGGTACCCTATTCAACCAAAGCCTGAATACTGGCTTTGTCTTCTCCAAGTGGCCAGCCCTTTACACAAAGGTGGAGTATCCACGGATCCAAAATATTATAGCCCCCAATAGCCTAACTAGCCTGATCTGCAAGCCATGGAACGAATTATCATGGACCTCATTAACATGGACATTGGCAACCTCCAAACACTTGACCCCACTCAGTTTGGCTTTTTCAAGGGGAGATCATGTCTGTTAAATCTAGTTGACTTCTTTGAAACAGTCACCAAAGCCATGGATGAGGGGAAGTTGGTGCACACTGCCTACCTTGACCTGGCCAACGCCTTCGACACTATTCCCCACTTGGGCATAATAGATAAACTCTCTCAACTAGGCTTCAATCCATATGTTACCAGATGGGTAGCAAACTGGCTCACTGATAGAACCTACCTTGATGGGACTGCTGTATATCTCCAATTCAGGCTTATAAAGGCCTCAGAGCAAATAACCCAGTATCTTCCTATGATCTTATGATCCTATTTAATTTGTTGTACAATGGTTCTGAAGAAGTCACAATAATTAGAGGGACAAAAGCTCTTAACCCATTTTTTTATACAGTTTTATTTGGAATAAATGTTTTTTGCTTTTTAAAAATGGACTATATTAATTATTAATGGAAGGGATTGAATGCCTGCTGTGTTTTACACCGAGTGGTACCTTGTGGTTTAATGGTTAAGAAACACCATGCAGCAAGGCAGGTATGGGTATTACCTCTCTAGTCCAAAAGACATTATCATCAGTTACCCACGGAGTTCTCTACTGAGTCAATTTGCTTTTGGATTACTCTTCAAAGAGACAAATGTGAGAATTTGCTATAATAACCAAATATGCTGATAATTGTAAACTGGGTAAAATAATTACTTCAATAAATGATCCCAACCTTCTCCACAATGGTCAGCCAAAGTATAAATGTGCTGCAGTAGTGATGATCTCATATTTAATGTTAGTAAGTATGTCATAGTTATGTGTAAATCATAAAAAATCCGCCTCATCATTAAAGACCTGAGGAAATTAGTAGATATCAATTTAAACTTTGACTAATCTGTATCCACCAAAAAACATATTCTGTAGTGATCTAATTCTACAAGGCATGTCTAGTCAGCACACGAAGATCACTGTGCCATATAACACACTTATCTGACCCATAACTGAACAAAAAGTAGTCTGCTGGCTGGTGATTGCTGTGTTACGGCTGTGAGCTATAGTTCCTGTGGTACAGGGCTTGATTCCAGAGCAATACTAGTCTCTGTGAGATACACCTGCCCTTCTAAACCATTCTGCTGATGTTGCAGAAGAGGATTAGATCCTAGATTGAGTATTTCTGATGCCACTTGACTTGCTGATGTGCAGTAAATCCATCATTCAGAGGATGTCTTTTATGCCAAACACAGGTCACCTCTTAGCAGTCTGTGGAATACTGAGTACAGTAACAGGACTTTAAGCTGGTCCATTTAGGACATGTTGTTTAGGCCTTGTATCCTTTTAATTAGGCATCTATGTGGGTGTTCCAGTTGTTGCATGTGCCTGGGTAGAAATTAGCTTGATGAGTACTGAGTAAAGGGAGACAATGACATCCCTAGACACAATCCCTTTGTTTATAAGCTGCGCAATATAGAAGGACTTTCTTACAACAATGGACAAATGTTGGTCAAAAGTTAGGTCACTATCCACATAAGTTCCCTAATCCCAAACAACTGGGTCAACTCTTAGGGGTGTGGTGTCAATATGGTAGTCCCCTGAGGTAGATAACTTCCAAAACGATACAATAATGCATTTTTTGGCATTTAGTTTTGGTCCATGATTTTGGCACCAGTTATTTATTTGGGACAAGCCTTCCTTTAGAATGGCTAAATCATTTGGGGAATTCAATGACTGTACCTAGCTTGCAGTCATCTGCAAACTTAGTCATCCAGAGGCTTTTGGTATTGGCTTTTACTTCAGAAAAGTAGATGCCAAATAGGAGAGGTCCCAGGACAACCCTTGGAGACTCTACTGGTAACTGGTATCTTTGTGGAGGTATCTTTCCCTACTTTGATTATATGTGTTCTCTCTGTGAGCCATTTTGCAATCCAGTGAGTGACATAGGGGCTTAATCCCAGTTTATTTAGCTCTTCTACTATGCCTGAGTGGGCATTTTTGGCAAAAGCTTTGGCCAGGTTGAGATACATCATTTTGTATTAATCTATTGCATTGTAACATTTTTTAAAAAATCCACCAGTTTGAGTAAACATGACCTTCCCTTGACAAATCCAAGCTGAGATGGGTCCAGTGTTTGGAGGTTCCATATATCCTGACTGATTAATTCCATGATAACTCTTTCCATGGCTTTGCATATATTTAATTGCTTGGGTCTACAGAAAGCCTTCCCTTATGCATGGGAATGATTGCTGCTATTTTCTAGTCATTTGGTACAAAACCTGTATGGAGGCTGAGATTAAGCAGTGTTAGGGATGTGACTGAATGATACCTCATGCTATTTATGATGCATTCAGGGATATTGTCAGGACCCATCAATGCAGTATTTTTAGCTTTTGATAGCACTCTTAGGACTGGGTATTATGTGACAGCTGGAGGCAAGCCAGTTTCAGCTATATCTTGAGGGATAAATGGAGGGAAGAGAGAAGTAAAGTTAGAGCTAAAATTTATTGACTAGTAAATTCACTATAATTTCAGCCTCAGTGTAAGTAACATTATTCAGAATCAGCTCAGCACATTACTGCATTGTGCTTTTGAGATTACAAACATAACTAAAAAATGCCTTGTGATTGTCTTAGGCTTGGATAGCCATTTTGTCCTCAAAACTGGCTTTGGTGGATTTTATTAAGCTCCTGATTTGTTTGTTTATTGTAGCATTCTGGAAATCACTCTTCTTAATTTTTGCCAAAATTCTTTTCCTTCTGTTATAAAGCTTGTAGATATCATGGGTACACCATGTGGGATTGTTTCTGTGGTTTGCCCTGCAATTGTACCTTTAGGATACAGCTGCATCTATGCAGCTGTTTACATCCTGGTATAGTGTAGTAATGTACATTTCTGTATATCCAGTGGGAGTTAACTGGTTTTGGTGTGGATTTGAAGCTTGCTAATATACCACTTAGGAGTAGGTAGTTTGCCTTAAAGAAATTTCTAATGGTACCTTGGGTGGAAGGGATGTCTCTGCTTCAGTTTTATTTTAAAGCAGACTGATTTAAGGTCAGACCTAACAAGTGATAAAGATATGCAAAGGATGGTGCAAGATGCTCCCAAATTAGTAAGGACAAGATCCAGGATGTTGTTCCTCCTAGTGGATACCCTACTAATATTGCAGGGCATTTGTATTGACAAAGTCCAGGAATCTTTAACCGATGTACTAGTGGTAGTGTAGGTTTCCCAACCTATAGCTGGATAGCTTAGATCACCTAGGAAAATGGTAGAGTCTAATACTGAGTGATTATAGTTTCTGTAGATAGGAGTTGTGGCTTTCTTGTATCATAGAAGTAGTTCTATAGGTACAGGACCTTTCTGATGGTTATTTGGACATGAAGAAGCTCTAGTAGATTATGTTTCTTTACCAGCCTTGATGCAAGTTTCTTCTGAATGTAGATTGAGGCACCTCCACCTTTTTCCACTCCTGCACAACAGATGGTCTAAATGTGTGGAAGGTGTTATAGCCCTGCACAGCTGGAGTGCTCTCTGCTATTTTAAACTATGATATTATAATATTATAATTCATCCTTCAGATGAGACTTTCAACCAAGGCTGTTCAGGTGGATGTAAAAGGTCTCACAGTACCTACTGAAAAGAGTAGGGGTCCTTTAACACAATATTAACAAAACAGTATTTATAAAATATACATATGTACAGGTAGATATATACACATTCCTATGCATCATCATTCTTCCATAATTGACCCCATAACAATAATCTAATTTTTGTAATATATCAGTCAAAATCAATTTCCTATTAAGGAAAATTTCATTCAAACTTTCATTCCAAATAACCATATTGCATAAAACAAATTCTTATCTACCCTTCTTACATGTTATTTTTTGTTTTTATATCTGTACATAATAGTATTCATATCTATATTATTTACATAATTAATACTCTCAAAAATGTTTTCTTCTCAACTTTATCCAGAGTTTAACCACTCATTCTTTTTCATTTTAAAGATGCTCCATTGTCTCTTCCTCCTCACAAAATAAACACACTCTTAATATTTGTATATAGCATATTCCTCTTTACCAGTAATTTATTTCTTACCAGTCTCCATAGGAAATCTTAACACTCTACATCTTAGTATACCACATGTTCCTTACTTTAATGGCTTTTATCTTTTGTTCTTGTTAATCTGCCCATGCATTTATATAATAATATCACCACATTCTTCTATTCTATGCTATATAATCAATTTTCATTTCTCAAGTTAATATTTTTCTTGATAATTTTTAATTTCTTCATTTATATAAAATTTGACTTTTTCTTATTCACATCACCTCCCAAATTTATGTACTTATATTTAAACATTTTCATTATTAAGTTCTCATTCTCTTCATTTATCCATTTTAAAACTCCAATACAAGCTTAAAGAAGCAGAATAAACAATTGGATTTAATAACACCAATCGCTCTTTATCTTCATTCATGAATAACACACAGCACAATTTATTTTTCATATTTCCCTGGATCATATAAACATTTGAGAATATATACTATTGTCCCCATTAAACCAGAATTCACCAGGTAAACTTTTTTCTTGAATGCTTATCTGTAAATCCTCCACATAAGATATATTTGTTTCATTTCTTTTATCATACCCTCCAATTGCCTCATAACTACAATATTTCCCAAATGTTATCCTTAACAAAGATATTTCATTCATTGAAACGCGTACCCACTCCCTTACTTTTTTCGTTATTCAAGGTCATTAAACATCCATTCAGACAAACCAACACTTCCCTCGTCCATATGTTGTTCTTAGCAACCATAACTATATCATCTATATATGTCAAAACTACTGGAATCACCACTTCCTTATGCATCACATATCTAGCATCTTTCATTTTATAAGCTACTTCATTCACTATCACATTCATTACTAATGCAAACAATATCCCACTCATGGGACATACCACAAATAGTGAATGGGTGAAGGAGAAAAGAAATATTCACTAACACTCTCACTCTGTTCTGATATGCTGACATACACACTCTCCTTATTCTGTTACCTATTCCATACTTTTCCATAGCATCCCACAAAGTATCATTTTCAGCTGTATCAAATGCCTTACTAGTATCACCCAACATTTGTATTTTTGTATTTAAATTTGTTGACTGGGAGTGTCCAACTGGACGTGGGTCCATTTTCAGTGGAGGCCCGGGGAGAAAAGCTCCACAGTAAAATAAACAGACAGTAGTTACATTGGATTACATAGTGATTAACAATTTAACATAGAAATTACTTACAACATATTTACAGATGAAGAACATAGTACATCAGTAGACAACTAGAATCTTTATCTGTGAAGTACATAACAGGCATTAACAAATGTAACAATGAGAAGTTCCTGCTATATAATAAGTACTAGGCTTATGAGCATCTGAGCTTGCTATCATCAAGGTAGTTAGTGGAGGTGAAAGAAAGGTAGTAGTTGGATGGGGTGGATGATATTAGAGTGGGAGTTGCAAGGGCATAGCCAGCATGTTTTTAGGTGCACTTTTAATAAAGTTTTGAAGTTGGTGCACGATGGTACGGAGGTAACTGTGGGTGGGAGTGAGTTCCATAATTTGGCTATATATATAAACATACATTTCACATCTTCCCTTTTACATATAATATCATCCATGATTTCTCGAACCAACAGTAATAATTCCTGACATCCCTTCCCTTTTATACTATATATATACTTTCTTCCCCAATGTCCTTTCTTCCATTTTCCTCTGCATTATTCCCACAAATGTTATAATCTGTATTATTTGATATAATAGGTCACCAATTTAGGGTTCCTATCACGTCATCGAACTTTTACAAGTTCGAACCACATATGGTCGAGACCATACATTTGAATTTGTAAAAGTTTGAGCATGTGAATGGAAATCTCCATAGGTGGAGGTTTCTATTCACTTCAATGTGGTGCAATCTCGGAGTTGGTATATTTAAGTAGCAGCAATGTGGGGGGTGCAGGAGGGTTAGCCCCCCCTGCTTAAAACAGTTTATTTTGTTGACCATTGTGGGTTTTAGGTAGTCGAAGTTATGTAACTTCAAACATAATGAATCGACCATTAGGTGTTCGAAGTTAAGTATCTTCAACTATGTGATATAGACCCACCAATGTATTATTTTTTTTTTTCATTTTTCTTCCATATGTATTTTAATATCTACTACATAACTCTTCATAAGTAAACCCTTCATTCAACCATTTATTCAAATAATTTACAAAATACTCTGTTTGCCAGTCCCTTAATTTCTTGTATATTTCATACCATATACCTTCTGGACCTGATATTGAATCAACATTTACTTTCCCAATTACCTCATCCAATGCATGCATAGTAATTTATTTTTCTTGTTTTTTTTTTTACTTTCCATTCTGTGTTTTTTCTCTTTTACTGTTAAACATATTTTCTACATGTAGTACTACAATACTCAATTTGCTTGTGTATTCTTTTTACCTCTTATACATTTTGTTTTTTCATTTTCTTCATCATACTAATGTCCTCCTTTACTATTTTACCTAAATATGCAGGCACTTTCTCGCTTCTACCTTGTAAATAATATCTATTAAACAGTAAAGTCTTAATTTTTCTTGATTTCTTTTACATTTCCTGTTCAATATCATTATCTGTTTTATTCATCTCTAAATTTTCCAATATATTTCTATACATATTTCCATACTTTACTTTTTCTTCCTTTTTTAGATCATCCTGCCATAAAAAAACAATCTTTATACTTCTTTTTAAATTCAATCCACCATTCAGACCATTTTTATAAAAGTCATTTGCTATTTTATGATCCCGCCATAATTTCAGTGCTTCCCACTCTCCAAATATATCCTACAATTTCTCATTTTATTCTTTTCATTCCCTTTCCCATTTTAATATGCATCCTTTCTTCCATCACCTTCATCCACAATACTAAATGATCCAAAAAAACTCTCTCTACTGTTTCTCCATCTGCTGCACACAAACCTTCCAAAAGTACAAAATAATCACATTCAGATGCTATTGACCTTCTTCTATAAGTCCATTAACTTTTATTATACACGGTTAACTTGCCACATTTTATCACTTTTTGTACTTTTTAACATCTTTCCAATTCTTTTTACACTGTTCTCTTAAATCAGAATTAAAATCCCATGCAATCTAATATTTGATGAAACTAATTCCATCTTTCCTTGCCATTTGTATATACATATAATGCTATAACCTGACATGCACAACAGCTAACCTTCCCACCCTCACCAGCATTACATCTATTGTTTTACATTTTTACACAGTATAGCCATTACAGAACACCATTCACTTCCTAAACTGCATATTATTTTCCACCCTACACTTTTTTCTTTTTGCAATCTTTCTTCCATTATCAGGAATCTTACATCCTCTATAAGAATAATATATACATCACATTTAGTACCGCATTCCAGTATTCCTATTCTTCTTGCAATATCAGTACTATTCACACTTACTGAACTCACTCTAAAATTATTACTTTTCCTTCTTAAGTTTAAGGGAAGTAGTTTACATTAAAATTATTACTTTTCCTTCTTAAGTTTAAGGGAAGTAGTTTACATTTTTGTTTTCTTATTTTTTCTTTTTTTCCTAATTAAATATTTTTCAGAGATTATTTACAATTATTCCTTGATCCTCATAATCAGGTTTTTTCACTATTTATTTTCATTAACTGCAAAACATCCAAAACTACTCATCACCTTTGGCGATGGATTTTTAAAGCTTATTTTCCTCACCCTTACCCTAGCACCTATTGAATTTCTTTCCCTAATATCCTTTACACTCCCTTCAGAAACATCTGACTTCTCAGAACAGTTACCTTCATTATCCTAAAATATAACATTTTAATCCAAATCATATTTTATTACTCCTCTTCTTTTTCAATAACGCCTTTTCCACCTTTTTCCCCTACTTCCTCATTACTTTCAAATAACACAATACTTTCATCACCCTGCTCAGCATTGTATTGTCTATTCTTTTTACAATCAAACAAAAAATGCCCTTCAATGTTACATATCCTGCATTCCTTTCCACACTTATTCATCATATGATCTTTCCCACATTTATTACATCTTAATTTTGGACACACATCCGAATGAAATCTTCACAAAATAATCAACTTTTCAGCTGTCCCATACACCTACGTGTTCCTTTATTACCATCTGCATATATAACATAGATGGACAGACACATACGTACATAAATGACCATACCTGACAATGTAAACTATGAACCCATGCTTTCCTGGCAACATTTCATGGAGCATGGCAAAGGACATTAATTGTCCTAATTCATTTTTATTTATTTGACATTTGCTTAACAGGAAAGTCCAACTGGGATAATATCCCATTTTCATTGGAGGCCAAAGGAGAAAATCTCCACACTGACATGATATGGTTACAGTTAAATAAAGTTATTACTAGCCTAATACAGAAGAATGACATATTATCTAAGTAAAAATTCAGCTTTTGTTAATTCAGTGTGAACCTATATATGTAAACACAGATAGATATACTGCAAATATTTGTACAGTTATAAAAAGCAGAAAGAGAATATTGTCAGAGTATTCACAAGTTGCAGTTTACAGAGATGAAATTAAACACAATGAGTACACTCTTTGAAACAGAGATGACTAGATAATATAGCCTAGTCAAAATATATTTGATCTATGTCTAAGAAATCGATTTTACTAATTCTTTCTCTCTGAACATTGTCAGAGTATACAGTGGTAGAAAGAGGGAGAGATTAGTTCATCCTGGGGCAGATCCAGGTTTTATTTAGGTAGTCTTTTAGTAGTAGCTTGAAGTTGGAGAGGTTAGAGTTAGATGTAATTTGCAGAGGAATAGAATTCCATTTTTTAGCGACAGAATATGAGTAGCGAGTTTGTCACAGGATTTGTGGGGTTTATATATGCTGAGAAGATGCTCATTAGATCAAAGTAGTTTATTAGGGGGATAGGAATGGTGAATAGGAGTAAAAGCAAGGCAGTCATCGACTTTGTGAATAATATTGTGTGTGGTGATAAACTGTATATGGGGACCCAAGTTGATAGCAATCTCTCATTCGACAACCATGTGGCCAAAGTGGTTAGAAAAACATTTTATATAGCCCACCTAATCATGAAGGGATTCACATCTAGATCAGGGGAGGTCATAGTGCCTCTTTACTCATCCCTCATCAGGCCCATAATTGAGTACAATGCCCCTTTTGGGATGTACCTTACCAGACACCTGCAGCAACTGGAAAGACCCCAAAAGTACCTCACCAAGAGGATCAAAGGGCTCAAACAGATGCCATATGCTGCCCGGTTAAAGAAACTTCAGCTCTACTCAGTGGCATAACGCCTGCTCAGAGGTGATCTGTGCCTGATGTATAAAGCCATGTCCAACCCAGAATTAATGGACATGCTGCACCTCAGAAAATCCAAATCCCATCGAGCTACGCGCTCGAGAGACTTGAACCTCAGCACTGAAATAAATAGGACATGCTGGAGGGACAGATTCATAACCCAGAGGCTCCCTTCACTCTGGAATAAAATCCCAGTCCAGGTTAGGCAGAGTTCCTCATTGACTCTCTTCAAGAGGAATCTTGATGAGTGGATGGGAGATCGTAGATTTACTCCGGGTATCACTTCTGTGTCACTGTTAGACAGAGGCACAGTATACTAACCTCGAAAAAGGGCATAGCAAAATTCATTTAAAATGGGTGGCGAAAGCCAAACACACTCTGGCTAGGCTTGTAAATGTCCTAGTGCAGATAGCCTAGTATGAACCTATGAACCTATGTATATAACCTAAGTGTTTAGGCAGTTCAAGCCAATTCAAAGCCTTAAGGGCAATACAATGATGGCGGTGGTATTGTTTGTTGCTGGCAAATACTGCAGACTTATTATGATGTGCTTCAAATTATTTTAAACAGTAGCCTGATGGTTTGTTAGAATCAGTGAACCATAGAAGAAAGATGGGAGATGGTGTGTGTAGTGCTACAGTTTTGGTGGTGTTTTTATGTCTGTACGGCATTCCTAATTTTTGGCAAGTCTTTTTTATGCTATATTAAACATGCTGGTCAAATCTATAATTATCATCTGTAACCACTCCAAGACGTTTTGTATGGGAGACTACTTCAGTTTCAGTTTTTAGTGAAAACATTTTAAAGTTTGCTTTATCAGGCATATGTGCATTGAGATAAAATATCCCTTTTTTTGTTAGGGTTGATTAGTATCTGGAAACTATGGAGCCATTTCTGAAATGAGGAAAAAGCTTCTTGCATTATATGAACGCATTGATGCAAGTTATTAGATGCACATATAAGTGCAGAATCAACAGCATATTGTATACGAGAAGCTGGACCTACAGAGATGTAGAGGTCATTGATAAAGATATTAAAGATTAGAGGACAAGAATAGAATCTTGGGGTACACTAGTGGAGACTGGTAGGTATGCAGAGAGATTGTTCCGCCATTTCACAGATTGTAGCCTGTCAGTTAAATAGTTATTGAACCACAGTAATGAAGAAGGGGATAGTCCAAGTTGAGACAGTTTACACTGGTGTTTAGGGTGAGAAACTGTACTGAAAGTTCTTAACAAGTTAAGGAATAAAGAGGAAACAAGTTTGCCCGAGCCCCTATATTTGTTTATTGTGTCAGTAAATAACAGAAAGGCAGTTGTGTACTGTGCGTTGGGCAGAAGCCATGCTGGGTGGATGTTAATAGCCATTCTTTTAGAACATAGTGGAGGAGTTGCTTATGAACATATCTTTCAAGATTATTTGAGAGAAGTGACACTACTGCAATAGGCTAAAAGTTAAAGACATCAGCAGAGGTGCCACCTTTATGAAGAGGAAAAATGTAAAATGTTTTCCATAGTGAGGGATTTATGATATTGATCTCTTGATAAGGATAGAGACTGGGTATGGCATCAGCAACTCTATTTAGGTATTCAGGTGGGAGGCTGTCAGCTGCAGTGGAACAAAGTTTGAGTTTAAGAGGAAGTTTATCACTGATGGGGAGGTATTTTCTAAATGGAAGTTGCTAGCAATGGAAATAGGGGTAAATTAGGTTCAGATGGGAATATTGGGTAGAGTAAAGGAAGTGGCAGAATGTATGGCTTATAGAGAATGTTGGTTTGATCTAAACTGTTGCTTGCTGAATTACTAGGATTGGGTTTTATTGAGGGGGTGGTAGAAGCACTGCATAGGGGTAATGCTTTCAATGATGCAGTTATTGAATAGTGTTACAATTTCTAGTAGGAAGCTATTATGAAAGGGTTGTGTTTCTTGTTTGTGCCTGCATGTAGCAGGTTACGTATTGATATCCAGAATTTCTGGGGTCATTTGTGTTGTAGATGGCTACAATATTGTTTTTTACCTAGGTTAACTCAGATTGTACAATTCTCTGTAAAGTAATAGGTTTAAGTTTAAGCCATTATTTCAAATCTTTGTCTCTGTTAGACATTTCAGCTTTTGCCTGATAGTAAGCCATGGTGCATTGTTAATTTTCACTTTTTTTTTTTTTTTTTTTTGGAGTGTTGCAAGGCTTTATAAAGTATTTAAGAATATCGTATTAAAAATATTGACTGCCTCATCAAGTGGAAGAGTTTTTAGAGCAGACCAATTAAAGGCTTTTAGTGTATTGATGGAGGAGTCTGTATTGATATTTGAAAAGTTCTGGGTTGTTTTAACTTAGTGAGTGCTAGGTTGGTGGGTGGTATTTCTACAGATATAAGATGGAAGGTGGTCACTGAGTGAGTATGGATAGGTTCTGTGGGTTGTAAATTTACTAGGATCAGAGACCAGTATACAATCTAGAATTGAACCTTTAGTGTTGGAATTATTAAATCTAGTGTGTATTTCGATAAGTTGACTGTAACTATAAAGGCTTATACTTGCTGAAGAAAAATCTGATATAAGGCTTTGCCGGTCAATGTTTACATTTCCTAGTATATAATTAGTTATCCAGGAGTGGATTTCTTCTAAAATTGTTATATTATTTCCAGGTGGGATAAAGACTGTAACAAAACATTCTCTTTTTTTTTTGTTAAGCTTTAGCAGTAATACTAATATTTTGGCATTTTGGAATTTTTGGATGTTGTGTGAATAGGTAGAGAGATTGTATGAACTTGGATAAATTAATGCGACCCCTCCTGCTTTCTTTTGAGGCCTATCAGCTCTGATAATATTGTAGCCTGGAGGGAGTAGTTCAAAATCTTTACTATTAGACTTAAGCTTCCACCTCTTTTTTTTATTTTTATTGCACATATTGTGAATACAATTTATTAATCAGCATTATAGTCTTAAGGTGAATTTAAAATTATACTCCCCTCCCAAACCTTTATAAGCTATATGGCTTTCTTTTATAACTATGCCCATATTGTGGTACTGTCTCTGTCCCTAACTTTCTATGAAGCATAGTTCCATTGTATAATTACTGTAATTAAATTTCATGAGGGTCAGAGGACAAACATTTAAGCTATATCTCCCACATAAAGGTTTTAAAGCATGCTTAGAAGACATCTACTGCCTATTAATACTAATAGTTAATTAATTTGTTAAAAATCGGCTGGTGGGCTGGTCCTAGACCCTTTCTAGCCTATGACCCAGGCCATATAGTTAGTAACAGCTTTATCTGTCACTGAATAAGCAAGCGCAATGCAAATACTTCCAATTACAGGGTATAATATGAATAAATTCCAGTGCTCATATCACCCCTTATATTTATTTATTCCTCTAACATTCCCGCTGATAAATGAATAACGCACACCCCTAACCCCACAATATTTCTTACTTCTCCACCTTCTACCCTCCCCCCCATTACCACTCCTTCCTCTCTATCCCTTTCTATTCTGCCTAATTTTTTTTTATTTTCATTGCACATGTTGTGAATGCAATTTACTACTGATCATTAATGTACATATGGCAATTTCTTATATACTTCTATTTTATCTTATCAGCTTTGTATATGTCAAACTACAAGCTTATCATTGCACAAATGATTAGTCTGGAATTTTACTTTGTAGTTTAGAAATGATACTTCATACTTTAAAACTGTGTAATTGTTTTCTATTGTTATTTTGTCCTCCTTTGCTGAATATGAACATGGTCTACAGTAGACTGATCGATTATAGGTTCATAGGTTCATAGGTAGGTACTAGACTATTGGCCCTAGTGCCTATATAAACCTAGTCAAAGGTACCTTGGCTTTCGCCACCCAAGAAAATTATTTTCCTGTGCCACTGTCAAGCAGAGCCACAGAAGTGATCCCTGGGGTGAATTTCCTATCTCCCATCCAATCATCAAGATTTTTCTTGAACAGTGCTAAGGAGGAGCTTTGTTTGATATAGATAGGTAGTTTGTTCCAGAGTATGGAAAGTCTTTAGGACAGGAATCTATTCCTCCAGCATGTTCTGTTTATTGTGGTGACGAGGTTTAGGTCCCTAGAGCGTGTAGCTCGTAGGGATTGGGATTTCTTTAAATGGAGCATGTCTAAAAGCTCTGGGTTTGACATAGGTTTGTGTGTTAGGCAGATTTCGCCTCTGAATAGGCGATATGCAACGGAATAAAGCTGCAGTTTTTTGAGACAGTCTGCGTAGGGCATCTGTTTGAGGCCGGTAATCCTCTTTGTGAGGTATTTCTGCGCCCTTTCCAGTTGTTGTAGATTTCTTGTGAGGTACATACCAAAAGGGGCATTGTACTCTATAATGGGTCTAATGAGTGACGAGTAGAGGGAAACTGGATGAGAAACCTTTTGTGATGAGGTGTGCCTTATTAACTTATTAACAAATGGAAATGCATAAAATTAAAAATAAATATTAATTCATGTTGCAACAGAAGACTAGACAATACATGCATGATACTTCATGCAGTTCATTATAAATAAGTAGTACAAATTAATTATACTTTACAATAAAGAAATGATAAGTTGCAAGTTAGGTAGTGAAAGATTATTTTAAATAAGTACAGTACATGAATTATCTAAGTAAGCTTCTAAAATTAGTTACATATGTAATTATAAGAAGATATGGTTGTCCAGTAGGTTTGCACTGCCAGACTATGTTTTTCAAGTTAACTTTGCATGTTTTCACAGGAACGCGTCTTTATCACATAGGTGCTGCAGCAATGTTTTTTGTTTTGAAGCTGGAAGTGACTTACCACTGTCAAAACCTTGACAAAGTTATAATAAGTAAAAGAATCAGGCTAGATAAGCAAGCAACGTGTATACAAAACCTGTTTTTGTATACTCTTACATACTGTGTTTATTGTGAGTACCTACTAGAGGGCTTTGTAAATATCTGTTATGTTCTATCTCTGTTATCTGGAGCTTTTATTTCCTGGGCCTCTGATGAAAATGGACATACATCGAGTCGGACTACCCGGTCAACAAATGTAATAATAAAATAAATAAATACATTTATAAATTCAAAGACTACCATTTCTTCATACGTTCATAGGTACATGGGTATGTACTAGACATGCCATCTAGATGACCAATGTAAGCCCAGTATACTTATAAATTATTAACTTCTCTGATCAAGGAAAGCTATATTACATATCACAGGAGTAAGTTTATGAATAATGATCCTATCAGTAAGGCTGATCTTAAAGGTAGTTTTGTTTGACAAGGTCATAAGAAGGCCAAAACATGCACGTCCACAACGATTGGGGTTTAGCTTTACTGAACTGAGTGTATCCATAAAGACTTAAAAAGAAAAAGTAAAAATTCATCGACATTCAGAAGCCATATAGCAAAAATGGTTGATGTCCTTAATTTGTCATTTGCATATATCCCATGGGCCTCTATTATATGAGGTTTAAGGTATCACACAGTGAAAACTCTAAGACTGCCTATGTTTTTCTTGTAGTTTTCACTAATTGGTCTGTCTGTGTGACCTTTTTACTCTAGTTTTGACACCTGATATGTTATGCTGAAATGTGCATTGACAAAGCTAGCAATGTGCTGCCTTTGTGGGGTGCACATCTTGACTGATTTCCACTTTAAGAACATAGGGATATGACTAGATCAATTATTCACATCCTTTGTCCTGCAGACAAGTGGTCTACAGGACAGCCATGTAATTGGGCACCTACACAGAGTAAAGATTGGCTAGCTGTTGGTAAGGGCATTGTCATAGATCACACAGTATGGTCTCACTGTCATTGATAGCACCATTTTTGTAACTTCATTCTCAGTAAAACGTGTAGGCTTGATCTGCTGTACTTAATGAATTAGCACCACTGTATCTGACTGGCCACTACCAGATGACTATCATTAAGGAAACAGCTGACTTTCTGCTTGAAAAAATATTTATCTTTAAATACTTCCGGTTATTTCCCTGGCTAACATGGCAGCTCTCACTTTGGGAAGGCCATTCTGAACTCAGCGCCAGCTCCAAGTCAGTCCTCTATCAACCTTAAATATAGCAAACACAAACTTCTTGTGTTTTGCTCATTACTGTGCAGGAAGGATTCCCTCCAGAGATCACAAATGCCAGCAGCCATGACATCTTCAATCCTGGCACAAATAACTACATGAAATCCAAAGCTGGATATACTTGCTTGACTGCCTGAGAAGTCACTATGCCTCTTCTATGGCACACTGTTCTTCCTTATGGTTGCATTTAGCTCACATGGTCTCCACTAATGCTAAACTTCACAATTTGCATCATACCTCCCAAATGTCATTATTTTGGCTCAAAAGTTTACCTTGCCCTTCCTAAAATGGATATTCTTATAGAAGGGATAGTTTGCTACAGCTTGCAAATAATGACAGTCAAAAGAATTAACTTACTTTACTTAATAAAATGCATGTCTGCCAAATTCCATATTTTCAGTCAACTTTTTTTAGACAATAATTCCAGTATTTAAAGGTTCCCTGTTTTTGGCATTTTGTCTTTGTTTTTATTTTAATGCTGTCCCTAATTCTAGGGATAATAAGTTGAAAAAAGAAGTTAAATACTTATCATAACGTTCCATGTGAATTGTTCATCTCACCTTCATTCTTACTGATGGGTTCGGAGCTGATCCCTCGGCTCTTAGTCGGCCTACTACAAAGCTCGAGGATTTCAAGTACCTCAAGGCTAAGTCCCTATCCCATGATGCACCTAGAGTTACCTCAGATCTTGTTTGCTGTGTATAATAATACCATATGTCATTCTATATATCCATAAGAGAAAGTATAGAAGGGTTGAGTGACCAGGAAGGATCGAGCATCTCAGTCTTCTAAAAACCCAGGAAGGGGTAGAAGGGAGGGACGTAAGAACGAAGGTGAGATGAACAACTCACATGGAACATTATGGTAAGTACATGACTTCTTTATGTGAAGTTGTTCTATCTCGCCGTTCATTCTTACTGATGGGTAGCATCCCAAGCACCATCTACCTCAGATGGCTCACGGGAGTATATTTTTTAGGACCGTGGATCCAAAGTCGGCCCTGTCAACTTTGTAATGAGTGATAAAGGTATGCGTTTTTGACCAAGTGGCTTCTGCACAAATATTATCAATAGGAAGTCTGCCAGAAAAAGCAGAAGATGTAGAAACTGCTCTGGTTGAGTGAGCTTTAATTTTATGCTGTAAGGGCATATTGGCAGCTGAATAAGCAAAGGTGATACAATCAGATAACCATTTAGATAGAGTTGTTTTAGCAACTGGCATACCTTTCCTGGAGTCTGAATAGGAAACAAAAAGCTGATATGATTTCCTGAAATCTTTTGTTCTATCCAAATAAAATCTGAGCTGTCTGTGAACATCAAGTTTGTGCAGCATGTATTCTAGAATGTTGGAGTGATTGGGGAAGAAAACTGTCAGATCAATAATTTGGTTAAGATTAGTTTTAGTGCAAACCTTGGACAAAAAAGAGGTGTTTATTCAAAGTGAGACTCTGTCACCATGGAAAATCAAGTAAGGAGGTGTAATGGACAAGGCCTGAAGCTCTTGACACTCTGCGGGCAGAAGTAATAGCTACTAAAAAAATAGTTTTCATAACAAAGATTTGAGGTCACATGAGGAAGCTGGTTCAAATAGAGGAAGAATAATGCGGGAAAGCATAAAATTTAGATTCCATGGGGAATAGGGAGATTTCACAGATGGTCTAATATGAAAGACCCCTTTGAGAAAGGTTTTGGATAATTTGTGTGACAATATTCAATCCTTCAAATCCAAGATGAACGTTAGAAATGGCAGCAAGTTGAACACGGACTGTTGCTGCTGTAGCTCCTTTATTGAAGATCACGGTCAAGAATTCTAGTATAGAGGCCATAGGGGCTTGGTAAGGATCAATATTGTTTTTAGAGGACCATATAGAAAATTTTTTCCATTTGCTGAGGTATAGCTTCCTTGTAGAGGATTTATGAGAGGATAAGAGAATTTGCTTTCTCTCATTGGAAAGGTTATGGGAATTGTAGCAGCCAAGCTATCAGCTTCAGGGACTGCAAAGAGGGATGAAGTTCCCCTGACGAGTGCATCAGAAGGTCCAGAACTGGGTCCAGAATCCAGGGGGTCCTCCAAAAGATGAAGTTGAAGGAAGGGGAACCAAATCTGACAAGGCCAGTGAGGAGCTATTAGAATGATGGTCCTTCCCAGGGCTTTTGCTTTCTGTAATACCTTGGGTATCAACGGTATTGGTGGGAATGCATAGAGGAGACCGGGGGCCAATTGTGAGCAAGTGCATCCCTTGGGGCTTCTCCCGGAGGGGGAATCAGGGCAAAGTAGCTTCTGCATTTCATGTTCATGTGACTGGCAAAAAAGTCGCAGCAAGGCTGGCTCCACCTGTGGAATATCCTGTCCGCTATTTCTGTCTTGAGGGACCACTCATGGGACAACAAAATTGCTCTGCTCAGCTTGTCTGCTATCATGTTGGATTTCCCCAGGATGCGTGTTGCTAACAGAAATCACAGGGTGGATATAGCCCACTGTCGTACTCTTAGGGCCTCGTGACAAAGGGGGTATGACCTGGTTCCTCCTTGTTTGTTCAAGTACCAGACCACTGTTATGTTGTCTGTCTGAATCGCAATCATGCCCAGAGGAAGAGAGTCCTGGAAGTACTGCAATGCCAAAAGTACTGCTCTCATCTCTAAGACATTGATATGCAGATGTGTCTCTTGATCGGTCCATGTGCCTTGGGCTGTTCTTCCCTGAAAATTCCCCCCACCCTATCAGGGAAGCATCCATGGTCACTGTGGCTGCTGGAGGGTGTAAAACAAATGGATGTCCTATCATGACATAAAGTGAGGTCAACCACCACTGAAGATCCTTTTTTTGCAGGTGTTTGTGATCATTATCAGGTGATACATGGGGAACTCTTGGTATGACCATTGAGTGAACAGCCACTGCAGTATCCGCATGTACATATGACCCAGTGGTATGGCTAGAATTGCTGCTGCCATCATACCTAACAATTTTAGAACTTCTGATGCTGGACCTTTGTTTTTGGATATTAGAATGCTGACCTGCTGGTGGAGTAGTAAGACTCTTTCTACTGGAAGTCTTAGCATGGTGGTGGTGGTGTCCAGTTCTGCTCCGATAAATATGATATGTTGCGATGGTGGCAAGGAAGATTTTTCTGAGTTTATTGTAATGCCCAGCTGGCTGCAGAGTGACAGAGTGGATTCCCTGGCTTGAATTAGTTGATGCCTGGTGGTGGTGAAGAGCCAACCGTCTAGGTACAGAAACTCCTGGAATCCTAAATGTCTCAGGTGAGCTGTGACCACTGCCATGCATTTGGTGAACACTCTGGGGGCTGTAGTGAGATCAAAGGGCAGGGCTTGAAACTGGAAATGATTGGCTCCCAGACAGAAGCGCAGATGATCCCTGGATGGCCTGTCCATTTTTATGTGGTACTACACATCCTGGAGATCTATTGAGCACATTCAATTGTCTTTCCCTAAGAAGGGAAGAATCAACTGAAGCATGACCATCCAAAACTTCTCTTTCTTGAGAGATTTGTTTAGTTTGCTGAGGTCCAATATAGGTCTCCAGTCTTTTTTGGAACTAAAATGAACCTTCAGTAAGTTCTGGATCCTGTCTGGTCTGGTGGGACTGGTTGGATAACTCTTTATTAACAATGTTTGGACCTCTACTGTTGCTTGTTCCCTGTAACTGGGTGGAATGTCCTGGATTTTTCTTGTCGGTGGAGGGGGTGTGGTGAATGGAATGAAGTATTCTCTGGAAATGATACTTTGTACCCAGTTGTCATTTGCTATTTTGAGCCAGGCATCTGGGTACAAAGATAAGCGACTCCTGGCTGCCTCCAGAGCAGGATAGTCGGGTCTCCTTTCAGGAGCGCTGGTAGTGCTTCCAAAAGAAGTGATCTCTGTCACCCTGGTTTTGTGGATCCCTTCTGCCGCGAGGGCAGCGTCTTCCATTATTGTCCCCTCCTCTGCTCCTGGATGGGGATTCACCACGTGTGTCCTGAAAGGCTCATTGGGCTTTTCGGAACCACATTTTCCCTCCCCTTTGACCCTTGGGGTGGGGTCTGGTAGGGGTGGAAAAATGGACTCAAACAGCAGACAGAGTTTTTCCTTCCTGCTCACACCTGGTCAAAGTTTCCTTAACTTTGGGTCCGAAAATGGACGAGCCATCAAAAGGGGTATTCACAAAGGATGACTTGAAGGACTCCATGAAGGAACACAAGTGCATCCAGGAGTGTCTCCAAAGAGCAACTCCTGTACCCACTGCCCTGCTCATTCCATCAGCTGCATATGAAATGAGGTGCATGGATGAGTTAACAATGGAGTTGATGGTAGCAAGCTGGGAGGTAACTTTGTCTGTAGCTCCTGCAGCTACTGTACTGTGAAGAGCATTTCCCAGCTCTTTAAGATCACTTTGCAGTCTCGTGAAATGGGTTAAATAGTTAACCGCACGGAGTGCAGAAGTCACTGAACTAAACATGCACTTCCCATATCTATCCATGATCCTGAAGTCTCTGTTAGGAGGATGGATTGAAGAGGAAGTTTCTGACATTTCCTTTTTGGTGGCTGCTTCCAGCACCATGGCATCAACTGGCACACTTTTGGTCAAGAAGGATTTATCTTGGGGGGCAAATATGAACTTATTAGGCCTCCTAGGGCCAGGCTGCATGGAGTCCAGAGACTCCCACTCCCTTTGTGTGACCAGCTGCATAAGCTCATTGAAGGGAGGAGACATCCAAAAGGTGGAGGGCTGAGACCCGAAAGCCTTTAGGAGAACAGACTCATCTTCAGTAGGGTTTGTGGACTGCCAGTTACCCCTCTGCCTAAGGATTTCAAGTATCTCTGCAAATGAGATATCCTCAGAGGGGGACCATGGGGACCCTTCTGATTCATCCAAGTCAGTATCAGATGTTAGGGACTCCTGAGGGGAGTCTATATGTTTCCTCTTACAAACCCTCTTCCTGGGACCCTCATCAGTGGGAGCTTCTGGTGAGGTCTCAGAAGAGCATGGGCCACCAATGGGGCTTCCTGAGGCTCTGGGTCTCTGAGATTTGCCATGATCTGTAAAGCAAAAGCAGACATAGGCACTTTAGGGGATGAAGAAGCTGGACCTGAAGTTGAGGATGTCTTAGGAGACATAACTCGCCTCATGGCTTCAAAGGCATCCCTGCTCCAATGAGAAGGGACCAACAGATCCAAGGAAACAGTCAATACCCCCGGCACTGGGACAGTGGGCTCCAAGCTCAAGGTAGGAGCTGAGTTCATCCGAGCCGAAGCCCCGAGAGGCAGAGTCAGAACAGACAAGTCAGTTCAACTATCCTCCCCGGACCCGACTAGAGAGTGTCTGTTCCAAGAGTCCTCGATCAGCGCAGAGGATGTCAGAGTGAATGGAACCAAAGACACTGAAGCAGGCATCAGCTCCAAAGGCTCCACAATCAACAAGTCCAACTCCTCCAGCTCTGAAGAACTGGTATGGCTTGAGGAGCAAGAGGTTTTGCTGGAATAATGGTCTTCGGCTCCGAAGACGCTTGGGTCGGAGCCGATAACAATTTTGCAAAGGCCGGTGCCTGTAAAAGCTTCTGCACCACACGATCCACATCCAAATCTGAAAGACTAACAGAAGACCGAGATGAATAGATCGATGGTACTGACTGAAGTAGAGGAGATTTTGGAATTTCGGATACTGGTTCCAAAACTGGGGACCAGCTCCGAAAAGAAAAGATAGTCGGCTCCGAGCCCTGTGGAACCAATGTCACAGACTTTTTTGATTTTTTTGATTCCAAAGAAGTCTTGGAGGACTTTGAGGACTTACTAGATCCATCCTGGTCACTTAAAGCCTCCTGTAAAGAAGGTTTCAACAAACCCCTGTCAATAAGTTTCCTCTTTCTCTCTTGGAGAACCTGAGAAGAAAAAGAATGGCATATGGAGCATGTTTCTTGCAAGTGTAAAGCACCTAAGCAGTAAACACAATTGACATGGCTGCAGTGACAGACATCTTCTGTCCACATTTAGGACATTTTTTTAAACCCTGACTT
Organism: Protopterus annectens; assembly: GCF_019279795.1. Taxonomy (NCBI): domain Eukaryota; kingdom Metazoa; phylum Chordata; order Ceratodontiformes; family Protopteridae; genus Protopterus; species Protopterus annectens. Next base: position 445,047,200 of record NC_056737.1, on the reverse strand, counting down.
AGGGTGTTTGTCCTTGTCATCAGCCATAACAGAAAAAATGGACCCACCCAACAACAACAAATATGAAATAGCCTTCTAATAAAAAACAGGCTAAATATAAACACACACACAAACCCTTTAAACTAAGGCCAACTACAATTCAATATATGAACAAGCCTTCTAATAAAAAAACAGGCTAAATATAAGCACACAAGCCCTTGAACTAAGGCTAACAATCAGACACACACTAATTATCTAAGCAGATAATATTAATTAGTGACAAATCACTAAACTATACACTATTAAGTTAACTCTAACAGCTATAAAGTTGTAACTAACTAATCACACAATAATATCTCTAAGGAAAAAGGGGTGGCAGAAGGTCACTGATTAAACATCTTTCAGTCAGAAATTGAAAAAAAGGCCTAAGAAAAGACGAGGCCAAATATATATAACTATGAAAAGGCACACAAGGGAAGGGGAAACTACAGATAAAGCTATAACAGCTTAGCTAACTAAATATCTAACTATTTTATCAAGAAAACATCAACAATTTTTAGAACTATAATAATAGTAAGGTTTTTTTCACCCGAGCTAGTGGCAACCTCCTATCTGTTGCAGCGGCAAACTAGATCTGAGGTAACTCTAGGTGCATCATGGGATAGGGACTTGACCTCGAGCTACTTGAAATCCTCGAGCGTTGTATTAGGCCAACTCGGAGCCGAAGGATCCACTCCGAACCCATCAGTAAGAATGAACGGCAGGCTAGAACAACTTCACATAATAGGATTTGCATTGTGAGCTTATGCAAGGATAAACTGTGAATGATGAAGCAAATTCATTAAAATCCATTTAATAAATACTTACTATAAATTACTTAGTGGATTCCAACAAGGAATCCTAATTGACACTATTTATTTTATTTCGTCTTTGCCTTATTTCTGCATCTGCTAAGCTGCATAAGGCTGTCACCCACTATGTAATCTTGTCTTCTTAAGCACTAGAAAAAAATAAGGGTTTGTGCACGTGTGTCCTATACCGCTAGTTTATTGATATTTAGACACATAATACTGGAAGACAGACCACAGTCACATTTGCTAGGCAATATGATACCTCTCAGAAAATAATTTGTTCATAGCATCTGATGTGGTGTAAATCTAGTTGCATCTATGTCTCCCAAGCAAAAGTATGGTGTCTTCTGCTGTTTATTCTACTAAATGATTTCTCTGAAATTAGTAGAGTCAGCCCCCTTCCACATTTTAATTTTTGCTATTGCTGCATCATTCCTAGTGTAGCAACTACAGATATTGCAGAGAGTACATTCGGTTTGTAGGGAAAAAGGAAAACTAATGTAACAACGTCTAACTTGTTTAAACTATGTACTGTGAGAAGTCTTTTCATGTTCAAAGACACTATGAATACTTTAAGGTTTTGCATGTTCTGTCTTCAAACAAGAATAGGTCAGATGTATTAGTACAAAGGGTCTCTACATATGCATATATATGTGGGCATGTCAACTTAACTGAAATGCAATATGCAGAAAGTCGTAATACTTGTTCAAAATGCTGAAATCAAAATATTCCCCCAATGGAACCATGTTCATTTCTGAGTTTCACTAAGAGAAGAGGGATATAGTTTGCTGACTGGTTGCGCAGTGGTGCTGGGTATGTATGCAGTATACGTGCACAGTTTAAAATCCAAGTACCAGAACCAAAACCAAGAAACTCCAAACATGATTGAAACTACTAATTCAAAAAACATTTAATGTAGTGATTTCTTAATTGAATTAGTAGTTTCAATCATGTTGTAGTGATTAGTGATGTATTTAAGGCACCATTTGGTGAACAAATTTATTCTGATGAAGTCTACGGACGAAAGCGGAAAATAAAGTGTGTTACGCTATTTCTTTGGTGTTATTTCAGCTGCTGTTTGCCTTTTTGGAGTTTCTTGGTTTTGGTTCTGGTACTTGGATTTTTTACTGGTTTTGTGTGTACCATGGCTGAAGCGGCTGAAGATCCACTTCTTAATTTGAGCATTTATCCCACACCATCAGCGGAGACTGTTAATTTGAGCACTTTGCTCATTAGTGCACTAACGGACATTAAGAGTTCGTTACAAATCCTTATTTCGAAGGCTAATGCTAAAGAATCCATCATGAAAGCATCTAGTCCTGTTGGATCGTTTCAGGAACTAGACACTGTTATCTGTTTAGACAATCCACCCATGGCTGTAAAGAATCCTATTGCTTTAAAGAATCCGGGTTTGAATGAACAACGCATCATTGGCCGGGCGACATTAAGTCATTTTTTCGACCGTGCGGATAACCCATTTGGAACATTTGGTCGGCAAGAAGGAATAACAAAGAAAACACCATGGCATCGTGACTTTTCAGATAAGCGAGAACAGTTTTACAAACTGTTACAAAGGTACAATTCCATCCATTTAGAGAATTGTTATTTCTTACGTTGTTTAGAGTTACAAATGGTTCCGAAGGGGTTGCGTTTTTTTAAATGCCCCAACGGAGTACAATCTAGCGACCCTTTTTTTAAGACTCTGACGGGCTTCTTTAATGAAGCAGGTTTAAGTTTCTTAAAACTACTTGTAGATAACAACGAAAGAAAGTTAGAGCTGTTGAAGGATGAAATTGTTATTTTGGAATCGTTTTTTAAAGAGCAACTTGATGAAAATGGTTTCACTGAATTTTTTAACAACATTATGCAGGATTTGGAACAATCTTCCAATGACAACATTAATAGAAAGCATAACAAATTGTTGCGTGACATTCAAGCTTATGAGACTGATTCTGTGTTTTCTAATTTTGGTCCGTTTAACAAAACCAACAGAGTTTATAATGTGAGCCGTCAGACTGGTGTTCAGGTGAATGCTAATGCGGCTAGGAAAGTACAAGTTGGAAATAACAACAAATGGTCGGGTCACACTGTTAAGAGTTCCTCGGTTGTTAATTCCACTCTTGAACCTGGTTCTCTTACTGGTGATAGACATATTCAGGGTAATAACATACCTGATAATTGTGGTGGAAGTGTATCTCTTGGTAAGGAGGCTGCTCCTATATTGGAGACTGATAGCAACATTTGTGTGAGTGTTACCGACAGCAATGTTGGCACTAAATCAAAGAATGTTTCTAACCAGAGTTCTGTATCAGGTCATTCTGGGGTTTCTTCTAATTTTTCCAACAAGAAACATCAGGCATCATCAAAAACTGTTTTAACTAGGAGTCGGACTTTTTTGAATTCCCATTCGTCGGGGGACGAAACCTAGAACATGCATCTAGTCATTTTAGTGTAATCAATTTGACTGAATATGTATTTTCTGCTGACGAAATGAATATTTTAAAACTTGGTTTGAATTTTGTACCACACTCAAGGGCTGACTATGTTAAAACTGTTGTTGATATCAAAAAGTATGTGAGAAAACTTAATTTACATTACTTGTTACATGATGTGTCTACAACTAATCAAGTATTTATTAAGCCATCTAATTTTTGTCCTAAATTACATCATACTTTGAATATTTTTGAAGAAATTTGTTTACAGGACATAGGTCTGTTGTTAAATAATATGCACAAAATTGATTACAATCTTACACCTTCTGAATTTACAGCTTTGAAGAAACTAAAGGCCATGAGTAACAAAGTAAGGTTTATGAAAAGTGACAAGGGCAACAACATAGTTATTATGACAAAAGATTTGTACACAGAGGGGGTTTTAAAACTTTTGAACAACACAGATGAATATGAGATTATTTCACTTTTTGAAATTCACAAACGACAACGTTCTATATATTCATACTTATATGAAGCCCTCATGGAGGGTGATATTAGTTGTGAAATGTATGAATTTTGTGTTATTGATCAGCCACGCATTGGGGTATTTTTTGGAATCCCTAAATCTCATAAATCTCTTGTGAATCCCCCTTTCAGACCAATTGTTTCTTCGCCCCATTCAATTACTGAAGGGCTGGCCCTAGTTATTGATGCCTTACTGGGACCCACTATTACTCATGAAATTTCATTTTTACGTGATTCTTGGCATTTTTTAACCAAATTGAATTCTTTTCTTTCCACATTTAGTTTTGATCCTAAACAGCATTTAATGCTAACTGTGGATGTGGTGTCATTATACACCTGTATTCCTCAGGATCTAGGCATTGAAGCAGTACAGAATTTTTTGTTAAATCATTATTCTGGTTTTTCTCAAAGAACTATTTCTTTAATATGTAGGTTTTTGGAGATTATTTTAGAAAATAACTTTTTTCTTTTTGAACAGACTTACTATAGGCAGAGAAGAGGAGCAGCTATGGGGTCTTCAGCTGCTCCTGCATATGCCAATGTAGTAATGGCAATGTGGGAACGTCAATTTATGCCATTTTTGATGGATAAATATCACATTTTGTTTCATTGCCGCTTTATTGATGATTTGTTTTTCATTATAAATGAAAGTGATGTGTGTATTGATTTGTTCCTTACTGATATTAATTCTTTTTCAACTTATATTAAGTTTGTTATTGGTGGTAAAGGAATCACTGTTGACTTTTTAGATGTAAATTTAAGGTGGGATGATGAAGACAAGAGAATACATAGTACCATTCATAGGAAAAAGACTTTTAACAATGGATACCTTCACTATAAAAGTGGGCATCCAAAACATGTTATTTCCAATATACCGAAAGGCCAGTTTATCAGAGCTAGCCGTATGACGTCAAAGGAATCTGATGTTTTGCAAGAATTTGGTTTTATCATTTCGTTATTTCTTAACAGAGGTTTTCCTAAACCAGATCTTATGTACATAGCTAATGATATTTATAACAGACGTACTAGTCATTTTTTACCATTATTGAGTTTGTCCACGGAAAAACCAAATATTATGGTTATCAATTCTGGTAGTAGATTAACTAATAGTATGGTTTGTACACTGGGAATGAATTCTGATAGCAAGCACATCAAAAATATAACAAAAAATTGGAGAGTTATTAAAGGTAATGCTGACATGTATGGTGTTTTAGGTGAGAAACCATCATTTGTTCAAAGGAATGATAATAATTTAAAGAAAATTTTAGAACAATACAATGGTAGTAAAGCTAGTGTTAATACAACAAAGAAGGGAATGTACCGTTGTCACGATTGCAACATGTGCAGGTACATATCGGTTGGTCCCTATATTTCGGTTGTGACTTCAGAAAGAATTCTTTCTGTACCTGGTTATGTAAATTGTCGTACTTCAGGTATAGTGTACATAGCACTTTGTTCGTCATGTACCGCATTCTATGTGGGCATGACGACAAGGGAGCTTAGGACACGCATTAGGGAACATTTATATTGTATTAAAATGAAGGATGAAAAAAACGCTCTTTTTAAACACAGTTTAGTGTGTACGGCTTTTAATAAATTTTTATTTTCCATATTAGAGGTTTGTTATAAAGATATGAGGGAAGGTGATTTTAAAAATGTTTTGTTACAAAGGGAAACCGAGTGGCAGATCAAATTAAAGTCAGATTATCCACCAGGATTAAATGAGTCAATCAATGTAAAATGTTTTCTTAAACATCAAAAACTAAAGGTTGACAAAAGTAATGATTTGATATGTCTTCACATCACATAATAATGTCTTGTTTTTAAAATGTCTTTTAAAATGTTTTTTTAATGTAGTGATTTCTTAATTGAATTAGTAGTTTCAATCATGTTGTAGTGATTAGTGATGTATTTAAGGCACCATTTGGTGAACAAATATATTCTGATGAAGTCTACGGACGAAAGCGGAAAATAAAGTGTGTTACGCTATTTCTTTGGTGTTATTTCAGCTGCTGTTTGCCTTTTTGGAGTTTCTACGTGCACAGTTTGTAGATATTTTGAATTCCACATTGTAAACTTTCAACATTGGCATTTCCCAATTTTGCATTCAGTATTACGACTTTCATTATACCATTATTCAATATGTTGCCACATAATCACACACATACACTCACAAATATATGAAGATAGATACACAGATGTATATGCAGACACACACAGTGTGTTTGTGTGTGTGTGTGTGTGTGTGTGTGTGTGTGTGTGTGTGTGTGTGTGTGTGTGTGTGTGTGTGTGTGTGTGTGTGTGTGTGTGTGGATTACCATAGTTTTGGTAGAATGTTCATCTGGTCAAGTGGCAAATGGTCATGTCAGATAGATCATATGTTGTTTAAAGGATATGATTCGTATCCCTGCAGAACCCATATTAAAGCATGTTGGAGGGATTTTCAATGTGGTTCCAGAGGACAGGTCTTGCTGCCTGCCGGAACCATGATAAACCCATTCCAGAGTTTTGATGGAACAGAAATCAATGATTTGTGTTTGAGTGTTTTGTGGTTGAGGAAATGTGCTGTTGAAGTTAAAGAACAGAATATACATGTTACAGTTAACTTGGATGACACGTGTGTGACTAAGTGAACTTTTCGGTTCCCTATTATATCAGCGAACCCTTAAAATAGCAAATGCTGTTTGATCAACTGTTTTACATCAAAACCACAAAATCCCGAACACACGGAACAGTGATTTTTTTTCCTAGGGAAAAAATCACTGGGCTGTTTTTGGGACTTTGCCATTTAGTCCACTGTGGTGCGATCTCGGCGTTGGTATATTTAAGTAGGGGTGGTGGGGAGGTGAAGCCCTCCACTTTATTTTGTGTTTGTTTTTTTATTTTGTTTTTTATTTTTTTACGGAGCAGCGATTTTCTTCCCTGGGAAAAAAAAATCACTGTTCCATATGTTTGGCATTTTGCTGTTTCGATTTTTAAGGGTTGATTATACTACGTTTGCTATTTTAATCATTCAACGTTATAATATAGACCTGAACTTGTATGGGTTGGTCAATAAAGGTAAGTGGCTTTGTGGTAAGGATGGGAGTTTGTGTGTGAGTGCATATGTTTTAGGGGTAGAGTAAAGGTTAGGAGATAAGTTTTGTGTATGTAAAAGTGGTATGTTTTCAGGTTAGGTAAGGGGACAGATTTACTCCCTGTGCATGAGTGCATGAGGGTTAGGGTAAGCGTTTGGGTCAGGTAAGATGATAGATGTAGTGTTTTGTGTGTGTGTGTGTGTGTGTGTGTGTGTGTGTGTGTGTGTGTGTGTGTGTGTGTGTGTGTGTGTGTGTGTGTGTGTACATGGAGAGTGCCCAAGGAAGTCCCCATGCAACACCTCAGTAATGTGTGCTAACCATGACCATGCATATTACCTAAAAAAATGCTCTTCAGCAAAACTTTAAATGTTGCAACTGCATCCAGTGCCATGGATACGAAGATATTTTCTTGATTTACTACCCTTGTACTTGCTTTATATAGTGGTCACTACTGTTTTTGAGCATTTTGAAATCATTTATTTCATTTTGTGGCAAAAATTGTCACAACTGTTTATGGCTTTTCAAATTCTGTTCATTTCCAAATCACCTTGCAGAAGGGTGGATTAGCTAGGGACTTAGTGGTTTGGTAGCTGTTGGCTGTTTAATCTGCATTTGAGAGCTACTTGTGCTGTTCTTTTGGATTAAGAAATTCCAGGCTCATCATTGTGACAGAAAGTGTTTACCTGGTCTCTCCAAGTTGGGAAGCACTCCAGGGAGCTCAAGGTAGGGTTGTTTGTTGGCTAGAAAGCATATGAATCAGTTTTCAAGCTTTTTATCTCAGCTATAAAGTAGGCAAGTGGAGCTGTCCACCATGCAGATGCAGTTAGCAATATCCTGTATAGTAGAAAATGCCTAGACAGTACAATTTCCCTATAAAGTTAGGATTAGATCCAAAACCTGTGAAACAGAATGGTATTACATACATTTATGCTTAGAGTAGCTAGCTTGTGCATCTAATAGCACTACCATATCCTAGCACTATATAACATCTTGCCTTAAACCCCACAAACTACCCTAGGAGACCTGTGTTAACCCACCCTATTACAGGATTGAACAACATGGATATGCAATTTCCTAGTGTCTCTGTAGTTAGCCTGGTAGATTTGGGCACCCTAAGGCAATGTTGCAATCGTCTCATGTTCCCTGACAACCAGTTAATCATTAAAGAAAATAATGTAGTATACAAGAAATGTTAATACACAACTTCCTTGGAGGCAAAAATGTTGCACACAAATAAGGTTGTCAAGAATACACACACTACATCCCTCACATATAACACTCACCACAGACAAATTGTCTTACGCTGAAGCATTTAAAAGAAACCTTCCCAAATCTCAAAGACCTCCAAAACCACCTAATGGCAACACTGCTGCTCAGCAAATCACTAAAACACATGTCAAAAGCAACACCAAATATCTCACATAAGCCTACACCTAATAGTCTCTCAAGAGCAAAGACCATAAGACAAATATATATACTCTTGTCATTGGGGACACCATTGTGCAACACACAGATGCCCCATTCCCCACGGTTAGACAAAGAGAAAATAATGTCACCTTCTTATCTGGAGACAGGATTGACAATATCACTCACACACTCAAGTCACTGCACCCCAATTCCCAATATGATTCTGTCATAGTCCATGTGAGTGTAAATTACCTGAGACATACCTCACTGGATTGTATGAAAAGAGGTATAATGGATCTCTCAGAATATGCGTCACAGATAGGGGCAAGCCTTGCACTGAGCAGCATTCTGCCTTCATCAAGGATGATGCCACAGTATGAACATAAAATGATTGATTTTAATAATTGGTTAGGTTTCTGGTGTCACTCCAAGGGGGAGCCAGTATTTGACAGAATGGGAGGATATGGTGAACTGACCGCATTGCTTTACCAATGATGGGCTGCATCTGTCCACTCAAGACTTTTTGATATTGGCTAAACCTTTATCCATCCCTTAGAGCCCTTTTTAGGCAATACCAAAAAGACAAAGCTACCAGCATAGTGAAAAAGTCTCCAAGTAACCTTAAGTTGCTACTGCTGAATGTTAGGAGCTTAAATGAAAAACTCCACACCCTTCAAGCCCTCCTCGCTTTGGAGAATGTAGACACATATGCCATGACTAACACTTGGTTTAAAACTGCAGAAAGTACTCCGTCAGTGGAAGGGTACAATGTCTTCCACACATTTACACCAACAACAACAGACTGGTGCCAAAGGTTGAGGTGTCTTGATCTACATTAGTAACAAACATACCTCAAGGTTGGTTAAACAGGATTATACAATACAGTACCCTAGTCATATGCAGGTCATCCTGAATAGTCATGTTATGTTGAGGGACCTTATCTACAGATCATCTATGCCCCTAGAGTCTCACTACTCTTAATTAAACCTACTAGAGGCTCTCACCATCCAACCAAACACCCTATTTGTGGGTGACTAATTACTTCTGTAGACTGGAAAACTTACACTGCCTCAAACTCACAGGAACATTACTTCCTGGATTTCATTAATACCCCCCCCCCCCCCAGAACAGATGATGCATGCTCCACACTCCAAAAAGAGGATCACACACTAAATCTGGCAATCAACAACATGGGAAAGCATCACCCCTCCCCCCCAAGTCACATCCTCACTAGGGAGGTTGAATCACAAAGCTGTCCCCTTTGAAGTAAAAATCAACCTGGAAAACCCAGCTAAACCAGTAAAAGTCTGGAACTGTTCTAAGGCAAACTACCTATTAAATGGCAGTTTGTTAAAACTTAAGGCTTCCTCTAAGCCTGATACTCAGCTACCCATGCAGAATTATTTACAGTAGAGGCTGTTGTACCTATCAGAAGTAAATTTAAAACAAACACTAAAAACAGTCTTTTCTAGTGGAATCCTCACTTAAACAGGACATAAAATAAAAGAAAAACGTTTGCACCCAAAATCAGAAAGAGCAACTCCCTTAAAGACAACCGCTCTCTTATCCAACTAAACAAGAAACTAAGAAGTATAATAGAGTCCAAGAAGGCCAACTACTAGGTCAGGGTAGCCTTGCAGACTAAGGACAATCACAAGGCCTTCTTCAGCTATGTTAGGAACCTTAAAGGTAAAACACAGAAGTGTGCCGAAATGATGGTGTATGGTACCACCCTCACCAATTAAGATGATACAGCAAATCTACTGGCTGATAAATTCAGATCAAACTTCAACCCCCCACAGCTTCCCAAGTGAAATCTCCTCCAATATACTTCCCCCAGCAATTAGCAGGGACCGTGGGTTTACGTTACTCACTAAAGCCAAGAGCACAGCCTCTGTGGGTCCAGACATCTCCGATTGCCTTCTGAAGAATCTAAAACATGACCTATCAGGACCACTGGAAGCACTCTTCAATTACAGCTTCAATCAGTGTACCAAGCCTAATATGCAAAACCATAGAATAAACTATCAGGGAAATGATAAACAAGGATATTGGCAACCTTCAGACACTGGACCCATCAAAATCTGCCTTTTTTAAGGGAAGGTCATGCCTACTTAACCTGTTACACTTCTTTGAGAGGGTCCCAAGGCAATAGATTAGGGTAAAACAGTGTACACTGTGTATCTTGACCTGGCCAAGGCATTTGATACAGTACCCTATTCAGGCATTATTGACAAGCTATCGAGGTTTGCATAAAAACCTGCATAATTCACTGAATTGCTGGTAGCTCACAGACAGGATCCAAAAAGACAGGATCAGTGAGAGAACCTCCACCAGGAGACTAGTCACCAGTGGAGTACCCTAGAACACCAAGCTGGGCCTGCTCTTGTTTGGCATCTACTTCTTACAAGTCAAGGTTAGCACTGAAGGCCTCTGACTTACCTAGATTGCAGATGACTGTAAATTGGGAGATTTACAACAACAACTTGCAAGAAGGTTTAACACAGACAAATGACTGGTGCAGAAGCCATGGACTAAAACGCAATGCATTATGCATTATAATGCTGTCTGGGAAACTGTCAATCCAACTTAATTACTGTATTGATATAACACCCCCCTAAGAGTCAACCCAGTAGTAAAGGATCTAGGTACATATGTAGACAGCAATCTGGCCTTTGACAAACACATAGCTAAGATAATAAGAAAATAATTCTATGTCACCCAACTTGTACTTAAATCCATGTCCAAGGAAGTTATAGTACCACTCTCCTTGGCCCTTATCAAACGTCATTGAAACCCTTTTGGCATGTATCTAACTAGACACATGCAACAGTTGCAATGCCCTCAAAGGTTTCCCACCAGAAGAATTCAGGGCATGAATACCCTGTCCTACACTGATTGCCTAAAGGTTCTGTGTTTGTATTCAGTCTCCTAAAGGCTGTTGAAATGGAACCTTTGGCTGGCTTACAGGGCTTTCGCAGACCCAGCCTTGACTGATCTGTTGCACATGTGCTAAACAAACAGCACCAGAAACACAATATATTGATCTGGACTGCTCTTGTAGTGACATAAACAGAATGTGCTAGAGACAAATGTGTCCCAAAGGATCCCCATGCTTTGGAATAGTCTCCCCATCCACATAAAACAGAGTTCATCCCTGACCTTATTCAAGTGAAACTTTGACAATTAAACAGGAAATTGTAAATTTACCCTGGTGTTGTCCCCATGACCCTTATGAACAGAGGACATCAATGAGAAAAGTATTATCCTAACACCCCCAACACACAATCCCTTAGTTGACTTCCAATTAACATGCTTCCCCCACGTAGAAGCCCATGATACTTCATGTTTGAGGTGCAGATCTAGGCTTGTAAAGGCCCTAGTAGCTGTTAGTTTAGCAACAATCTATGAACCATAACATTACCAGTATTCAGACAAATATTAAATTAATTTGTGGTAGGGTTATGGGTAATATAGTTATTTATTTATTTATGTATTTATTTTATTTATCCTTTGTTGACCAAGTAGTCCCAGTAGGCTAGTAGTCTCTTTTCAGGGAAGACCTGAGATGGTTTTTAAACTACCAGGAGAAATTTGGCCAAGGCATCTGGGAACTTCCCCTACTTGTTACTGCAGAGTTGAAGAGTGAACATGCCTATCTTGTTCTTAGCACAGTGGCAGCTGGGAGGATGGTGTGCGATGTGGAGAAGATGGCAGAAGGAGTGGAGGTGAATGCCACTAACCGTGGTAAAGTTAGTGATGTACTGCAAGATTTGGAAGCTATTTTTCAGCTTAATTTTGTTTACAGAGTTGGAAAGTAAAGAGTTCATAAGCAGTAGTCAAGAGGGTCACAGGATGATTTATTAAGTGAAATGATTGTTTGGAGTGAGCTGGAGAATGGAAGAGATGTTTCCTACAAAAAAAGAAGAGTCTGAGTTTATTCTAAAGGGAAATATATAACAGGGAAAGAAAACTTATGCTGAGACTGTGATAGAAGGGTCTGGAATGAAACAAGAAAAGAAAAAAAGCAGATGACAATGTGAACAGGAAGTATATGGTACGAATTCAGAGTAAAGAAGATAAAGAACTGAATAGGTATGATAATTGAGACAACATAATTCTACTGGCTGCAAAAGTGCAGGAAGTAAGAGGGTTATTTTAATAAATAAAGAAACATTTAGTGATATTATATTTGAGACTGTCTATAGCATGGGAGGTTTTCTTTGCATATATGAAAAGAAAAGAGATGATAATCATTGGACCTCATATGTAGTTAAAGCATTTAACCAGGAAACAACAAAGAAAGTAAATTTACAATTTTGGACAGAGGCGGAGACATTTTGAAAGGACATTTAAGAAAAATGTGTGAAGAAGTAATGTACATTTCAAAAGTTTATAATAGCAGGGGTCTATCAACTGGTGCATAGGAATAAAATGTTGTACTAAAGATAGAAACTGATAAAATTATACAAGTTCCTAGTATGATAAATGTTTGAAACAATGGTGTGCCAAAATGATGTAGAAAAGAAGGCCATCTGATAAATAACTGACAAAAAGACATGTCATGCATGTGGTAAAACAGGTAATAGTGCAAAAAGATGTACATTGAAATGTTATAGATTTAATCATACGTGGCATTTATGAATTGATTGTAAAAATGATTCACTGTGATAAAAAGTGAAAAAACAGAGAATAATGAATACAGAGAAAAGATGCTGGAAGCTGAGGTAGAAAAAAACATGGAAAAAGAAAAAAAATAGGAAAAAGAAGAAGAGATAGAAAAAGATTCTGAAATAAGTGATGAAAAGGACATACATTGAAAAATAGTAAAAGGGAAAAAAATCTATTGGAAAACAATAACATGTAGGAAAAGAAACTTTAAAGGTATACCTATGAAAGAGAAAAAGAAAGGAAATGAGTGCTATACAAGAAGTATTGTAAGAAAATATTTTACTAAGGACAGTACATAATCTCTTTAAATTAAAGAAAGACATAGTAATAATTGTAGAATGCTTTCTGTAAATGTGAATAGTATTAAGAATACAATAAGAAAGATATGGGTGTTGTGAGGGTGTAATAAATGTAAAGCGGATGTAATTGTGTTGGGATATGTAATATTTTAACAAATGAAGAAAGATTAAGATCAGAAAAGTTATGGGGGAATAAAATATGAAATCTGGGAAATGAGTGGTGCTCTGGAATAGCTGTATTTTGCAGAGGATCAGTAAAAATACTGGATGTAACATTAGTAAAAATTAGAAGATTAACTATTGTGGATTTAAGATGGAAAGAACAAGTATATCAAATTGTAGCATTATATCCTTGTTTTACATATAAAGAAAAGGAGAATTTATTCCAAACAGATTTTAGATTATGTAGTGGTAAATATAAATATTATAATAACAAGAGATATCAGTTGTGACTTAAGGAAAAATCAAAAAAGAAAGGAAATGATGTGAGACAAAATGTTTGATGTTATGAGGTGTGGTAAACTAATTATTTTGAATAGAAATCTGTAGACATATAGAAGTGGTATAATTCTGAAACAGATTATTTCGTAATATCAGAAGGATTAAGTACAGCAGAAGGAGAGACAGTTGTAACATGATTTTCTGCTCATTTGTCAATATGGATAGATGTAGAGGAAGATAAGGAATATATTAGAAAAGGAAAAAGAAATACAAAGGATAAATGAGAAAATATAAAATGAAAAAGGAAAATATAATATAGTTATGGAGAGATCATATTAATATGGGGTTATTTTGTAAAAATTAGTCTGAATGGTGGATTGCTTTTAAAAATAAATATAAAATATATTTTATGGTGGCAGAATGATGTAATAAAAGACAGAGAATGAAAAGTATGGAAAAAAATAAAGATGCATTAGAATATTTAGAGACAAATGAAGGAGAGTATTATAATAAAGGAAAAGAAGCATACAAAAGAAATCAAGAAAAATCAGGGCACTATTATTTCAACTAAGGTATTTTTTAAGGAAAAACAAAAGAGGTGTTAGCATATTTAAGTAGAGTAGTGAAGCAGATTAATGAGGGCAATGGGAAATATAAAAAGAGAGATAAAAAGAGCACAGGAACAAATTATAAATATTGTAGTATACAAGTAGAAGAAATGTTTAAAGATACAGAGAAAGAAAATATGAAAATATGGGAAGTTAAATAATTCTCAGAGCAAGTGAATAAATAATTTGAAAAAGAGATTTCTTTATACGAGTTGGAGAAAGTACTTTGTCAGGTGAATATAGAATTGGGTGCATGCCTGGATGAGTTAGGATATTAAATGTTCAAAAATCTAACAGAATTGCAAACAGAGTATTTTAAATGTCTTTTAAAGGTCTTGAATGAATGATTAAATAAAGATTTTGCTTATAAAGAACTGTGTAGTAGAATTTTTAAATTTATATGGAAGAAAGAAGAAAAATATGACTTAAAAACTGGGGACCAATATTATTGAATAATACAGATTATAATTATTTTATGAAAATAATAGTGAAAATAATTGAAAGTAAAATGGGAAATGTTATGGATGAAAAGTTTAGATAGTATAAAGGGGGAGAGGTGTCAGGAATTATTAATGACTGTGAGAGAAATTGTGGATGGTATTATAAATAGGTTCATATGTAAATAGTAGGCTAGCTGCCCTTGTGAATTATTTTAAGCTAATTTTCCTTTTTGTGCTCAAAATATACTATCCCATTTGATTATAGATTGACCCTATCTATCCCATGGTCAATAATTATATATTACCCTATGAGAATAACTGGGATCATACATTTGATAATATGAGGGGACTCATGAATAGAGGAAAGGATGTAAAACCTATGATAGGAGACATCAATAAGGGATTTGATACAATAGAAAATGATGCTTTATGGAAAGTAATGAAGAAATACAAGCAATACAATTGGGACATTTAGTAAGTCAGCATACAGCAATAACTAAATAAGAGTCTTAGTAAATTGTTGGTTGAGCAAAGAAATAGAAATGAGGAACAGTATAAGACAAGGGTGTCCAATGAGATTTATATAATTTTCTTGCATTATGAGTGTGATAGTGAGAGAGATGAATTGGAAAATGAAGGATGCAGAATGTGTGATGGATAAAGGGCTGGGGATTCCAGTTCTTTTGACATATGCAGATGATATTATTATAATGGCTAAAATAAAATATGGATGGGAGAAATTCATAAGCCTGAAACCTGAATCTCGAATTTACAAAACCTTGAAAATGGGAAGGGGAACTAAAAAAAAAAAACCACAGACACCTTTCTAATGTTTTTGCAGGTTCACCCCACACACCCCCCTACTTAAATATTCCTACTCCGAGATCGCACTACAGCGGGGGACAGGGAAATCTTCCGGTTTGCGCTATATGCATAAGTGCAAACCGGAAGATTTCCCTGTCCTCCGCTATAGTGCGGTCAAGGAGCATTTAGATTTAGCTGCGAGGGTGCAGGGGAACCTTGCCCCTTGCAAAAAGGTAAGTCATCTCTTTTCTTTTAAGCCCTAAACTTCCCATTCACAATTGTAAGTGAATGGAAGTTCGAGGTTCTGGGTTCAAGCTTATGGGTTTCGAGCTTCTATTCATTCGATCTTGTGAAGGGGAACTATATATATATATATATATATATATATATATATATATATATATATATGTGTGTGTGTGTGTGTGTGTGTGTGTGTGTGTGTGTATGTATATATATATATATATATATATATATATATATATATATATATATATATATATATATATGTGTGTGTGTGTGTGTAGAGAAAGAGAGAGAGAGAGGTTGTATAAATTTGTAAATGTATTTTGTATTAAAGACCCATACTATTTTCAGCATGTGCCATAGGATTGTTTACATCCACCTGGACTTTCACCAACAGTGGCAGATGGGGCCTTGGTTTAAAGTCTCATCCAAAGGATGAAATACTCAGGAGTGCAGCACCTCCGCCAGCCTGTGCTGTACTATACTGTCAGAAATCCATCTTCCTGGTATGGAAATAGAACCCACAGCCTTCTGCCCCAAAGGTAAGTGTGTTACCTGTTGAGCCACTGACGTTAACAGTTAGTTTATTTTTATAATGCACTGAGTGCCACTAATTTGTGCCATCAATATAATGAATAGTCAGCACATTCTGGTTGGGGTTTTATGGGTCAATTATTTAATCTGTTGACTATTCCTTTATATAAGAATATAATGAATAATCACAGATGAATTTGTTCAAAACAGAAAATATTGAACAAACTCATTGGTGATTACCATTTATCACAACCCAAATGATCTAAGAAAAGTAATTGCAAATGTAAATCATGTAAATCAATAAGTTACATTGTGATTACCAAAACTAAATCTAAAAACGACTTTCATGTGGGGGCTTCACCTCAGAAGTTAAATATCCCAACTTCAGCATTGTACAACCAGTCTAATGAAGGCCGAGTGTTACATAATATGACCAACTCTACCACCAACATTTCAGCACCTGATCACCTTAGTAATTGGTGCTAAACCTAACCCTAACTGTGCCCCTTCCCCCAACTCTAAGCATACATCTTACCTTAAAAAACCTTCCCGTAGCACTGCTAATATTCACATGAATTTGAGGCTAGTGTTATCAGGGAGTTTATTGTGAAGATCGGGAAAATAAATAGTTTTCCTTTCTTGATTTTTTGGAAGTTCAATATTTAGGGCATTTGATAGTATACACTTTCAAACTTCTTAATGCCAGTATCTTACATTAGACATTAAGTGCATTCAATCATACAGAATTTGACCAAATATATTGATAGACAGATAGATATGTCTCTTTTTATATAGAGATCTAACTATAGAGATACATCTGTATAAAGATATAGCTATAGATAGATATGTATATGTGTGCATATTTGTTTGTTTTTTTTTTCCTGTTACACATAATTCTTCCAGATGCTATCTGGCTTTGTCCTTTTAGAATATGTTGGGAGCCCTGGAAAATTGATGAAGAGACCAGTGATTGATATGGGAGCTAGAAGGAAAACAAAGGTTATTGGATTTGCTCCCATTACAATAGCCCTCACAGTGAATACTAGAGCTTCACCATCTATCAACAGTAGTCTTCGGGATTCATGCAGCACTGATACACTCCCTTTTCCTTTACCCATAAAAAAGCCCCACAAAGCAGGGGGAGAACAAAAAGAAAATTGGTCCCAGATGGTATCAGCTACCAGTATCTGAAAATAATGTGGCAGAGAACAGCAACGCCTTAGTCTGGAACACTTCATGTAAAGTATTGAGTGAAGCAGAAATTTTGCTGCTCAATAAAGGTATAAACTTTATTCCGCCTCAGATAACTGTATTAACTGCTTGTTTGATAGATTTGAAAGGTTTCATTAGGAATGTTATGTTAAAAATACAGTATAAAGCATCTGTTGAAGGCAGTTCTAATTCTGTCATTAATTTTAAGAAACCAAGTATGTATATTCTGACTAATAATGCCACTTTAGAAGTTTTTGAAAAGCTATGTGAACATGATATATATGAATTGTTTATCCAGAAAGGGAGTGGTAGAGATTTCAATAATCTGACGAGAGATGAGCAGATTGCATTGAAAAACTTGTCTAAAGATACAAGCATTTCTATCAGGCCTGTGGACAAGGGGGGTCCTGTTGTTATAATGGATTCTGACTTTTATAACAACTCTACATATGAGATGCTTAATGCTACTGAAACTTATATTAAAATAACTAAACATGAAATAGAGACTATGGTTAGGAGAGTTCACAACACACTGTTTGTTTATTGTGCTGAGATATCTTGCTATAATTGTATAAATACTTGATATGTGAAGATGCAGTTATTCCCATTATACAAGGACTGCTGAAAATACATAAAGACCCTCAGAGACCTCCCCTCAGGCTGATTGTATCTGGAAGAGGTTAGGGTACTGAAGGCATTTCTATATTTCTTGAGAAGCATTTACTTGATAAAAATATGTACGTTTTGAGAGATATGAAGCATTTTTGAATGACCTTTTTATGTTTAAATCTGGAAGGCCATTCAGTGATGACTATATTCTTGTAACTCTTGATGTTCAATTATTATTCACATGTATACTCAATTCTATTGGGATTAATATGTTGAAAGACTATTTGATTGACCACAGTGAATGTATTGGGAGTTTCATGGATATGCTTTGTTTGTTTATGGAGCTAGTACTAGAAAATAATGTCTTTATGTTTGGTGATACGTTCTACCTACAAAAGGATGGTGTAGCTATAGGCACATCCTGTGCCAATAGCTATGCCAACATGGTCCTAGCTAAGTGGGAAGAAGAACACATCACAGGACAACCAAATTATGTTGTGTTCTTCAGGAGGTTCGTTGATGACCTCTTCCTCATATGGGAAGGTAATGAGAATTCTTTGAATGACTTTTATCACTATATCAATGGGACCACATCCTTTTTGAACTTCATGAGGAGTAGTTCTAGAGAGAAACTTGACTTTCTTGATGCTGCAGTGATTAAGATGAATAATGGGACCTTTATGACTAAGACCTATTGTAAAGAGTGTTATAGAAACACATACTTACATAGGACAAGTATGTATCCCCCTCATATTTTTACTAATATCATTAAAGGCCAAGGTCAGAGGGCCTCAAGACTAAATGCTACTGATACAGACTTTAAGATAGAAACTGAGAGTCTGAAAGCTAAATTTGAGGAGAGAGGGTACAATAAAATGAAGTTGAGAATATACGAAGGAAGTGGTCGAAAAGAAAGGTACTAATGGTAGCCCTTACTTTTCAGATGGTCCTTGGACAGTTCCTTGTAGCAAGATGGCTATTCAACTTTGAGTACCATTAACATATTCTAGTAATATTAAGGAAATTGAAAAAGCAGTGAAGAAGAACTGGCAAGACTTGACTACAGATCCTGATGTTAATTTTATAGTAGGAACTAAACCCAGATTTTTATATAACAAAAATAATTTAAAAAGGATACTTTGCTATCCCAATTCTGTTAAGATTTTCATGCATGGAGGGGTAGTGTATTGTACCCACCCCTGTTTGAATTGTAATTGGTGTGAGTATCTTGACAGTACGGGGAAGTTTACACACCCTGATACAGGGAGGCGTTTTGAATTTAGACTTACAGCTAGTTGTAACACATCATTTAGTATACTTAGCTATCTGTCAACATTGTTCTTTTTATATAAAGAAGACAGACAGGAGATTACGAGATCATGTTAGAGAGCATATATATATAGTATTAATAACTTAAGTACAAATGCTTTGGCCAAACACGTCTCCATCCATGATAATACACATACATTTAAGTTTATGGCTATAGAGGTTATCACTGAGGACCATCGTGGGAGTGATTTAAAGAACAGAGTAGAGACCTGTGAGCTTAATTGGATTATCAGGATGAGAGCACATAAAGAAAAAGGGCTTAATGATAAAATCTGTATTAAGCCAGCACTTAAAAATATGCCATTGCCTAAGTGATTTTATTATTTAATTTTACACATAAGAGAATTCATACACACTTGTGTATATTTTATGTATATACATTATAGAATAATAGTTCTCACTGGAGAATTTATAGTACTTTTTTACATATATTTTAGTAAGTTTCAGCACAAGTGAGTAAGTGATGTTATTTTTAATTGAATGATTGGTTTAGGATTTTTATTGGGTAATGTTCATTTAAATAGAGTGTAGTTGCATTGTAATGTCTGATGAGGAAGTTTCAATAAACTGTGAAAGCGCTTACCACACAGGTTTCGTTGGCTTCTTACTTAGAGTATATGGACTAATGTTATGTATTTTACCTGCCTTGGTTTGGTTGTTTGTTTTCTTATTATAGTTATAGTGCTGTTTTCTACAGCGCTATTATACAGACCGCTTGTTTTTCTTGCTGCTTTCTTTGGTTGGATTTAAATGTTAAGAGATATTTTAACCTTTGACAAAGGTATTTTACTATAAGTAAGTGACTCTAACCTTGTCTATGAGTTATCAGATATTGCAGTAGGCCTTAAAGAGGGTGGAGAATCCCCCTGGTGGAAGACTGATTCATAATTTAATAGTACTGCTACTGATGAGGATTTTCTGAAGTGGTTTAAAAATGGGTGTTCCAAAAAAACCAAAAACCAAGAAACCCAGATTAAATGGAAAATGAAAGACTCTCTTAGAGATCAAATTACGATTATACAAATATGAGACAAACTAAGCTGGTGGTGTTACAGGTGTGGCCTGATTTTTGGTCAAACCAGATAAATTAAAGACAGCAAGCACTGAACTGGAAATACAACTTTATATGCTAAGGTAGATTCCAGAGCACTATAGCTTTAATATTGGGAAAATACATGGCAGCCCAGTGCTCCTTGGCTCTGCTCCTCAGGGAAATGAAAACAGACAGGCTTGCCTCATGGTCAGGTATAAACTTCTACATGTCTTTATAAGGAGTTGGTCAGTCACTGGACCTAAAGTCAAGAGGTGACTGAGCTCATGTGGAGAGACATTTCAAAGTATCTCATAACAGTACAGAAGATTTTGTCCATCTGATATAAGGAATCCAAGGACCAGCTGGTCTTCTGCTCAATGTGTATGACTTAGTTGTAGAACAACTGATCTCTAAAATGATGGTCCCAAGTCTAAAAGGCATGTTCTCAGTGTAAGTGACCATTTACACTGAGAGCAGGCTGAGATCAAGTATTTGGGAATATGGCCGCCAGTATAAAGCTGGCCGATACATGGGAGATCTGTATTAAAAGGAGCAATTCTGCAGTCCTGGTCATGGGCTGATTATGGTACTGACTGCTGGGCTGCAGTCCGTCCAATAAAAAACACAGTGCAAATACTTTATTTTTATCTGTGGATGTTTTATTATTATTTTTCATTTAAAATAAAAAAAAAAAAAAAATATATATATATATATATATATATATATATATATATATATATATATATGTCATACTTGTTTTTCAGAACTGGAATGCCAAGCATGAGTGCACATGCTCAGAGTTGCACATATTGTTAAAATGAAAAAATACACACATCAGGGAATGTGGTGGTGGGACTGTTTAATACAGCAGACCAGAAATGGACTTAATATTCCTTTGCTTTAGAAGTTGTGGAAGCGCAGCTGTAGAAGAGGCTGACTGGGCTGCTGTATGAACCAGTAAGATCTACTTCATATATTGGTCCAGGGTGCTGTAGGTGGCCTGAGCCAGCCTAAAAACGTGAAAAAAAAAGTGAAAGGGAACCTGGAGTAAGAAGATCAAGAATAATCATTATTATTTTAGTTAAAGCTTCCATTATTTTAAAACAGGACTAAGACTGACAGCCAGGACTGAAGTACTTCTGTTTTTTATTTTTTTGAGGGGGGGGGGTGTGCGTGTTTGTGTGTGTGTGTGTGTGTGTGTGTGTGTGTGTGTGTGTGTGTGTGTGTGTGTGTGTGTGTGTGTGTGTGTGTGTGTGTGTGACAGAGAGAGAGAGAGAGAGAGAGAGAAAGAGAATGAGTGAGAAAGAGATAGATAGTTCTCCACTTCCTTGTTTGTCCAGAGACAAAGCCAAAAATAAGGGAGAACAAAGGTCTCAAAAACGGACAATTTTAAATACTACTGTAATTCAATTAAAAATAGTTAACAGAACAAAGATTTTGAATTAATATGCATTTTCAGAAAAATAAGTAGTATGAAAACTCAAATGTCAGTCATTATTGACCCACTGCAATCCTGATTTATCAGAAAATCAAAACTATTTACGAAGGACAGGGCAAAAATGTGAGACAAAATCAGGATGTTCTACCAAGTGTACTCTATTGTAGCAGAGATCCCCATGATCCTGTTTTCAGACTCAAACCAGTAGCACAGTCAAGTTGTGACTTGCTTACAGTCACAAAGTTAAGAAATGGAGGTGAAGAAATCAAACCCTTGACCACCGGAACACAGAAAACAACTTGTAACAGCTCCTAATCATCTGCACCAACTGCCAAATAGTATACTTGGCAGGTGTGGTGGGGAGGTTGTAATGGATTATACTATATCATCCTGACAGCAGGAAACTGATTCAATATCAATGTTTTACTTGCGCTGACCTGTGGCATGGTAGTGTAACTGACAGTTTTTTTTTTTCTGCACCCTGGTCTGCCTTGTGTTTCAGTTGCCAGCATGTTTTTGTTTATTTTACTATAGTATTCTTATTGAACCATAGCTGATGTCAGTTTAAATGCAGCCCCTTCCCCGCTAAGCCGCCTAACAGAGTTTACTTATTCTCCAGAGGCCTGGTGTCCCATTACTAGTTTGCTCACCGGGTAAGTTATTTATTTCAAATTGGGCTATTAGTGTGTATTTTATATTTTAACATCAATTTCTGATTATTACAGTTTGCCCATTGCTGAAGCAAGCAAAACACATTTTATTCTGCATCTGTCAGGCTGTAAATCAAATTGTATCAGTGTAGTGCTTTCTCATTACATGATACAGCCTCTTTTCATTTTTATCAGATGCTGTGAAAAAGACAATATTTAAAGTTCGTTTTTAAAGTAAACGAGCTAAAACATTTTCACTTTAGCATCTTCTTGCTCAGTTTACAAATTGCCTATAACTGAATGTAGCACAAGTCTCACTTGTTTTATTTTTCTCTCTGCTCAAGAACAATCTGCATTTACATATACTGTTTTCATAATGTACAACCACAGTTTTAGCGAATGTTATACCATGCTAGCACTTAGGTTTACAATAACAATTTCGAAAATGTTTTGTGCAAGTAATGACTTACTTGAAAAATATTGTCAAAATTTACATTAGCAAATGATCACAGGAACGAATCAAAAAATGTCAATAATTCGAATTCAGCTCAAAACTCTTAACCCTATCTCTCTTTCCTCTAAACCAACATCAGTTACATCATTTCTTACACCCTTTTAAATATTTACTTAGATACATTTTCCAGCCTCTTTCCTAGGCTTCCTCTACTCTTCCCCAGACTTAAAATTCTACCTATCAAACTTCATACACCTATCAACAACATGCACCTTATTAGACCCAAAAAATACAAACAATCACTCATCTATACACCCAGACTTTCAACTATACTTGTCAGTGGTGGTATCCAACCTCATCCAGGACCCCTTTTAGTTAAATTGTACCTTTAGCCTAACTCTTTCAAATCACTAAATATACTAAACTAAACTTCCAAACTATTTGTAACAAAATCACAGACTTCCACACCTGGACAGCCTGTAACAAACTAGACATTATTGCGGTCACAGAGACCTAGCTCAAAACAAATACAAAAGACTCTGCCCCCAGGTTTCAGCACTATAAGGCTGGATAGACAGCACATGAAAGGAGGAGGTAGTGCACTCCTCTTCCATAGGTCCTACTACATAACCTCTTTTTCTGACACCATTCCTCAATTCTCCACTGCTGAAACCCTTGTATCATTCCTAAAAATAAATAAAACTAAGAAATATGCATTATGGCTCTGTATATTTCCCCAGGCAAGAATATACCCCTCCTAGAAGATATCCTTGCATGGCTCTCTCGCACAATCAAGAATGAAACCATTATACTGGGTGATAATATTAATATTAATTGGTTACACTTCTGCACTTAATTCCCATCCTCTAACATTAACTTATTTAACTTCTCTCAATTACACCCCCAACCAGATTCAGTAAAGGTAATAATGAGGGCGCCATTCCAAACTGGATACCTGTCAGAGACTCAAACAAACTCTCCTCAGCAGGTACTCTCCCAAATACTCTGATCATTCCCCTGCTTTTGTGCTTAGAATATGTCAGTCAACTACTTTAATATTACAGTTCTAGAAACTTTAATCCAACAATAGGAATAACCCAAAAAAATTCTGGACAGCCATTACTTCACTTCTAAACCCTGGCACAAAAAACAATCCTACTCCATTTCCTAATAAAAGTCATACAAATATTGCCAATCTCTAACACCCATTTAACACTATATCTAACATCACAACCAACTTCCCCCAAATTCACTGTGACTCCATCTGTACCACTACTTCACCAATTTCACCATCCCATCTTACCCATTATTCTACCTCCCCACCCAATCTCAATTCCACTGATGCTTCCACTCAACTATCTCTTTTATTCTAAATACAATTCCTATTACTACCATAAAAAGACTACTCCTCAAACTAAAACCTGACAGTAACGCAGCTGATGGTTTACCCTCAGAATATCTAAAACTAACTGCTGAAGCTATTGCTTAACCCATCAGCATACTAATAAATAATTCCATCTTTGAATCCTACATCCTAAAACCCTGGAAAAGGAAGTTTATCCTACCCCTTCACAAAGGTGGTGACCCCACAGATCTCTCCAATTACCGGCCTATAGCTATTCTTTCTCCCATTTCCAAAATCCTTCAGAAATGTATACAAGTTCAACTTCTTGACTTTCTCACACATAATCAAATTCTATCACCTACACAACATGGCTTTAGACCAGGTCACAGCATTATGATCAGTTTGATTTCTTTCTTGGACATAGTCAACAAGGCTAGAGACTCTGGTAAAACTGATTCCTCACTATTTCAAGGCCTTTCAAAAGCCTTTGATACAGTTTCTCATCCACTTCTTCTAAACCAGCTGTCTCAAACCAGACTTTCCTTCTCTTCACTTAACTGGTTCACAAGCTACCTATCAAACAGACAACAAGCAGTTAGATGGAACTCCTCCTTGTCTCCACAACTGTACAGATGTTCTCCAGGGCTCTATACTAGGACCCCTCTTATTTAGCATCTTTATTAATAATTTACATTCCTCACTCAATCAAAGCTCACTTATTCAATATGCAGATGATTCAGCTATCATCTGTGCTGCCAACTCCATGCCCGACCTCCAACATATTACAATGCAAGCCTTCACCTCCATAGAAAATTGGCTAAAAAAAAATCACCTGTTACTCAATCCAGACTAGACCAAGCTAATTCTATTCACCACTAAGAAAAAAAACAAACAAAGACCAATTTACTATAGTCTCTCAAAGCAAAGCAGCAAATGAAGTAGTGTCTTACACTAAATTACTAGGTGTAATAGTAGAGCAACACCTAAAATTTGACCTACATATTCAGCAAAACATCAAAAAACTCACCAAAACTAGGCACTCTGTATAGGCATAAACAGTTTCTTAGCTCATCTACCAAGAAAACCCTTGCTATCACATATCTACTACATTCTCTAACCTACGGAGCTCCATTATTTATTAACTTACTATCTACCCTACAATCTAAACTTGAAATATGCTACAACAAAGTCGCTAGATTTGCTACCGATGCCTCATATTCCACTCATCACTGTATAGCATTACACTCTCTTAACTGGCTCGAACTACCACATTATCTTTCCTACATACAACTTACAACTGCTCACAAATTAGTATACAAACCTTCTAAATATCCTGCCCTTGCCATGCTATTCAATAATTACATACCCAAAAGATCTCTTAGATCTGAAAATCAACATCTTCCACATGTATACAAACCTAACGTACCTACAAGCCAACTTCTATACTCCTGCTCACTAGCCAGAACCTGGAATTCTCTTCATAGGTTCATAGGTAGGTACTAGGCTATTGACCCAAGGCCTAAGTAAGCCTAGTCAACAAGGTTCCCTGGCTTAAGTCACCCAAGAAAGTTAATTTCCCATGCCCTTGTCGAGCAGAGTCACAGAAGTGATCCCCGGGGTGTATTTCCTATTTCCCATCCACTCATCAAGATTTTTCTTGAAGACTGCTAATGAGGAATTTTGCTTGAAATAGATGGGTAGCTTGTTCCAGAGTATAGGAAGTCTCAGGGACAGGAATCTATCCCTTCAGTATGTCCTGTTTAATGTGGTGACAAGGTTTAGGTCCCTAGAGTGTGTAACTTAGAGGGATTGGTATTTATTTAGGCGCAGCATGTCCAACAGCTCTAGGCATAACATAGCTTTATATGTTAGGCAGAGATCTCCTCAGAGTAGGCAATATGCTACAGATTAAAGCTGGAGTTTTTTTGAGAGGGTCAGTGTAGGGCATCTGTTTGAGGCCAGTAATCCACTTTGTGAGATACTTCTGTGGCCTTTCCAGCTGCTGTAGATGTCTTGTGAGGTACATTCCAAAAGGGGCATTGTACTCTATAGTGGGTCTAATGAGTGCCGAGTAGAAGGGAACAATTACCTCTTTTTTCTTGTATGACAACCCTTTTGTGACGAGGTGTGCCACATGGAAGGATTTCTTGACTACTGTGGCAATGTGATCATCAAAGGAGAGACAACTGTCCACCTGGGTCCCAAGGTCTCTTATCACACATTAAGTAGATTGCCATTTATGTGGTAGTTCATGGGTACAGAGTTTTTACCAAAGGGGATGACAATGTACTTTTTGGCATTGAGCTTGAGGCCATGCCTCTGACACTAGGCATCTGTCTCAGTGAGGCCCTTCTGTAGGATGCCCACATCATTTGGGGACTCGACTATGGCTCCTAGTTTGCAGTCATCTGTGAACTTCATTAGACAGAGACCTTCTGTGTTAGCCTGTACTTCAGAGAAGTAGATACCAAACAGGAGTGGTCCCAGAACTGAACTCTGTGGTACTCTACTTGTCACTGGTATGAAGTCAGATTTGGAGTCTGCAACCTTTACAGTGTGGGTTCTGTCAGTGAGCCAGTTGGCAACCCATCTTGTGACATAGGGATTTATACCTAGTTTAGTGAGTTTAGCTATAATTCCAGAATAACTAAACCTTGCAGCTTTTAAAACTTCCTTACATACATATTTCTCTTCCTTATGGAATTGCTATTGAACCTTACCCCCAACTTCTAAATCCTGACCACTTCTAATTCCATAACCCCTCTCACATTTTTACAGTCATACTCAATTTGTTTCTTTTTCCTCTACAGGTATACATGCCTATAATATTTCCTACTACAGCCCCACCACCTTTTTCTAAAACTTCATCTCTATTTTACTAGTGTTTTGATACCGATTTTTAAGAATAAGGGTGATGTGCTGAGCTGTAGTAACTACAGAGGGATTAAATTGATCAGTCACAGCATGAAGTTATGGGAAAGAGTAGTGGAAGTTAGGATAAGAAGGGAGGTGATGATTAGTGATCAGCAGTATGGTTTCATGCCAGGAAAGAGCACTACAGATGCGATGTTTGCTCTGCGAGTGTTGATGGAGAAGTACAGAGAAGGTCAGAAGGAGATGCATTGTGTCTTCGTGGACTTAGAGAAAGCATATGACAGGGCGCCTAGAGAGGAGTTTTGGTATTGTATGAGGAAGTCGGGAGTGTCAGAGAAGTATTTAAGAGTGGTACAGGATATGTATGAGGGTAGTGTGACAGCAGTGAGGTTTGCGGTGGGAGTGACAGATGCATTTAAGGTGGAGGTGGGATTACATCAAGGATCAGCTCTGAGTCCTTTCTTATTTGCAATGGTGATGGACAGGTTGACAGACGAGATCAGACAGGAGTCCCCGTGAACTATGATGTTTACAGATGACATTGTGATCTGTAGTGAGAGTAGGAAACAGGTGGAGGAGACCCTGGAGAGGTGGAGATATGCTCTATAAAGAAGTGGAATGAAGGTCAGCAGGACTAAGACAGAATATATGTGTTTGAATGAGAGGGAGGCTAATGCAGGGAGTAGAGGTGGCGAAGGTGGATGAGTTTAAATACTTGGGATCAACAGTTCAGAGTAATGGTGAGTGTGGAAGGAAGGTGAAGAAGAGAGTACAGGCAGGATGGAGTGGGTGGAGAAGAGTGTCAGGAGTGATTTGTGACAGACGAGTACCAGTAAGTGTGCAAGGGAATGTCTACAAGAGGGTAGTGAGACCAGCTATGTTATAAGGGTGGGAGATAGTGGCACTGACAAAAAGGCAGGAGTCAGAGCTGGAGGTGGCAGAGTTAAAGATGTTAAGATTTGGATTGGGTGTGACTCAGGTGGACAGGATTAGGAATAAGTATATTAGAGGGTCAGCCCAGGTTAGAAGGTTTGGAGACAAAGCCAGAGAGGCAAGATTACATTGGTTTGGACATGTGCTGAGGAGGGATGCAGAGTATATTGGGAAAAAGATGCTAAGGATGAAGCTGCCAGGTAGCAGGAAAAGAGGAAGGCCTAAGATAAGGTTTATGAATGTGGTGAGAGAGGACATGCAGGTGGTTGGTGTGACAGAGCAAGATGCAGAGGACAGGAAGAAGTGGAAACTGATGATCCGCTGTGGCGACCCCTAACGGGAGCAACCGAAAGAAGAAGAAGAAGAAGAATATTAGCAAGAAAACATTCTACAAAGTGACATACTTCTACTTTTATTTTACCTCTGTTTCCTAGAAATTGTTAATTTCCAGACATTGATTAATCAAGTAAATGTCACCAAAATGACTAATGTTCATCTGGGTATATTTCTCTTGGCGTTTACTTGCTTATTATTTTTACTTGCGATTTAGAATTTTACTAATTGTTCATGTTTTGCTTTATTTACTTGAATTCTAATGAAGCTTTTCTCCCCAGGCTTCCACTGAAAATGGGCTCTTACTGGCCAAGAGGGATATACTGGTAAAAAAAATGCCAATACACAAATAATGGGCCAGGAATTTATTTCATTCATTGGATTGCAAGCAGTATGTCATATGTGATAATTTAATAAAGATGTTTATTAGAGAGGGAGGGAGGGTGGCCTAATCGTTAAGGTGTTTGCCTTACAAACACAAGGTTCAGGGTTTGAGTCTCACAAGAGATAATTGGCTAGGCTTACAATGGCTCACAAGGGCAGTTAGCCCAGTACTAACCTATGAGAGATTTGATGTATATACAGATATGCAAGTGATGTGACTCATGTCATGTGTGTGTGTGTGTGTGTGTGTGTGTGTGTGTGCACGCGTGTGTGTGTGTGTGTGTGTGTGTGTGTGTGTGTGTGTGTGTGTGTGTGTGTGTGTGTGTGTGTGTGTGTGTGTGCGCGTGCACACATGCATGCATGCAGAGGGGGTTGCACTAAATGGTTCTGAGAGCAGTATGCTACAATAAATTCCTGTTCCATTATTTGTAACTGTATTTATATATTTGATTAAAAGCAAAGATCAGAGGTGTAAACAAGTCTACATGTGGTTGTAATTGTGGTTGTGTGTGTGTATATGTATGTCTGTGTGTGTGTGTGTGTGTGTGTGTGTGTGTGTGTGTGTGTGTGTGTGTGTGTGTGTGGAGAAAGAGTTGAAATGATATGCACTGTAGGGTGCTGACAGCAGCAAGCAGAAATACATTCCTGGGCTGTTATGCTTGTGTTCATCAATTGATCAGTAGCACAGATCTAAAGTGTTCAAGCACAGTCATACAAGTGACTCAAATGGTAGTCAAATCTGTTTGTGTAGGGGTGCCCAATGATTTGCAGGCTTTGAGAGCACCAATTAAAATACATTTATGGGCAGTTATGTATATAGTTATTAATTAATTTAATTGCAAGCAGATATTTTTGATTTACACAGTCTTACAATTTATAGTCATTGTACTCGCAACTGTCTGAAGGGAAGCTTGCACTATTTAATTCTGACAACAGCAAGCTGAAATACATTCCTGGGCTATTATTTAGAGATCTGAGATGTGAAGTCAAACAGCTAGCTATGATTGTGCTTACATCTCTGTGTTTGTAGGGGGTTACAGTGGTTTGCACTGTATGATTCTGATAGCACTAAGCAGAAATACACTACTTACATAGTTATTTATTCACCCAATTGCAAGCAGAGATCTGAAATGTGCACCTTCACAAAAGGGGCATGGTACATAAGTAGCTGCCTGTAGCAAAATGTGTATGAAAGCAACTGATCATTGATTTAGGGAATAGCTTTACCATCCCTCAGTGTTTGGTTCTCTGCAAATTGTTAGCCCCCCCCCAAAGGTTTCCCTCTATATGGCATCTTCTTATACTCTCTGTCTCTGTATCAGTTTTATCTAAATGCTCTGGTTTCCTCCCCAAGACTTCAGCTACATAATGCACTCCCAAGGGTGTTTGTGCTTTTAGTTTCATAATACCAGAGGGATATACAAACGTTAACTATCTTTTTTGGGGGGTACAGCACAAATTCTAGATAAATGTATGTCTCCATGCAAGTTTTTATCTTCTCAGTTCATTGGTACTAGTATTTTGTCAGCTTTGAGCGATAAACTTTCAACAGAACTTATTTTTCCCTGGAAGAAAAAACTAAGACTAATTTTCTTTCCTTATGTTTGTTTTTTATTCAGGCCATCATTGGATGAAAAGATTATAAAAAAGCTCCATGATGCACTTCAGATCATGGAGACCCCTGGTTTAATTCACTTACTTCCTCTACACTTATTACAGTGCAGTCTTGGGCAGTTCAGTTGTGTTGAAAGGATGAAGAAAAAAGCTAAAAGGTAAGACAAACTGCTGAAAAACAAGAAAAAATAACATTTGAGAAGGTGTGGGACAGGGTAGGTAAAATGGGGACTAAACACTGAGGTGACAGCACAGAGAGGATCCACTGTGCACCAAAGGTGCCCCATGTTGTCTTATCTTTTATCTTGAGCTCTGTTTCACCTAAAGTAGACCCAGCTGATCACAGTCAGACATCTGAGGTATATATAGTCAATAATGCAACTAGAATGAGCAGGTATTGAAACATTCTGTGGATGAAAGTGACTGACCCCATCTGCTGTATGATCACAGGTAAATGGGCATTGAACTACCATAATATAACCACCCCATCACATTCCAATAAGCCCCACCCATTCAGTTACTTCTTGCAGCCTACCTTACTTTGAAATCACCAGCTGCCATTAGTCCTGGTGATATATAAATAAGACAAATATCTGCCTTTCTCATCCTCTAATAAATGGTATAAGGCTTAACCCATTACTATATTTTTTCATAGGTTCATAGGTGTGTACTCGGCTAATGCCCCTGGGGTCTTTACAAGCCTAGCCCATAGGATTACCCTAGCATTGTGCCACCTGACCTTAGTTCCCAGTGCCTCTGTCAAGTAAAGCCACTGGAATGATCCTTGGGGTGAGTTTTCTATTTCCCATCCACTCATCAAGATTTCTCTTGAAGAGGGCCAGTGACATGCTCTGTTTGATATGTATGGGAAGTCTATTCCATAGCATGGGCAGTCTCTGGGTTATGAACCTGTCCCTCCAGCATGTTCTGTTGATTGTGGTAATGAGGTTGACGTCTCTGGAGCATGTGATGTGGAGAGATTAGGATTTCTTTAGATGTAGCATTTCTAAGAGAGCTGGGTCAGACATGGCTTTGTAAGTCAAGCAGAGATTGCCTCTAAGTAGGCAATATGAAACAGAGAATAGTTGGAGTTTTTTTAGTCTGTCTATATAGGACAAATGTTTAAGGCCTAGGATCCTCTTTGTGAGGTACTTTTGTGGCCTCTCCAGTTGTTGCAGGTGTTTAGTGAGGTACATGCCAAATGGGGCGTTGTACTCAATGATTGGCCTAATGAGGGAAGAGTAAAGGGAGACAATGACCCCTTTCTTCCTGGATGCAAAACCCTTAGTAACGAGATGTTCCACATAAAAGACTTTCTGACCACAGTGGCAATATTGTGGTTGAAATTATGTATCATACTTAAAAGTTTAACAAACATTTAAAGTCTTCATATTAAAATGAAACCGTTCTGCTGTTAAATTCAGTTCTAACATGCCAGCCATTTTTACATTAATAACAATTGCAAAGCTATTTAATTAAACCTTGCTAACTATACACATTATATACAATGTGTGTTTGTATTACTGTTGTTGTCAACTACAAATGACGCCCATCAAAATTCATTCCTCTTGTTTTTATAAATAAAATATGTAAATTTTAGGAGGCAAGCTAATCTGCTCATTCTTAAAAGTTTTCATCAGTTCTGTTACATTAGGCAAACATCTACAGTTTATCGTCTCCAAAGCTGACCTTGAATTTATTGCCTCATTTTTATTGACATATTAATTTGAGAAGTGTAATAAATCATGAAAAGGAAGGTTGTATCTTTTGTAACTACTTTCTTGTAACTATTTTCCTAGCTACGGCCAAACCACTCCATAGAAGAGAATATGGAACTTTTCTAACACAAGCAGTTATAGGTATATTAAACAACACAATGTCTCTGTCAAAATGAAGGTTATCTGCCAGGTCATTTTCTCAAAGTTCTGTATTCTCACCCAAAATTCTTGTAATAATGCACGACCACTTAAAATGTGACTTCAGTCAGCTCTAACATCTGAACTGCATTTCTGGCATTGTTTATTGGTGGATCTTGCTAACTTTATTAAATTTATCAGGCATGTAAAAAGCCCTGCGGATAATGATCCATGTGTAAATCCTCCAGAATGGAGACAGAATGGTTCCTACCACTGACTTAAATTTTCTTCTTACGCATCTTCTTTATATCCAATTAATATATATAAACATGACAGAATCCAATTTACTACTGTTGTTAATACATATAATTGTATTCATATGTTCTGTTTGTTAATTTTGCAGTTATTTCTATTAATTCAATATTTTCTTGTACAAAGGTTTCTGAGTCCTAGTGCATCTAAGCCATTCCTCAATATTACTTAATCTATATTCATTCATTATAATTTTCAGTTTATGTAGGTTTCAATCCTTAAAAACAATTATACAAACTTATTAATCCTTTACTTCATTATCTCTTGTTACTCCTATTATATCCTTCTATTAGACCCTTTGCTGCACAAAAGTGATGTGGTATAGTAATCTACTTCTCTATATGCTTTAGAAAACATATAATATAATTCACATATTTTGAGTTAGCAGGATGGTAATTATTATAATTCAGATAACTAATTACAAGTATCTCTTTTTTATCTTTTGTTATTCCACCTGTGTTGCCTGATAACCTTATTTTCATTTCATCAAAACAGTTAGCAGGGCTGCATTTATTATAATTCAGATAAATTAAGTATTACTTTTTTATCTTTTGTTATTTCACCTGTGTGGTCTGTTAAATTTGTTATGATGACATGAAAATAAAGTTAAGTTGTTAATATTTCCAAATGTACTTATATGAAGCATCCAAACAATGAACAATTATTTTAAATAGAGCTGCCTTTGCAAAGGTCTCAGTGTCAGGAAGTGTAATTCTCTCTTTTTTTCATAACCCCTTATATTAGGATTGTACACCATTCTATCTTTCCCAGGAAACCATGAAAAACTTAGCAAAGTTTTGTTGTATTAATTTGACTTGTTTTGGGAAACAAAGCTGTAGTATGGGCTAAACAAATTCATTTTGTTATTAGAACCATTTCTATAAGTTACAGTCTACAATGGATAAATAGAATTCCAGTTGATTATTAAACTAAGATTTTCTATACATTATAATTTGCTAGTAGCATTGTATCTAGATTAGATATTGATATTATTCCTAAATATTTTATTTCTTTAGTATTCCAATAAGTGCATCACAAATTGTAGTATTAGAATATTTATTAAATATTAATAATCTGGATCTGCTTTCATTAAATGACCAAGGAGAAAACATCCAAAATCATCAAATATAATTTGTATGTTTTCTGCTGATGTACCAGCACATGTGATGGTTAAAAATATGTCACCCACAAACAGTAAAATATTTAATTCATAAGTCTAATCTAGTCTGTGGCATAAATTAATAGTATTTTCTCATGGTTATTGCTAATGGTTCTATTATAAAAGTAAATGGAAGGGGGGAAAAAGAGTGCGTCTCTGCTTTGTCCCCTTTTTCAAATCTAAGATTGTGATATAAATTATCCTAATTTGGCATCTGTTCTGTCAAAATATGGTATTTTTATTAATTGTATGAATTCTCTTGAAAGTGTATACCCTTCTGATAATATAAATATATGTTACCAGTTTACAGAGTTAAACACTTTATTGAGATCTAGATTTATGACTGTCATTTCCTTTTTTATTTGCATATTCTATAAATGTTAACACCTTTTTATGTTATCCTGAGTCTTCCTGTATAATATGAAGCCAATCTGGTCATGCATTGTTAGATATGACATACACTTCATCATACATATATTGAAACAACAATTTTGTACTCTACATTTAAATGAAATATATGGTCTATAGTCTGAGCAACAGGTAGAGTATTTGTCTTGCTTTATAACTGGTGTTAATATTCAAGATTTTCAAGATGGTGGAGTTTGATTATACAATTATATATCTATAACAGTTTTACAAAGAATTTTTAAAACATTTTGTGGAAGGATTTGATATAGTTTATGGATAATACCATTTATATCTGTCACTTAATTTAACTTTATTTCCTTTATCTTATTGCCTACTTCCCCTATATTTCCTTTATCTTATTGCCTACTTCCCCTATATTTATAGGTTTTATCAAATTATTTACAGCTGCATCAGCAAGATTTTTTTATTTCCCCTTAGAAAACTCTTTATTTCTGTTTTGCCTGTTTCCTTCATATTACATCTCTAGTTCACCCTTTCATAATAATTTTAAAGTTCTCGAAGGGTATCATTTACATCTGACAGCATCCAGTTATTTTGGTCATATTTATTTGCTTTTATTTGATTAGAGTTTAACAATGCTTTAGCTCTATGTATTAAATTATGTATTCCTTTAGGAATGGTAGTGTAAGAAGAGATTTATTTTGTTACATAGCTATTGTTTCCCTATGGTAAAAACCTGCTAGGACCTTTTGTTTAACTCATTAACTAAGTCCATGAATATTTTTCCCTTCTGTACTTTTTAACTTTGTAGTACATAACTTATTTTGTAAATCTAATAACTCCCCATACAAGTCTTTATTTCAAAACCAAGTGATGATTTTACTATATAGGTATACTTTTAGAAAATACCATATCATAATATTTTATATCTCATTGTATTCATTGAAGCTCAAGACAACATCTATTTCCTGATTCAGCAATTCCTGATTTCTCTTTAGTTTTATCATATATGCAGGGATCCTATTAATTATAGCAAAAATTATAAAAATTACAATACGATTAAAAGTAGAGGCATTGTAATCAGACAACGGATGTGAAATTACTGTAAAGCTTTTATAGATTTATAGGTTTAAATCTTAATTATCAGGTCATGTGATACAAGTATTCTATCTTTTCTTGAATGAGTTTCAAAAGTAAAATGAATAGTGAATAAAGGTCATGAATCCTTTTCACAAATGCAGTTAAATCCTTCAAGCTGAGGAAACTGGTTCAGTTTAAACAGCCTTAGCTAAGGCTAAAATTCTTAATTATTTTACTGTACTTTTTTATGATCCATGTAAAATACAATTAAGGTCGCCGTCTAATATTCATTTTGCCAAGAAGAATTTTCCTAAACATTTCTTTGCATGATTGTCTTCTATGCCAGGTATCCAATACACATTTGTAAAAGTAAAACTTTTACTTCACTATTTAACAATCATAGCAAACATACCTTCCAGCTCATTATAATTGAAATAATCTTTGACATTATTATAATTGTTTTCCATATTACAGCAATACATCTTCTCTTTAGTTTTGTATGAAAATTGTGATAAAGTAACATATTGATTTGTATCATCACAAAAGTATCCTGTGTCTTGCAATAAACGCCTCTCTTGTATAAATAGTATCTCTGATTTATTTAGTCTTAAATAATTATACTTCATCTCTTCTTAACATTGTTAAGGCTATTTATGTTTAATAAAAAGTCAAATTTAACTGTCATATTTTATAATACATTTTGTCCCTTTTTAACATTGTTAGTTGAAGCAGTGTTTACCCACTCCAGTTTCTCTTTAAATGTTGTTGTGTCTTTCGGCTTTTCCCGGTTAGGGGTCGCCACAGCAGAACTCTGGTCCACTAATGATTGGCAATATATTTTTACGTGCTGAGTTGCCAGCCCTGACGCACAACCTTCAAAGAAGGTACGCCCATTCATG
This sequence comes from Protopterus annectens, assembly GCF_019279795.1. Classification (NCBI taxonomy): domain Eukaryota; kingdom Metazoa; phylum Chordata; order Ceratodontiformes; family Protopteridae; genus Protopterus; species Protopterus annectens. The sequence continues at coordinate 445,011,006 of NC_056737.1, read as the reverse complement.
CATGTCTCCACACAGAAGACGCTGTAACTGAGAATCGAACAGGACAACGTCTTGCTGTGAGGCGACAACACTACAGCAGCACCACCACCGCAGATTAAGCAAGGTGACACTATGGTTCTACATTTTCTATAGAAATAAGCAAACCTCTAGACATTGTCATCCAAAAACCTATAACAAACACTAATAAACATATAAAGCTTTCTTGGAATTTAATAATTCCTAGTATGATTAGAAACTCTAATTAAACCGAAAGTGTTTCCAATAAAAGATATAATTTATGTCCTGACTTTTTATCTCTTTTTATAAACAGCAGTACTGGTTAATGTTATATTCCACCAACTTCCTTGTCATTTTCTGTTTATCTGACCTGCTTTGTAAATTGTATGTTAAATGTTTTATATTTGATGTTGATTAGCAAATATCATTTGTTTCTAACTTTCTTAATTAAATTTATACAGACAGTAGAATTACATATTTGTAAGTATTGTGGATTAAATGTTGTTAAACAGTACCATCAAAATAAAATAAATGTAACAGTATTAATTTGTTACAGTCATTAAACCTAAGTTACCCATTTAATGTTTCTTGCTTAGTCAAGTTACCAAATAGAATAGTTTAGCACAGTTATACAAGTGCCTTTGCAAGTCTTGTATAGGTTTCTCATTAATAACACTTAACATGTCATATACCTTTATGTAAACTTTTAATAAATGAAAAGTTATCCAGATGTTTCTTAACTTTTATGCACTTGAAGTACAGGAACCCACATTCAGCTTTCTCAATTTCACATATTCAACTATATACCCTTTTATAAAAATGCTTTGCTATATATTTCATAGTGCCTACAAAACATCTTTATTTTCTAGCTTTTATTTTATGTTGTATCATTTATATGTCTAATAGAAAGTTTATATATATGTGTGTCATATATAAAACTAGTGCACCTAAACAGAAAAAAAGCAATAAGTACCTTTGCAACCATTTATTGTATGCTAATAAACCTAATAAATTTATCAAATCTATCATATAAGGTTGCATTGTTTAATTGCTTCTAGATCATTGGCATAACTGATTTCAATCTTGGTATATTATTTATAAATATGTTTTAAAATTGTAATTATGGCATAGCACAATAACACTTCCACTGATAGCCCTCAGTCTAAAAAAACTCAAACTGCAATACTTTAAATTAAATTTCTTGCCAGACTCCTCTTTTATGTTGCAGCATGCTGTACAAATAATGTAATTCATTTCTTTTTTCTTTTTTAGCAGAGAAGATTCTCTGTAATTATTTGCCTTTGGTTTAATTTCTATAAGTGCTTAGGTTTTTACATACCTTGATGGGAATCGACCCCATTACTTTTTTGGGGCATAATTAAAGTTCATAAAATCAGTTTTGCTTCAGCCATTGACATTTGATATGAGTGCTCTTCTCAACACCCACAATGTTCCCAATATTCCCTCTTTTTGCAGTTCATAAGGGGTTACCTTTATAGGTAGCATGTTTAGATATGTTTGAAGAGTCTTTTTTTATTAACCCAGTTACTCCTACTACAACTGAAACTATCTGTATATCCTTATTCCACATTGCTCTAGTTTCTGCTTGCAAGTCCTGATATTTTACAAATTTATGTCTTTCAGTTCGTAAGATACTGTAGTCACTGGGTGTAGCAATTTCATTGATCAAAGCTATTTCCATCTTTTTCATGATTCAGAGCAAGACAAAGCAGTAATGGTGACAAAGAATCACCATGAAATATTCCACACTGTATTTTAACACCCTGGATAGTAAGTTGTCCTTTTTTTTGTGGTTCAGCTGCAAAACGGTTTGCCATTTCTTCACAGTAACTGCAATAAAATGTATTAACATGTGATGGATCTTGTGTATGTGTAAGCATTCTATAATCCAGGAATGAAGAATACTATAATTTTTTTTGTAATCTATCCATGCCGCACTGAGATTCCTGATCTTTCTACAGGTCTCCATTATAGCTTTGCTTGACAAAAGATGATACTTTGTTCCATATGAATCTCTTTTATTCCTCTTCTGTTCTATGGCCATGACTGATTTTTTTTTTATTTAAATGACTCTGCATCAATTTCATATAACTTGTATGATCTTGGGAGACAGATTATTGGTCAACGGTTTTTAGGGTGATATGCTGGTTCACTTTTAAGTATGAGTATGTTTTTCCCCTTTGTTAGCCAGTCTTTGTCTTCATCTAAGCTGTAATTGATCTATAAACATATAAACTAGTTCCTCTCATGGCAGGTCCTGTAGGTCAAGTTTTACTTATTTTCAGAAAAAAAAAATACTGCCTGTCATGTCTCACACACCTGAAACTGTGGGAATCCCTTGTGTTAGTCTAAACCACCTTTTTAAGGAAATAGCAACTTCCTTTTTAAATAAAAGCACATGATTTGCTAGTATAATTGACATTAAAATGTTAGCATATGAGACAGCATTCATGAATATTCATTCACTCATTAGCACATGAGAGATCCCATTATAACCAACTCTTTTTCAAAGTCTAAGATTCACAACCAGCAAAATCCAAAACTAATCCACCAATATGCCAGCCAGTTATTCACTATTCACAAAACTTTTATTTGCAAAACAAAAACAGATTAAGCATTTTCTTTACTATTAGTGTTAGAACTTCATCAGAATCACAATAAAACCAAAATCTCCATTTCCTCTTACTTGCTCATAACTTTTTAACCAATCACTGTTTCATAAATATTAAACAACTCAACTTATTAATTATCTTAAAGGTATCATAAATAAACATTTCTCATATCTCAACCAGAAAGTCATTTTCTTAGATATGCATATACTATTCAAATATAAATTAAGAATTAAAATTAAAATAAAATAGTAACTATTATGTTGTTGTTGTCTTTCGGCTTTTCCCAGTTAGGGGTCGCAAAGCAATCAAATTGTGCAAACTGTGTCATTCTAAAACCAGTACACTGTTGAGACCCAGCTTATCATTAATACCAGGATATCATCCATTATTTTAAAGAAAAATGTTTGTGTTTTTTGAAGGAAATTATTACAAACAAAACAGAGGAGTCACTATTGCGGTGGTGGTTATCATGCTTGTTATCGATATGACAAGACTGATGGCCACAAATGTGGGCAGAAGGAGAGACAAACGAACCACAGCTGCCTCCAGAGTGGAGTAATTTGCTAAACTTTCAGGGACTAGAGAACTGAAATCCAAAAGAATTACCATGTGATACCCAATTTCCTTGTTGAGAACTTTTGTATTTTCTGTGATAACGGCCATTCTGAAAATTGACACTGCATTTCTGTTATTTCCCAGATTCTCAGAAATGTTCTAGAATCATCATAACTGATAGGAAATGTTGTCCTTTGTTAAATACTGCTGTAGAGGAGCCTGAAACTTAGTGCTAGCTTTGGCAAATCTACTTCTCTCACTTCATTGGTTTTCAAACTCTGCCTTTACAGATACAAAGAGGAAGAAAACAAAAATTAGCATTAATGGGCTGGCCCTAAATGTACTCTGGACAACCTGAAAGGCAGAGCCAGACATGTTGCTGAATAGTAAGGCTGGTGCCTCCCACCAGAGCAGTTCCATCATCTGTGCTGAGACAGATGGACAGTGATAACAGAAGTTGGGGTCACCAGCTGGGAATGAAAATTCTTTTTAGCTACTGAGTCTGCCACCTCTGCCAGAGTCTAAAGAATTTCATACAATATGTCCTTCTGGAAACTCTGAATGTGAATCAAATAGTTCAGTACTATAGTAGCAAAAGCAGAGGACTGGAATGCCTGCCACCCCAGTCTCTCTAAAGACAAGAAGGTGAAAGATTATGTACCTAGCAAGCACAATGCATCATGTAGAGATTTTCTAGTGTCTCTATCCAGGGAGTGAAGAGATGGCAGAACTGGTCATGGAACAAGAGGTGCCAGAAGTCCATCAAGTGGACCATTTTAGGCATAGTCTGATGTAGAGGTGGCTGCCTAGACAACATTAACACCTGCAATAATCCCCACTACCAAGACCAGAGTCAATACCAACTCAAAACCCAGGGTCACTGGGAGCAGAGATGGCAATGAGGTCAAAAAGGGCAACCCTGAGGCCGAAAGTTATCCTGTTGATCCTGAATCCTAGGATCTCTACAAAACCTATATCTCATTTGAGGGTGATGCATGGCAAAGGAGCCTTCAAAAAGCCATGCTCTGGAACTGTATAGACAACCTAGGGCCTGAAAAAGCTAATACTAACCCAAATTGTCAAATTTTGGAGGCAGAGAAGGGATAAACACCAGGGAGATTGGGCTAGAGCTGCCAAAGCTGACAGCTGTGCCAACATCAGGGCCATTTTCCAAAGTATTGAATGTGAGATGGACATCAGCACCAAGGATGACTGATCAATGGATGGCCTCAAGGAGATTGAAACTTGAAGAAAGACCCAAGTGGATCAATCTGAACCAAGGCTAAAAATTCTAACAGTACCAATGCTGAGATCCCCCTGATGCCAGTGGGGGTGTGAGACCTGGGATCATATGTGCTGGAGTTAAAAAAGTCCTGATAACCCACCAGAGCAAAAAGAGCAAAGATGAGGTTGATGAGGTCCTGATCAAAAAACACCAAACTTATGTTCTCGGGATTAAGTATCTGTTAAGGGAAAAAGTTAGGAGCTAAAGACTTCTTTGCTGTAACAGTGTGTTGATATTAGATGAATCAGAAACAGAGTGCAGAAGATTGAGATGATGGGCTGTATAATGAGCTGCTTCCTGTAGTGCAGGGTTTAATTCCTACAGCCTCTATTTTCATACTGTGCATCTCTAAGTAAGTCACTTAACCAGATAGTGCTCTGTGGAAACCGGGAACTGGGTTCCTAAATGATCTATGGGACCGCATGCCTATAAACTACCTATATGCCTATGAATCAATGCACTCTTCTGGGCCTGTACTTGCTATGTCTGCAATCCAGTGATTTAACTTACTTAAAAGCTTCCTTTTCTAGTGGTTTTCACTTAGAATGGGATTTAGAAGTGGAGGAAGAGGCCCTGTGATCTGTCCTTGAGGTTGCTCTGAGCTTTTCAAGTTCCAGCTTCGTGTGCCATTCCTTGGTCATAAATAGCATTAAAGCTACACATCTGTCACATTGTTCATGAAAGTTGCCCTCACCAAAGTATACTAACCATATGCTATGCTTGTCTTGCAGGGGAGTCTTAGCCCCACAAGAACAGTTTTTGAAGGAATGTCATCTTTATTTCTCTATTATAAGAAATATAAGAACACTTAATTAAGTATACCGAGAAAGAATTAAAAAATTCAAAAATCTCGCCTGATGCTACAGAAAGGAAAGGGAAAACATACTCTAAAAATATTGCAAATTAAAAATGTAGCCTGGGCTGTTTTCTGTGACTGGATTCAACAGTGCTGAAGAGGTCTGGAGGCTGGGCTCTAAGTGCCCATGATCATGGGTAAGGAGAGGGTTTCTGTATCCTGAGAACGTTTATTCGCCGGGATGACTGACAGCCATTGGTCCATGTACTAAAAGTAAAGGAACTGCATCTATCTACTTCGGATGCTTCACTACCTCATTTTGAAATGGCACTGTCTGTATGTTCTAAGCAAAATAATTTCTCCTTAATTTCCACGTCTGAAGAGCTAAACATGCTATTCTTTTCCTGATGATTAAACTGCTGTTTGGATTTTGGAAGCTTCTAACTTGCAGAGAATGATGTACTTTCAACTTTTATTCTAGATTATGTTTTTGATGGACTGCAATAAAATCTGTAAGAAGTAAAACATCTGTACGTTGACTGCTGAGGAAAGATTATAGCCTGTTCTACAGCCAATGAGCTCATACTTAGCTAACCTACCGGTGTGTCATCTACAGCTATCGAATGTTTGTACCAAATTATGGTAGTCAGACTAGAATATTCTCTAGTCATATTAATAAGATTATTTAGACCCAATTGGAGTTTTTCTGTTGCCAACTATTTTAAAAATGTGCTGATTTACTTGATGTTTTTCTTCCTGTTCTACTGTGTGAATTTCTATTAAGTGATTTTTTTTCTTAAATTTAATTACAGAAATTTGTGGCTGTTTGATATCTATTAGTTTACAAGGGTAACTTCACAACGTTTGTCTGACTCCTTGCATCTGCCTTTTTAATAAGAGACTATTTCGGCCTAGGTTACCATAATTTAATACATCCATTGCTCTCTGGATCACTATTCTGAAGTAATTAAAGTCAGGTAACTTGCATGGATCAGAATCATTCAGATTACCTGCAGCCAGTATTTACATATATGTGAAAAAGCTGGAGGGGCAAGAGTTCCAGGACATCTGAGTGTTTATAGCACAGATTAAGAGCTGGTTGGCTTTCAATTTAGTTTTGCAATATCCAAATCTTGCAAATGGTGGTTTGCAGTTCAGATCCAGATGTCCAACATAATAGCTAAACTTCAAAAGTAAAAGAGTGAGAGGAAAGGTAGATTAAATGTGCAGGGACCTGAACACAGACTACATGCAATAACTGGACTAACTCAATAAGCTATGGGTCTTATTTTTTCCAGCATCCTCGTATTTTCATCATTTCATAGGTTCATAGGTAAGGCATTTATAAGTCTAGCCGTAATTGTGTTGGCTTTCACTGCCCCCTTAGATTAGTTCCCTGTGCCTCTGTCCAGCAGAGCCATTGAAGTGATCCCCGGGGTAAACCTTCTATTTCCCATCCACTCGTTGAGGTTTCTCTTAAAGAGTGTTAGCGAGGAGCTCTGCCTAATGTAGATTGCAATCTTGTTTCAGAGCATGGGAAGTCTCTGGGACAGGAATCTATCCCTCCAGCATGTCCTTGTTATTGTTGTAGTGAGGTTTAGACCCCTAGAGCGTGTGGCTCGAGGGGATATGGTTTTCTTTAGGTGGAGCATGTCCCTCAATTCTGGGTTGGACATGGCCTTGTATGTTAGGCATAGATCACCTCTGAGTAGGTGGTATGCAACCAAGTACAGCTGGAGTTTCTTCAGTCGAGCCGCATAGGGCATCTGTTTGAGGCCAGTGATCTTCTTGGTGAGGTACTTCTGTGGTCTTTCCAGCTGTTGCAGGTGTCTTGTAAGGTACATCCCAAATGGGGTGTTGTACTCTGATTAGTCTGATGAGTGATGAGGAGCACAATGACCTCTTTTGATTTGTAGCAAACCCTTTTCTGATTAGGTGGGCCACACAGAAGGATTTTCTAACCACTTTGGCAATGTGATTATCAAAGGAGAGGTTACTATCTACCTGGGCCCCCAGATCCCTTATTACGTCTTCTGTATTTGGGGGGCTACCACCTATGTGGTAGTTTGTGGGTACTTTGTTTTTTCTAAAGGAGATGACTATGCACTTTTTGGCATTTGAGGCCATGGTTTTGACACCAGGTATCTGTCACAGTGAGACCCTTTTGAAGGATGTCTGTGTCAGCTGGAGAGTCAATGATAGCCCCTAGTTTGCAGTAGTCTGCAAACTTGGTCAGCCATAGACATCCTGTGCTTACCTGTACCTCTGAGAAGTATATGCAGAACAGAAGGGGTCATAGGACTGAGCCCTGGGGAATGCCACTTATAACTGGTTTAGAGTCAGTCCTAGCTCCCACAACTCTTACCATGTGGGTTGTGTCCATGAGCTAGTTGGCAACTCATCTTGTGAGGAAGGGGTTTATGTTCAGGCTGGTGAGCTTATCTATAATACCAGAATGGGGAATGGCGTCGAAGGCCTTTGCAAGGTCTAGGTAATCTGCGTGGACGACCTTTCCCTCATATATAGCCTTGATAACTGTCTCAAAGGAGTCCATCAGGTTTAGGAGGCATGATCTGCCCTTAACAAAGCCGAACTGGGTAGTGTCCAGTGTTTGGAGGTTCCCAATGTCTCTGTTAATGAGATTTATGATGATGTGCTCCATAGCCTTGCAGACCAAGCTAGTCAGGCTTATAGGGTGATAGTTCCCGGGGTCTGTTGTGGCTCCACCTTTGTGGAGTGGAATAACCGTTGCTGTGTGCCACTCTTTTGGTACGTAGCCTGTGGAGAGGCTGAGTCTGAACAGTGTGTTTAGGTGAGGGGTTAGTTCATCTTTGAGCTCGTGTAGGACGCAGCCAGGGACACCATCTGGTCCCATTGATGCTGTGTTTTTGGCTTTGGAGAGGGATGTTTTAACCAGAGTGTCTCTGATTTCAGGGGCACTACATTCTTCTGGTATGGTTATGGGCCCTTTTGGGGGTGAGAGGGGGGTGATGTTTGCACTGAACCTGTCTGACAGGATGTTGACAATATCGGTCGGTTCAGTGTATTTTGTGCCATTCTGCACCAACTCCGAGCAGATCTGAGAATTGCCACTTAGATTCTTGACAAAGCTAAAGAATGCCTTATGGTTATCTTTGGAATCCTTGGCAATTTTTCTTTCAAAGCTAGCCTTGGATGATTTTATGAGGGATCATAGTTTCTTGCTGATACTGATCAGGGATGTCTTACCTTCTTGGGATTTTACTCTTTTCTGTACTAGTTTCCTCCTTCTATTGTATAGTATGTTTATGGCAGGGGTCCACCAGACTGGTTTCCTTTTCTTGGAGGAGTGAGTCTTGGTTTTGCTTGGGATAGCACAATCCATGCATTCTTGTAGGTTCCCGTAGAGTGCATTAGTAAAGGATTTTGCAGCTTGGGCAGCATTATACTTTAGCATGGGGGCTTTGAAACTTTCCATCTCTGTCTTAAGTAATGTGAAGTTTGCTTTTGAAAAGTTGTTCACAGTGGTTTCTTTGCTGGGGGTGGGGGCAGAATGTGGATATCAAAAGTGATTTGTTTATGGTTGGATCTAACCAGCAAGGGGTTGACCTCCAGTGTGGAACACCGGTCACCCATGTTGGTGATGACCAGGTCCAATATGTCACCTCTGTTGGGGGTGTTGACCAGTTGATCCAGGGTGTTTGAGTTTATAAATTCTAGGAAATGTTGGGCAAGGGAGTTAGTACTTGAGTAGCTCTCCCAGTTAATGTTTGGGGAATTGAAATCACCCGATATCAGGGTGTTTGGTAGAACTTTTATATTTCCCAGTGTTTCCAGAAATGCAGAATGGGGGTCCTGGGACATGGTGAGTGATCTGTAGCAAGCTACAATTTGAATTGCAGTTTTGCCCATTGTTAGTTGCATGTGGATGATCTCTGAAGCATCGTGCTGTGCCACTAACCTGGAGGTGTGGGTATCCTTGATGAATATGGATACGCCCCCAACTTTTGTATTTTAGTCTGGGTTTTGTTGCCGAAATGTATGGTATGAGTTGTAGCCTGGTAGTGCTGGAGTGCTCTCTAGAGCCTTAAACCAGGTTTTTGTTACTGCACATATATCAATTTTCTTCATACTGAGGAGTGCCTCGAGTGTGTGCATTTTGAGGTTTAGACTTCTGGCATTGAGCAGCGTTATCCTCAGTTTTTTGTTACTTGTGCTATTTATGTCAGTGGGTTTGCCTTTTGAGCCTTGCCTAAAAAAAGCACTATGGGGTTGGCAAGAGCCTTGGTCAGTATTCGAAAGCCTAAGGGTGACAGGTGAAAGCCATCTCTAGCGAAGCAGTGTGGCTTGTCGAGCATGTCATCCCTGGCTGACAGATACTGGATCCCCTTTGAATGACACCAGAAGCTTAGCCAATTGTTGAAACTGATAATTTTTTCTTTATACCATGGTATCATTCTTGGTGAGGGCAGGATGCTACTCAAGGTCAGGGTCATACCGGCCTGGGCTACATGATCAGAGTGCTCTTCCTTGTGATCAGAGAGCTCTTCCTTGTCTCTTTTCATGTAGTCCAGGAAGTATGGCTCAGGTCATTCACACCAATATAGACAATGACAGAGTCGTATTTGTACTTGTTCTGGAGTGACCTGAATGCTTGTGTTATTTGGCGGATCCTGGAACCTGACAGGCAGCTAACAGTAACCTTTTCCTTGTTCAGCCTAGTGAGTGGGACGTCAGTGTGCCTGACTATAGAGTCACCTATTACTAGTGTGTTGGGGGGGTCTATATTAGAAACCTGAAAATCTGTTTGAGTGAATCGGAAAAGAGTGACACTTATTGCGCAAACTATGGTAACAGTGAACGTCCAAAACCGCGAAACACGAAATGTCGAATTGTCATGGTTGGCCCATCTGCGGTATAGCTCCGTAAGGTAAATGTGCGATAGTTACGGACCTTAGAGTTAGGGTGCGGGTTAAGGTAAGTGCATAGATAGTAATGTATGTAAGGTTTAGTGTAGGGATAGAAGTAGGGTTTGGTTAGTGTATGTATCGGTTTTATTTATTATGTTTGGGTACATAGTATGTAGCGTGTGGCGGTGTTGGCCGACTATGACGATTTGAGATTTTAAATTTTGCAGTTTAGGGGGTTTGGCATATTTGCAGTTTGGGCTATATGTGTCACTGTTGTGGTATTCGCTCAAATGGGTTTTCGGTTTTCTAATATAGGCCCATGTTAGGTATGTTATTTTGCCTTGAGGGCTGTGATTGCGTGGCACATTGGTTTTGTGAAGTATGTGTTTCATGGTTTGTGTTGGGGGATGGAGTTTGCTTTGGTGTTTGCTTTGGAGGTCTCTGTTGCTTTTGCAGATTTTTATTTAGAGCCTCCTAGTATGTTTTCATGTATTTATGTGTGTTTTTTGCTGGTGCTGGTTTCATAGTTCTATGCGAGACTGGTGGTGTCATGCAAGTAGTTCCCTTCTCCTCTTGACTGTCTCGTCCAGTCTTGGGTTGAGAGAGCTTAGCCTCCAGTTTGGCTGTATAATTGCTTCTCTCGCATGTATTAGTGTTTAGTGGTAGGAGGAGAGGGTTGTCTGTGTACATGAGGCAGTTGTAACATTGCCTCAAAATGCCCAAATTCACCAGCTGGACCGGAGAGTACACCTGAAACTGCCCTTTGGACATGCCTGGGTAGGTACAGTGAACTGTTTTACTGATTGGCTGGTAAGGTCGAATAGAGTACCTTGTTCTTCTCTACAGTATAGGGGGGTCTAGTGCTAAGGTTTATTAGTGCTTGCTATGAGTTTTGAGCAAGTGCCGGGCTGAGAAGTGAATGGTTTGAGTGCTTAAGTTGAAAGTTTGTCTAGTTCCAAGGGAAAAATTGAAGACTAGACTTTGTGGAGTCGGGAGCTGCCCGGCACGCAAAACCTCACAAATGTGGGTTTTATAGCAGGGGAAATGAAAGAGATAGAAATTAGCCTAAAATGGCCAATAAACTACTAATTTCTGGGCAGAAACCACTCCTCCAGAGACAGATAGGCTGCTCAAAGCTCCCCCTCTCACAGGTGAACAGAGAAACTTTCTTCTATCCAAGTAAGGTATGGGCAAACACAGAAACTTGCAACACAGCCCTGAATTCAGCGCTAACCTGAAAACTGGACTATACTAGCTTAGAAAGGGGGGAAAACAAGTAATTTTTTTTTTTTTTTTGTTTTGTTTTTTTTAGAAAATAAAGCAGATACAGTCAAAAAACACTTTAAATGCACAGAAATGGCTATCACAATTGAGTGTTCATATGGGCATAAGTATTTCACTGCTACTGAATACTTTTTCCCTAAAATGTTTACATAATACAGTGCTCTACACTTCTTGCTTTAAATCTTATCTACTACATATTAGACCATTTCAGCAGTTTTTCCAAACCCTGTTTCACCTTTGCTCCATTGTGTTAATCAGCTCTGTTGCAGACCTGCATGACATATTCAGAGAAACTTTTAAGTCGCACTGCAGAGGCAAGTCTTAAACTTGCACTAGTCCTCTCTAAAACACAATTGTATCAGTTCTGCTTTCTTTCACTATAGATTACATTTACAATAACATTTTGTGTTATGATATCAGCTGATACTCTATACAAACTACCATCTTGCAACTTAACAATATGTTGCATTTTGTGTGCTTCCATATCAAATTCTTCACCAAGATTCATATAACCCCAGTCTGCAAACAACTCCTACAAAAGCAATGAGTGCTGTTTAATGCAACTTTCTTGCTGTGGATATGTATTATTAATGAGCTTCTTTCCAATGGACAGGAAGTATTTGAATAAGCCTTCCTTAAGACATAATTTCATAATTTTCTTAATACAAAGACAAAATTTTGGTTTATAAATTTTCTTTTCCCTCTCTCATATTCATTCATAAGAACTATATATTTTCCAACTCAGTTGGTAAAATATGGAACCTACTTCCTCCCAACCTGACATCCCAAACCTCCATCTCACTGTTTAAAACTAAACTAAAACACTACCTAACCAACCACTGGCTATGCTCCTGTGACTACCCAAGCTGATCTTTCTGTTCCCCATGTCTCATGCATACATCTTTCTTTTTTCCAGCTTTAGCTTTGAGTGTTCTCAATACTACTAAGATATGCCCTCACTTATCTAGTAACTATACCCTAATCTACGTTATACCGCTTACTTTTAACATCCTATTGTAACCTGTATTATTCTACCCATTCCAATACTCAAGTAAAAGCTTTTACCTTTCTGTACCTTCCTCATATTGTTATTCATATGTCCTAAGTATTGTTTATGCTTGTATATCCTTTATACTGTGTACTTTTTCTCCATGCTTATTTTCATATTGTGTATTTACTGCATCTCATGTGTGTAATGCTTTATGTATTTGACTATATACTGTTTATTATAATGTATTAGATAGCGGAGCTTTTCTCCTCGGGCCTCCACTGAAAATGGACATGTATCCAGTTGGACTAGCCCGGTTAACAAATGTAAAATAAATAAATAAATTAAAAAACTAGAATCATATCTGTCCTCATCCATTCCTGGCATACAAAATAAGCACATTTATGATACTTGTCAGCCAGTCCGTCCATCTGTCTATCTATTAAAAGATTATACCAACTAGAAAAAGTCACTGCAATATGTGATGCCAATTCTAATCTGTAGCTTTGTGGTATGTCTTCCCCTTAAATGATCCAAATAGCACAGAAATTTTGTCAGATGCTATATGTTTCCTTTAAACATGGTCAAAATGGAGCCCTTCATCAAAATTTGAGAGACAAACACAAAATATCGTAGCATAGGTGTAGGGGACAAGCCCACCTATACTTTTCATAGAAGGGCTTTCCTCTGTCTCCTTATTTAGTATAAAAAATTCAGAGGTCAAACCTCCTCAGACCAGGTAATGCACTGTTAATGAAATAGGCTATCAGTCCCCCAAGGTCTTGACAAAACATCTACATACTTCTTCTGTCCTGTCTACCCATCCAGTGATTGGTCCCAACATCACAGTGCTATCAGGAAAGTGGTTGCATGGTGCAACCAATCACTGGGACTCCCTTCATAACAGAAGGATATGGATCCCTTTCACTGCACCATTGTAACATGGTGAAAACTGTCAGATGTGCAATTCATTGCACAAAAATACTTCCAGGTCAGTATCAGCTGCACCTGAGGCTAATAACACTTCTTATACAAAACAATAAGCAAACAAAGGACTGTTCCTGTGCCCAGTGCTAGGGCAGAATTGGAGCAGGAGGACTCCCCTTCTGGCTTTCCAGTCAGGTGTTGACTATCACATTCCATTGCATGACATCAGTGAGCCCAGCAATTGTGATGCAGTTTTGTAAGTAGGCAATGAAACAGGTTAGAGTTGTAAAGCAATGACAGGTACCTGGAGCATCCAACACAAAGCTGAGTTGCCTATATGAAAAACTGCATTGATATAAAAAAAAAAAAAGAAAGAAAAACTTATATCCCTAATACATGCTCTATATTCATTCTGGGACTTATTATTGCCACAGACAATCTCACTGCAAACAGTAGTTGTCTGCCAAAGTGTCAACTGAAGATATTTATTCTTTAGGGAGGCAAAAACTAAATAGCAACACTTCCAATTTTGTAACTTCTGTATGCGTGGAAAACAAAACGTATCTATGTTGATCTCAATCATCTCTGAATTCATGGGTTTTTCTGTACCAGTCGAACAAATCCAAGAAACCCGTTTCAAATGAAACTAAAGGGAAGTTCCACATGCCTATTTTCTGCATACTTGCATAATTCATAAACATCAGCCATGACTGCAACCTATACATATGTGACCTAAAGGATTCAACTTTAGTGCCTTGCTCTGCATCAGCAGTATAATTTTCAGTTACATTTTATTAAAATTATTCAGGACAAAGTGTAAAAAAATCACTGACATCCATTATGAGAGTCATTCCATTATGAAAGGCTCCCTAAAACATCGTCAAAAGGTCTAATGGTCTATATATATAAAATCCAGAAAAATATATTCCTTCATTTAGTTTTGTTGTATGACTTGTGATATGCCTTCACTTTATTGAAAGCATTACTTCCCGGCACAGATGCACTGTAACATGAAGAATGCCAAAGCATTTGCTTTGTCTCAGCATGCCTCATGGCCAGAACAAGACAAGAATGTAAGAACTGTGGGCTGCATTGGCTGATATAATGCAAACAGGAAGGCATTAACATCAGAACGTCAAATTCAAGATGCCCTGCATGAGCCATGAGATGAACTTTAGCACTAAGATTTAAGCATCTTCATTTACATGCTGATGAAAGAAGGGGAGACTCAAAGTTAACCTTATCATGCATTTACAAAATACACAAAGAATATAAAACAAATATTGTAAATGTAGTCCCTTTTAAATATTTCTTCTCCGTGAGATGGAATATACTGTATTCATATGTCAGACTTTGCTTTGAATGCATTTTCATGAACATTCTCTGGATGCTATATATACAACCAGCAAAGGATTCCAGCATTACACACCATGCTCAGGATACTGCAATGATAGTTACCTTAGTGGAGAAATAGAAGAATGTGCATTTCTGCTGATTATAGCTGTAAACATAAATCTTGTCATCTGATTTGCATTTTTTAATGAATCCATACCTTTAATCATGTCAGATGCACTCAACTTGACTATATTTTCAAAACTGTATGAGGGCTCTCCAAAACAATGAGGTACCAGTAAATATTACAACTGCTGTTCCACAGGTAAAAAATACAGCATAGATGTTTATAATCCTCATTCTAGCTCCACATCTACCATCTTCCTAATTTGAGTATATACTATGCTGGACTGTTACAAGTCTTTTCAAAATACTGTTTGACTTAATATGTACACAGAATGCCAAGTGGTTTCTTTAAATGTTCTTACTCTTATTAAAGCAAACTGAAATCAATACAAAATGTCTAGTTGTCAGTGCAGAACTACATTTAGTGCTTTTACATATATCAGAAAATAATCATACCTGGGACGTGTCAGCACCTGTTGTAAATGCTCATTCATAAAGTTAGAAATCCACCCATGCTCCATGTTTCTTGGGTCATGAACATGCTATTGAAAACTTGAGTACAAATTGAACTTAAGGTTACACAGAGCTGTGAAAATGGTACTTTAAAAGACATAACACATCTGTCACTTATTTTTACTTAAGTGTTAGCTGGGTAGGTAGGATGATCCTTGGACTCTTTTCAGTCATGACCTGGACTGGAAGCAGAGAACATATGTTTGGTTTACAATGTAACTATTTTGAAATGTCGGGACCCACTACAGTGAGTCCTAAAATGCAGAGACTAATGGCTGAAAGAACAAAGTTACATATGCTAAGTCCGAGATGCCATTTCTCACAATATTCCCTTTTTTTTTTTTTTTACAAAGTATGGCGATCTAGGACTTGGTATATACAAGTTTAGGAATTGTGTGAGATTAAGGAGAATGCCGATTTTTTAGATTAACTCTTCTCTGGGATTTTGGTCTTTTTTTTCAGCACTAGGCATTTTGAATGTCGACATTTCAATAGGGAGCCATTTACAAGTATGTTCAGCAATAATAATATAAATAGTAATGAAAAGCAATTTAACAGCAGTAAAACATGAAACATACAGAACTGCATGTCATTTCAAGCTTAAATGTGAAATCAACATACAAGGTCTTGGCACAGGCTCAGGACATCTGCTTATGGTATTACTGACCCATGATGAATTAATAATCCAGAAAGCTGGACAGGAAGTAAAATAGAGTGATTAATGGCCATCTCACCTACCTTGAGGAAAGTCGTCAGGCTTCCTGGCACTGTGCTGCTTTCTAGCAGGGGATGGAGAACAGCACAATTGTCACACAAGTGTATGCACACAGCAGTGGAACAGCCAATTGTAATGTGTTCCATGACAAAGAACAACAGATAAAACACAGTGGAGAAACAGGTTTATAATTCAGTGCCTTCCTAACCTCTCAGATAAACTTCCCCTGCATGTTAAGCAATGTGACTCACTATTTTCCTGTATACATGAACTAGACAACTGGATGGTTATCCACAAATTTACTCCAGGATTAACTGGTATGGCCATCCTGGAGGAGCAACCCAAAGGAGGTTGACAGCAAGGCGTGAATGTTCATAAAACTGAGTAGACTTGAAATATCAAACCAGATTTACAACTGTATTTAAACAAATGCTCATTCATAGGCCTTCATGCAAGGCCTTTAAACAAATATGTGCAGATATAATGTGTCCTACTAGGTAGACCTAAGAAGTCATACAATGCCTTTAAAATTAAGACTGTTTACTTGTTACCAAATTTATAGAGCTGTTATCAAGTGCATGTAATCTATAGTGCCATCCATCAAATGCTGTTAAGTCACATATGGCACCTGTACTGACACCATCAAAAACTGACACCATCCCCAGTATTTATTAGACAGTTAAGGAAAGGAAGTAGATTGAAGCATTTCTTTATTTCCCTCTTTCTCTTACGCACACACACATACCTACAGACAGTTTAGAGTCACCAGTCTACCTACTGCAGGTCTTTGAAATGAGGGAGCAAACAGTAGTACCAGGAGAAAACTCATGTAAACACACATCCATGTCCTGCACCGAAGGCTTTACAGCCAAGAAGTGAAACTCAAAACCTCTTGCTGTGAAGCGACAATACGCATTTTGCCATTCTGTGTAGCGGAATTCAAAAGGGCACTGGCACTAAGCGAGCCCTCAGAGAGTTTTGCCTAACATTCAGCCATATAACCATGTATAATAAATCACTTCCTATGTGATCTGGCAGAGCTGAATGTTACATTTTATTTATTTATTTTCTTTGTTAACCAGGATAGTCAGACCAAATAAGTCCATTTTCAGAAGAGCCCAGGGAGAAAAGCTTCAAGTTTAACAAGCATTCAATGAAAATAGTAAGTTTTAATACAATCCATAAAAGTCAGGGTTCTCATGATGGATTAATGATCATAAATTGATTTATCAAATCATAAATTTGTATAATAATGTACTTAAATGGACTGCCCTAGAGCAGCAGCTTCAAGAAAACAATCTGTAGAGCTCCACCACTGGGAGACCTTTTGCTTAAAAGCAGCAGAGGTGCACCCACTGTTGTTTCCCACAACTGCACTTTCACTCTAGTAGTTGTACAGCACCTCAACATTTTGGCAGAGAAAAGACTAGTAGAAACAACAAGGTACATGCACAAAGTAGAGCTATTGGTACTATTAGAGAATGGGTGATCTGTACGTTATCACCCTGTTTGAGGAATGAACATTCTCAAGCAGGGTGTTAATGGACAGGTAATGGCCACTGAAAATCGAGTCCACCACTTCCCGTTAGCATATTAAACTGTTGTGATGCTCAGTTAATAACAAAAAAAAAAAAAGACGCCATTTTTTATGCTCGATAAACAGTGCTCTGCTGTTTAGTGAGCACAGAATTAGCACAAAAAGTAAATAATAAAAAAAAAGCTAATGTGTACATGTGTTTATGTTTCTGTCTGAAAGTGTGTGTGTGTGTGTGTGTGTGTGTGTGTGTGTGTGTGTGTGTGTGTGTGTGTGTGTGCGCGCACACGTATGTGCTTGTGTGGATGAAACTGTAAGTGAGATAGAGAGATGGAGATTGTACACAGACTGCAGTAGACAGTCCATCAGTATGGTTTTGTTAAAACATTAAGAGGCATAAAACTGTTAATATCTGGCATTATTGACTAAATTTAATCATCAGTGATTTGTCAGGTACACAGAGCAGCACTACAGGCAAAATCAAGGGCAGTAAAAGGAAGGAAAGAAAGAGAGGGGAGAGAAGACAGCTGCAATACATTGCATTCTATTTTTTATATGACATAAAGATGAAACTGGTTGTAATTGCTGTGTGTGAGTTTGTATGTATAAGTGTGGAACATGACTTTCTTGAGCTGCATGCCCGACTAATGATGGGTGTGACCCCCTATCATATCCTTGCTAGCTGCAGTTCCCCTTGCATGAGTCTGGAAAACCACACCTCCTACCTAAACCTAATGGAATTTCTTGACATTCAGCCTAACACCATATTTAATGGGTGACTTCAATTACCCATCTATAAAATGGGAGACTTATAAAACCCATAATTCACTTGCTCAGAGCTTTTTAGCTTTCGTCAATGCAAACACTACGAAGCAACTAGTTAGCTACCCAACTAGAGGTACAGCTATCCTAGACCAAATACTGATGATTGTGGGGGGATGCTGCTTGTGCATTAACTTCTCCCTGTTAAGCTCTGGCCACAAAATGATCTCCTTTAGTATTAAAATCAACCTACAACTCCCATCAAACTCCAAACCTGTTAAGAATGTTGATAAGACCAATTACCTCAAACTAACTACAGCTTATTAAACTACAAAGCCCTTCCGAACCTGGATGATATTGAGGCCTACTCTGAGCTGTACACAAAAGCACTGTACAAACACATTCATAGCTGCATAGAGGAGGCAGTACTCGACTGAGTCAAACCTGTGATTACTGTCAAAAATAGGACCCTTAGCATAAATAGGTTATTGAACAAAAAGAAAATCAAAATCCTGTCTGTTAGAGCAAGTGTCATTTAAATGTGTAAAAATACAGTATTCTCTTTGCACAAGGCTAGAAATGCAGCTGTATTGAAGCAGGCTTCACAGTTTGTATACAGTTTCAGTAAATGCACTTTCAATCAGCAAAAATAACCTTCAATCAAGAATACTGATAAAAACAGAATGTGATGTACATCTGAGTACAAACACATCTTGTTTGTATGCTACAAGGCTTGGGAACGAATGCTAAAGGGGTGTGTAGAACTTTACAGAATTTTGGTATTAGGAAATACTTTAGATGCAGTTAGTTAATTTATTTATTTATTTTTACTGATCTGAAGACTGCACTGCCATGATTATCTGCATAAGGCAGTACAGACACTCGGCTATGAGTGCAGAAGTCAGGTCAAATATCCAGCATTTCAGAATATTAAACTTTTAAAAACACCAAAAAAAAAGAAGTACCACTGGAAAAAAAACATAAAAAAACTGCTTTTAATCACCACAGGTTAAATGCTTTCAACCTTTCTAGAAGGCCTTCCTCAGAACAAATAATCACATTCAGAATACTAGTTTTTATATTCCTACCAATTAAGTGTTAGCCAATCAGGTAACACATTGTTTAAATCAAAAGTACATTCATAAAAATCCTTATAAATCTTATTTAAAAGGACATACATCCATGCAAATTCACATTACAATCCATGATAAGAAAGGTGATGCCTACAGATTTTAAAGTGTACAATTTGTCCAGTAGATTTTTTACAGACAAAGAAAAAATGATTTTGAGCAAAGGTTTTTCTTTTCTTCCATCGTGTAGATCTAACTTAGCACAAACTGTAATAGATATGAAGGGGTACACTCGCAAATTAAATTTAAAGTTTATTTTTGTTGACAAAGTCAGAGAACAAAAATCTGACTTTGTGGTTCCTAGTGGCTACAACCACCCTTTACACCCTGTGACTAAAACTTTTGAAGTGGTATGTGAGAAAGAAATCAGGGAATTGTTGAACACTAAAAACAGTAACAAATTTTACAATATGTCCAAAGAGGAGAGGAAATGTTTTACATCCATTAACAGGGATATCTCCATTAGGGTGATGAAAATGGACAGGGGGGGGGCAATGCTTGTGGTCAGCAAAAAGAATTATGTTAACAGTATGCAATTGTTGTTGATGGATGAGATATATTATCAGAAAGTTTGTAAAAGTCAAGTTTTTAGAGCGCATAAATACATTGATCAGTGGCTTAATGAGAACTTTATGGAAGGTGTTATTTCAGACACCATGTTTTCTTTTTTTCAAGTGGGTAAACCTAGGGTAGGTAATCTTTTTGAAATGCCAAAGGTGCATAAATCCTCCTTATAGACCTTTAGTTTCTGCATCAGCTTTGAAGTTAGAACCTCTGTCTAAGTTTGTAGATAGAGCTTTACTCAAACTAGTTCAACATAGTGCTTCCTTCATCAAGGATTCTTATAATTTTTTTTTTATTAAAATTAAGGACAAAGTAATGGGACCCAATAATTTACTAGTGACGGTGGATGTCAAGTCATTATATACATGCATTCCGCATGAGTTGGGAGTGGAATGGGTGGGACATATGTTGATTCAAAGTAAGGATTTTGAAGTGGGTGAAAGTAAATTCATGCTTGAGTGTATTGAACACATTCTTACTAACAATTTTTTCATTTTCGAAGGAGAGTATTATTTGAAAACTAGGGGTGTAGCAATGGGGGCCAGGATGGCACCCAACTATGCCAACCTAGTTATGACCTATTGGGAGACCTAGATTTTGTCCAAATTACCAGGCATCAAAAATGTTAGTCATTATTGTTATACTGATGATTTGTTTTTTGTTTAGGAAGGGGATGTAGGTGGTTTGGATGCATTTATGAACACTTTAAATGGCAGTACTGATTTTTTTTGAGTTTTTCCTATGTTTGTAACAATTCAAGTATTGTATTCTTAGATTTGGAAATATTTAAATGTGTTGATACTTTTAAGTTGGGCTCTATTATTAGCTATAAAAATGTGGCCAGTAATAGTCTGTTACACTGTTCTAGTATGCACCCCATCTACATGAAGCACAATATTGTAAAGGGACAGTTGGTTAGTTTAAAAAGGCTAACTACTGATAGGTTTGTAGAAGAATTACATGATACATTCAGAAAGAGAGGTTATCCTTCCAGAGTTGTCAGAGAGCTACTGTAGAAAGATTGAATTTCAAGGCAACACTTCCAACACAAGGGATTGGTCTACTTGCATGCTGTTAGTGTTTACAATTGACAATGGGGCCATTAGAAATATTATTAGTAACAACTGGAGGATTTTAGGGGCATATAGTGAACTGATGTCTATTTTGGGTTTAGAACCACACTTTATTAATAAGAGGGCAAAAAACTTTAAAGAATTATTAGAAAAGGGAAAACAAAATTTTCAGAACGGGTGAACTAGGGGTACTTTCAAGTGCCTCCACTGCAGTTTTTGTAGATACATTAATGAGGGTACCTTTTTTGAGGTAATTGTTAATGACAGAATTTGGCCAGTACCTGGGTTATTCAATTGTAGTTCTACTTTTGTGATTTACTTATGCGTGTTCATTGTGCACTGCGTTCTATATAGGAAAAACTAAAAGACAACTAAAGAAAAGAATGTATGAACACTATTATGCCATTAAAAACAAAAATGTTGACAGCACATTAGTTAGATATAGTCTTTCACATAAGGGGCACACCAAGTTTCATTTTGCTGTCATTGATCACATATCAGGCAATTTTAATTGAGATAGGGAAGGAGAATTAAATTATAGATAATTATGGTGGCAAGTTTTGTTCAATGTTTAGAACCCACTGGGTTTAAATGCTGGAGCTAATTACAAAGCAGCTTTACACAGAAAATTTTATAAGTGTAAATGAATTTTTATATTCATATTTTTTTTGTCTTTTAGCTATGGATTATAATGTGAATGTTTATGGATGTGTGTCCTTTTAAATAAGATTTATAAGGATTTTTATGAGTGTGCTTTTAATTTAAACAATTTGTTACTTGATTGGCTAACACTTAATTGGTAAGAATATAAAAACTAGTATTCTGAATGTGATTATTTGTTCTGAGGAAGGCCTTCTATAAAGGTCAAAAGTGCTTAACCTGTGGTGATTAAAAGCTGTTTTTTTTACGTTTTTTTTCCAGTGGTACTTCTTTTTTTGGTGTTTTTAGAAGTTTGTTTTTTGTTTCACCTATTGGAGGCTGGTTCTGCAGTAGTTATGGATTTTATTTCAGAATATTAATTATACTATTCAGGGGAAAAGAAATAATTCAGAGGACTATTTCAGTTTATCAAAGAAATATGAATATAAATGCAGAGGACTGTTTCAGTTTATCAGCACTGTTATTGGAAACCTTATTCAGATATTGTTGATACCAGTGAAGGTAAATAATAAAACATTTTTAACTGAACTACAGGGTGTGCTGACTTTATTCTGAAAAGTACAAGAAGCATTGGCTCATAAAGGAGAAACTGGCACCTGTTCAGCACAGGTCTGGGTAATTAACATTTAAAGACATTTATTCCAGTCTTATTCCAGTTTCTTCCAGCTCTTTCCAGTTCATTTCAAATGTCTTCCCCCATCACCTCCTATCAAACCCAAGAAAATACCAGCAACCATCCCCCTTCCAGTCATTACAAGGAAACAAGTCCTTAATGTGCTCACTACAGCCAAAAATACAGTCTCCATGGGTCCAGGCAACATTAGAGAAAGCATCTTAAATAGCTTAAAACAGAATCAATAAGGGCCACTAAAAACACTCTAACCACAGCATCCAGGTGGGATTTGTCCCAAAGGAATGGAGGACTGCAACAGTCATCCCTCTGTGCAAGGGGGGGCATCAATTGACCCAGGGAACTACAGACCCATAAGCTTGATCAGTCTTATTTGCAAGGCCATGGAGATAAATATCATGGACCAGATCAATAACAACATAGAAAATCTCTAAACAGTGGATCAGACTGAATTTGACTTTATCAAAGGGAGGTCTTACCTGTTCAATCTGGTGGATTCAAGAAAGTCACCAGGGCCATGGATGAGGGTAAAATGTACACACTGCTTATCTAGACCTGGCCAAAGCCTTCAACACAATCCTCCACTCAGGGATCTTGGATAAACTTACTGAGTTAGGCATAAACCCCTACATCATCAAATGGATAGCAAACTGGCTTACTGACAGGACACATGTTGTCCAGATAGGTGGTTCCACTTCCGATAAGAATCCTGTTACTAGCAGTATCCCAAAGGCTCAGTGTTGATGTGATATCCCTCCTCTGAACCAGTAATCAAGGAACCACAATCCTCGCCACTGACCGATGGGGAATGTTCACTTAGAACAAAAATGGATACACACACAGTATTTTCAGAACCAGCTCTCTGCACCAAGCACAATTTCCCTTAAGAACACACAGGAACCACACTCTAGTCCTGGGGCTGAGTTTTCCTACTTAGGCCTCAAATAAGACTGACCTTTTTCTCTGCAGAAATCAGTGCTCTGTGTCCGTGTTCCAAGTCGCTGACACACACATTCTTTGAAATTTGATTTACACACACACACACACACACACACACACACACACACACACACACACACACACACCTGGGAAAAGCTGACACAGATTTACCTGCTTTGCCACCTCCACCAAGATTATAAGGTAGATTCACTGCCACCAGCCAGCTACTTTAAGGGTCTCACCAAGGTACCAAATTACTCTAGTAAAATTAATACTTGTACAAATGGTAATGTTTGACCAAGCAGCAAGACTTTCAGGAGCATGAAGCCACAGTGTCACCAAGTAAATGCAATTACTCTCAATGGATAAAATAGTTTCTAAAAGATCAGCCACAATGCAAAGTATAGATATATTTAGTAATACATAATAAAGAAGAAAACATGAAAATACTGAATATCTATTTACAATAAACACCAGAGTTTCAATTCACATGAAGTATAAAAATAACACAGATAGAAAGACTCGGACAGATACAGAAAAACAATGTTTTTCACTAATCTCACTATTTTCCTAACTGACTGAAGAATTATTGTTCCCTATTTGCTTGCTAGAACAAAGCAAGATGAAACAGATGAGTGTCTTTGTTGTCAGTTCCAATAACAGAGTGCTGAGTGTCTCTGTCACATCTCTCACTAATATCTAAATACAATTTCAGTGTTGGTTACAAAATGGCATCACATCTGGTCAGCTGATTCTGTTGTTCCCACACTACCCCCTCACTGGAAATTGAGCCAGGGTCTAGCACAGATGTGCATAATACACACCTAGAACCCTGCTAAGACTTATTCCAGCATCTGAAAACTGTAAAACAATTCCAATACTTTCATCCATCTGCAGAGACTAACTAGCCATTCTCTGGCACTCCATGGTAGCAATTAGTTCACCACTAAGGACAATAAGAGCAGGGTCCCAGCCCAGACATTCTGTCTCTGGCTGCATTCAGGCCTGTGAGATAAAATCTTTATGGCCTAAACTAAGTCATTTAATTTCAAGCTATTTTTCATAAGGTTAGCTGGGCTGAGCTTAACCCCTTCCCTTTCAGCATTCTCTGTTAACATATATACATTTCATCAGTTACAACGCAGTCTGACATATATGTATATTTATTTTCTGTCCAGCAAGACCCACTGTTGATACATTTTTAACGCAAACAACTTTGCAAATACATTTTTAACACAAGCTTCTGTACAGATCAGTTTGATATTCAAATGACACAAAATAATTTCTAAAACTCCAGCTAGTTATGCTGGCATATGTTACTCATGCACTGCCCTACTCTCTCTGGCATAGCTGGCACTACCTCACATCATCACAGTTGGAGACTCCCTCCTGTTTGTTATATACTTATCTGAAGTGAAGGCCAATGTTGGGAGCCTCTGGCTCACCAAGTTCGCCAACAACTGTAAGCTGAGAGCTATCATTAAATCCCCAAATGATGTTGATATCCTACAAGCAGGCCTAAAAATGACAAACTGGTGCTAAAATAATGGACTGAGACTAAATGCTAAAAAAATGTGTAGCCATACCCTTTGGTAAATCAGATATCTCTGCAAGTTGTAATACTGATAGCACACCCTTAAAAGTAAACCCAGTAATGAGGGACCTAGGAAAACAGACAGATAGTAACCTAAACCTTGACCACCAGTTAGCTACTGTAGTGAGGAAATCCTTCTGTGTGGCTCAGCTTATGAGTATAGGAAGTCATAGTGCCATTGTACTCAGCCCTCTTCAGACCAATGATCAAGTACAGTGCTCCCTTCTGCATGTACGTAACTAGGCACTTACACCAACTGGAGCAGCCTCAGAAGTTTCTCACTAAACAAATACAAAGTGTAAGATGCACGTCTTATGCAGACCAACTAAAGGCCCTATCTGTTTACTCCATCTCATATCATTTATTGAGAGGTGACTTATACCTGACGGCCAAGGCATTTTCTGATACAGCCTTGATGAAAATGCTACATATTCTCAAAACAATTAAATAAGAGTTACGAATTCCATGGACCTGAATCTTATTTGTGACTTTTACAGAACTTGCTGGAGAGACAGATTCATATCCCAAAGACTACCTTGTGTATAGAATAAACTTCCCATCTTCACAAAACAAAGCCTGTCCCTCACTCTGTTCAAAAAGAATTTGGATAAATGGATGTGGAACTGTAAATTCACTCCAGGATAATGCCCATGTCCCTTATGGACAGAGGCAGCCTGTAAAATGACTCATGGCTCCAACACCCAAAGACCCACTACCCCGATTCTACTCCATCCCATATCTAGGGAATTAAAATATAGTATTGCCACATCCTGGGTATTATTGGCTAGGCTTGTAAAAGCTCTTGTGCCATTAGCCTAGTAATCACCTATGAACCTATAAACCTATGAGTTTTTCTGCATTTCTGAATGTATGTGTTTCTATATATGTTTGTTTGTCTGTCTGCTCTCCTGAATGTGTGTATTTGCGTGTGTCCAAGTTTGAAATATTAGATGGAGGAACTATCAAAATGTTGCACCAAAAATATTAAAAAAATATGTAGAAATCTTCTTTTAAAAAAACAAAAATAAACACGTGCAAAACAATTTAATAAATAGCCTATTCTCCAAGCACAATAGTGTGCTATTGTGTAAATAATGCACTTCCACAGGTGTAGAGGCTCTCCACCTGTGGCGTGAGGCATCTGGACATGGAACACCCCTGGGCATGTGTTATTTACGCAACAGCACTTACCTTGTGAGGCATTATTACTTGCTTAAAATATTATCCCACCTTTTCACTTAAAGAAAGGCTGTGAAGGTAAAAAAAATAACTCTGACACAATTAGCGACTGGACTTTTCAGGCACACTGTCTTTTTCCACTTTCCTGCGACATTGGAGGGAGATGATGACCACAAGCAAGTTGTACGTAGTGTAGGGGAATACAAAAGTAAAGTGCTGCTTATGAGAGCCTTCAGAATGCATTGCCTGCAGAGTTCCCAACCCGTAAGCCTTGTATAGCATTGTATATTGAATATACTGAAGGATTACTATCTTTTTGACAGTTATATAATACCTTTCATTTTATTGGTAATGCAGCTTTAACCACTATTGCTTGAACCTATCTCCCATGCAAGCCAGCTCTAAAAATTGTCAAATGCTAATCTATTTTAATTCTATTGAAATCAATAGGTGGAATGAACTTCTAAATGATCTCTTCAGTTGTAACCTAGTTACAGTAAAGAGGTACAAAGATATACTGCAAACATAATTTAATGACATTCCAGAGAATTCAGAGTTCTTAAATTGTTTTAACACACCACTACAGGTATTAGTAGACTAACTAAAAGTAGTGTTCCAACACCAAAGACAAATGCCTCAGTTAACACCACACATAAATTCAAGAAAAGTAAAAAAAAAAGACCCATGTCTAGCCCAATATCTCCCTTTCCCTCAGCCCACTGATCCATTTGTACGTCACTCAGGGAAGTAACCACGCACCTTCCAGTCTGGGCAAGAGTCCTATGGCCCATTCTTTCCCTGGCTGGAAGGCCTAATCATCCCATTTATTCCCCAAGTAGGTGAAAGTCAGGTGGTATACAGTAGACCAGTCTGTTAGACCCAACAGACACACACACACACACACACACACACACACACACACACACACACACACACACACACACACACACACAAAACCACACACACACCTTGAGCTCCTGACTGCAGCAGCAACTTTCTTGAGCTCCATTGCAGCTATCTTCCATGGGAAGCACACATGCCTCCACAGACACATCTTCCCCAGCTTTAGTGCTCTGCACCAATGGGCATCAAGTGCTCATCTGGCCCACTCTTCATGGATGCAACATGCATGTCCGTCTCCATGTGCCATCCAAGCAGTGAATCAGAGCCAACTCCCTATCACCAGGCTAGGGAAGCAAGCAACAGCTGCTTACTCCCATCCATAGTAAGTGCCCTCCAGCACCTGTGTACTACCAGAATACAGGTCATTTGGGTCAAAGTCGGGACTTCATGGCTCTGCACCACACAGGCAGGCAAGTTAACGTAATATCTAATATACACAATAGCAATCAGTGATCAGATGGATGTGAGAGAAAGAAAAGAAATAAGAACTGCATGATTTGCTAGTGTACGAGTTCACACCCCATTGACTCCATCAGCAGGGTCTACTTTATGTGCTTGAAACACAAAAAACCTGAATCTACATAGCATGACACATAAAGAGTGCAACACAAATACGAACGTACTAAAGCGCAAAATTTAAAACCTCAAACCATCATAGTCAGCCAACCCACCACCCGCAACACACTACCTACCCAAACACTATAAAAAAAACACATACATACACTAACCAAAACCCTACTTCTAACCCCAAATTAAAGCACCAAAACCCTACTGCTAACCCTACACTAAACCCCACATACACAACTATCTATGCACTATCCTTAACCCCTCCCTAACCCTAAGGTCCGTAACTACCGCACACTTCCCCTACGGAGCTATACCCAAAAAAACGAAATATTCCACACACATACACTTAACAAAACTCTACACTAAACCTTACATACATTACCTACACAAAACCTTACATACACTACCTACCTATGCACTTACCTTAACCCCTCCCTAACCCTAAGGTCTGTAACTATCGCACACTTACCTTACGGAGCTATACTGCAGACGGGTCAACTATGAGAATTCGATATTTCCACTTTTGTGGTTCCGTTCATTCGACATTTCCACGGTTTGCTCTTTACGTGTCGCGCTGTTTGGATTCGGGTTTTTCAGCTTTTGAGCGCGTAAAGTAGAACCGACTGCAGATACCATCTCAAGCTATCCATAAAGCTGTCAAATTCTACAATAGTTCTGATGCTGATAATTAGTTGATTCCATGCTGGAGTTCAGTAGATATCACATTATTTTGTGCTGCCATTTACTGTACAGGGAAGCAGAAAGTAAAAGGAATTACAAAAAAATAAGCAAAGGTTTCTAGTTAGAGTACAAAAGTAAGTTTTCTTGACAACGAGCAAAATATATCAAGATTTAAAATTGTATAAATTCAAGGTAAATGTGATTCGGGTTGGACCATGGGTAACTGAAAATAATCAAGTTTCTGATAAGTGTGATGGACTGTATGTTCTCTTCCACCTCAGAGATTATACCATAAATCCGCCAGTCTTATTTACAGGATTGTGAAATAGCTAAATGATGACCAGGAGGTCAGATGCAACAAGAGGAAAGGTATAATATGATGCAAGTGTTAAGTATCCCTTACCATTGGTAAGTCTGGCTTCCCTGATTGGGAAATTAAGTTTTGTAGTAAAATTGTAGCAAGCAGTAAGAAAAGGGATAGTTGAGTCCAGTCTTCTACTGAAGGCCTTAAATTGCTTAACTGTTTCTGAAGTTCTCCCTTCAGGTGAAGAAACAGCTTATTTACCTAAAACCTAGTCCAGGGCTTTTTTGTACCAAAGATGGTTGATCTGATTTTACTGAATGATTTGAGACAAGTTTTGCGTTGATTTCTGGATCAGTTATGATTAGTTTATTTGAGAAGAATGTTAATAACATTTGTTGCACTATTAAGAACTCAATTTGTGTGAGTGAGGGCCTATAACAAACAATGTCAACAAATACATGGAAAGAGCATTCTGTCAGGTAGTTACACCACCAGTTTAGTGAACTGTAACCCAAGGCCATAAAATCGCAATTTCCTTAGTAGCAAATGATGGCAGGGTCTCAAAGCTTTTTTTTAAAAGATCTAAAGACAGTAAGCTTTCTCTGATCCTTCCATGCAAAACTGTTATTGACAAGGATAGTTAAAGCTGTAGATGAACTTTGCCCCTTAGAAACATTAAGCATATGCTCATGATTCTTCAGGCTTGTGGACACTATCTGCCCAATCACTTCGCTCAGACAGAGAAAGGATACTGATTTATATAACTTACACTGGTTTTGAGAATGCGGTGGTGCAGCGGTGGCATTGTTGCCTCACAGCAAGAGGTTCTCCCATTCGATTCTCGGCTTGGGTTGGGAGTGCCTTCTGTGTGGAGTCTGCATGTCCTCCCTGTGGTCGAGTGGGCACTCGAAAGACATGCGTTGAATGGGCATGCCTTCATTGAAGGTTGGGCATTGGGCTAGCAACTCGACACCATAAAAACCAACTGCCAATCATTAGCGGACCGGAGTTCCGCTGTGGCGACCCCTAACCGGGAAAAGCCGAAAGACAAACAACAACACTGGTTTCGAGAACCTATGTTTCCAAGAGGTAAAATAGTATCTGCCTTCTGGGAATCAAGGAAACAAACAGTGCTAAGTGAGGTATTAGGCCATGAAAAGTGTCATAAGTCCTAACAAATTTAGGGTAAAGACCATCTGACACAGTTTCTTATAATTTGTTAATTTCCTCATTGTCCAAGTTCATTCTGTCAGGGAAATTTCATTAAGACTGAATGAAAGATAACACATGTGAAATATTAAGGCTAGCATTACATGAGGCTACGTTTATGAAGTCTTTGAAATAAAGGGACAAGGAATCTGCAAAGCCAGCAGGCACTGTAAAAAGAGTGGTCGAGTTTCTCTCACCACCACCACAATTCACACAGTGAAATGTACTTATTTTGAAACTACTGACCATATATTTCAGTTCCCCTCAAGAAGGTTTAAAAAGTAGTAGTTCCACCACAGATTGCAATAGTTAGGAGAGAGTTCAATAAGTAAACAAATGTAATTGATTCTGATTAAAAGAATTCATCTGGAGTCTATTATTTTGGATATACATGGAAGTAGTCATCAAGGTTTATCGGAAGGTGGATTCTATTAAAACTCAACCCAAATGATCTGCTTCCCAGTCATTGACTGGGTCTTGGAGCTGTGACTATTTGCTTTACAGAATATTTAACAATGATAGACTGTAAATCTTGAGCATTTTTTTCAATGTGCATTTATACCTATTACAAGGGCTGTGTTACAATTAAGTAAGCATTGAAAATTGTTAATGAAGCAGTTTTTTCTGGAAAAGGAAAGGATGCTGAAAGGTAGTAAGTGAAAGCCACACCCACTGTATGATGTCTACCAATGAGGCATTCACAGATTAGATGGTTAAGGTTTGATCTATTTAGTTTGGAAGAGAGGCCACTATGTAGCAGAAACACTTCATGAAACTAAAAGTAATACCCTAACTATCAATTCTCCTGTCATGTTGTCACACATGGAACATCTCATGGAATTTATTCAGGGTTGGAGAGATAGACTCATTTCAAGGGAACAAGTATTGTCCCACTTCCGAAGAAGCCCAATCTTACCTGCCTCACTGACTTCAGACTGGTCGACTTAACCTCAAACGTCATGAAGTGCTTGAGAATTGTGAAGAAACATCTATTGGAGAGTCTGCCTAAGTCCTTCGATCCACTCCAGTTTGCATACAAAGCAAATAGATCAACTGTGGCTGCAATATCAGTCACATTATACCATGCACTAAAACACCTAGAAGGGAGGAACAACTGTGTAACTCTGCTGTACATCGACTTCAGTTCTGGATTCAGCACTGTGATACTGATGCAACTGGTGGATAAGCTTATGAAACTCGGGATAAACAAGCACCTATGTAACTGGATTCTTGACTTTCTGATTGGTAGACCTCAATGGGCATGCGGAGGAAACAACACCTCTCAACGCATAGTCCTATATACTGTCTTTCCCCAAGGTTGTGTGCTCAATCCCTTGCAATTCACCATCCTCACCCATGACCGTACTGCAAAACATAACTCAGACCATTTCAAAAAAATCACTGATGATACCACAGTCATGGGTCTCATTAGTGGTGGGGATGAACATAACTACAGGAATGAGGTGAACACTTTGATTGCCTTGTGTGACAGGAACAATCTAAACCAGAATGTTAATAAGACCAAAGAAATGATTATGAACTTCAAGAGAAAGGTACCAGTTCACCAACCACTCATTATCAAAGGGGAGGTAGTAGAGAAAGCCAAAACAACCAAGTTCCTGGGCCATCACAACTCTGATGACCTCTCCTGAACTGCTAATACCAACCATATAGTCAAAAAGGCTCAACAGAAGCTTCACCTCCTGAGAAAGCTCAAAAAGGCCAGGCTCCCACTGTCTGCTCTTACCACTTTTTACAGGGGAGCTATCGAGAGCATCCTCGCTACCAACTTCATAGCACCATGGCACGGCAACTGCACAGTTGCTGAGAAGATGAAATTACAGAGGGTGGTGAAGGTGGCTGAGAAAATTTTGGGCACAAGCCTCCTTTTTATTCAGGAGCTTTTCTTTACAACAGCAAGAAAGAGAACATACAAAATATTAGCTGATTCGACCCATCCGGCCCACAACTGATTCTCACAACCTGCTCTGCTGTAGGTCTACCAGATTCAGGAACAGCTTGTATCCTACAGATGCGAGACATATTAACTCGGACACCAACCATAATACCAGATACAGTGAAGCCTATTTTTTTTTTCATTTAATCCTGCTGCTCTGAGAAATTACCGCCAGTATTACTGTTATGCAATATGATGGCTATACTAAGTCATGTCTAAGGTTAACAAGTGCAATATGATAACTAAACAGCTGATATTCACTAGTCTCTATTTATTCTCTATCTTAATGGTGAAGGGGGTTAGTGGTGAGTATTTATTTATTATTTATCACTGGATAACAGGTATTGAGTGTGTTTTTGTAATGTGAACTACCTCTTGCATGTCATACATATTATTTTCTTTCTTATGTTATTCTCTGATACTGCTGTATCTGTGTTATTTGCATTGCATTTCTCTTGTGAGGTGACATTTGTAATTTCGTTTACACTGCACGGTTTACCATCGGCATTCTGAATCCACTTCGGTCGACCGTTTAGAATGTCGACCCGAAATGCTAAATCCGGAATTCTGAAAAGTAAACCAAGGTGAAAATGAATACATCAACAACCATAATTCGATATATTTGACATAGCAGAAGTTGATGTCAGTCACCCATGCTATGCACATTAATGTACCGTTACACTTCACAGTCAATGGTACTTTAATGCTACACCCCCCCCTGTACCCCCTGCGCATTAAATATACCAACTCAGAGATTGCACTACAGTGAGGAAATGGGCTAATTCCCTGTTCCACAATGAACTGCAATCACCCAGCACTTCGAATCAGGAATGATCAAGTGTAACATGTCAGCTTATCATTCAAAATCGAGCACTTTTGGTTAGATTCACTGCCATTTTGAAAACAGTGATTCGACCTGGTGTCACTCAATACCCAGCACTTTAAAAATTTAATTGTAAACTGGCTGCACTTGTGTGGTCCTAAATGTCAATAAAGTTTCTTTGAATTTTTGAATCTTTGAAAACAGGGTTAGCAAAATGTAGATGTGGTCCTAATCCGAAGTATGTCAGAATGGTGAATATAAACCATTATGAAAGGGAGTCAAAATTGTGCTTATTGCTGCTAGCATTGAGGAAGACAAGTTTTAATCCTTTTTAACTGACAAAAGATGACTGTGGTAGTCCATAGTTTTGTTTAACATTTCATCACAGCAGAAACAGATGAAGTTAAAAGTGTATGCACAGACTAAGAACTGTTAAACTGTACATCTTACACTGCTACCCAAAAGCTTTTGTTTGTCTTAGTGAATAGCTGTTCCACCCTGCTCTGCTTTCTTTTCCACCTCTAGTGATAGGATTCTATTCCTTCTGCTGTATTTATTTATCTGATTACCCATTGCACTGAAGATCTTTAAAGTCAGCTGATATTCTATTATATTTACCTTTACCGCATTGGCGGTTCTACACATTGGCCACAGATCAAAATACACAGACTTTGGTTTACTGCCCTGACATGGTCAACAAAACCTAAGTAAACACCACTTATCTTTTTAAGGAGAGATACTCAGATGTGCTGACAGCGAAGGATGGAGGTGTGGATATGGCTGGGAGTAGTAAGCGGAATGAGCTGTTGTGCTTCATGAACTTTCTGTATAAATATAGACAATGAGCAGACAGACTGTCCTGTATGTATGTGTGCACCCAAGTGCCTGTGTGTGTACATGTCTGTGCACATTTCCATATATATATATATATACACACATACACACACACACATAGATATATCGCCACACACAAAGTAGTCCATATCATATGCACATCTTATACATGTATACATATACACACATTTATGTAACACATGCATATGTAAAGCGCATTCAGTTTTATGTATTCTAACTGAAGATTTGTAGCCTGTACTGTCACCATAAATATTTATTGTTTATTTATAAGACACTTAATTGACAGGAAAGTCTGACTGTGTAGGGGCCCATTTTCAGCAGAGAAGAAAAGTATTACAAAACATTTTAAGAATAATACTTTTACAATCTTTAAAAATAATACAAAAACAAATACAATTTAAATAATTATATGAAATTAGACATAATACAAAAACATTGGTTAAGAGCAGATATAAGTTATATGGCAAAAGATTTAATAGCTAGAGATGTTTTGGCCATTTTATAGATAAATTAAAGGTACGTGGGTATAATACAAACAGGAATAGCAATACAAAGTGAGAGAAATGCAAGCTTATAGTGTATTTAGAGAGCAGTCTGGTGAGAGACACCTCAGCTGTGTTTAAACAGACAGTAACTGTTATTCTTTCAGGAAGAATCCTTACACTGTTAGCTATGCTCTAAATTTGGGTCCCTGACCTGTCTCTGTACTGCTGCAGGAATTTCACAATAATAAAAGGCAAACATCAATGAAATGCTGATGGTTGTACTTAGATGGGAAGTCACTGTGGCTCAAACTTCTTCTCCACACATCCACCCTCCAAGGAAGTCTACATCTGTGTAGAAGCACTACTGAGTCACTTGTTATGCAGCATTAATAGTGGCTGCCTTGCTCTTCAATTCCAGGGTCCCCATCATAACAAATGCCTGTTGTAACTGATGCCCTTCTCTGCAGTCATAACAATTCTGCAGTGCAGCTTACATGTTTTATTTAATAAACATTTATATTCCTGTAGGCCTGCTTGTACCTTAGTGCTGCTTGCCACAGATGTATACAATGTTTAATTCACCACCTCTTTTCCATTTTTGTCACAGTGAAAGGTTTAATAAATAACCACTTCTAGCACTGGCAGTGATATAAAAAAAAAAAACACTTCCATTGAAGCACAGTTTCATCCTCAGAACCCAGACATAGTTGAGGGTACTGAGTCCTAGATAAAGCCAAAAGATGTCATTCCTTAGTCCATATCAAATTCTTAATTCTTTCCAAAGGCAGATATGTGAAATAAGGGCACTCAGCAAGGTGTTGTTGCTGGTTGAAAATAACGGTTACTGCATTAGCATTTCTGTTTGACCAGATTCATCTAATTATGAGCCAAAGTGGCTAATCTGTGAATATTGCCTGGCAGAGATACTCTGATTAAGTCCAACACCCATCTATGTGCTATATCTGCCTCTTAAACTGAAAGAAATAATGGCATCAATTTAACAATTCCAAAATTGTGGAATAACAACTCACCGATAAAGGGATTTCAATTTGCCCTAGGAAATTAAAAGTAACATTTTTGCTTACCATGCTCTTGTAAAGAATGACTTTTGCCAACTAGACAAATAGCAATCAAGGCCATCTACAGTATATCACAAAGTTCTTGATTAGATACATGTTAACTACTCTAGCAGAAAGAGTGAACCAACAGCAATAGCACCTTACCTAGAGATCATTGCATCATCTCTACAAACTTTTCAGCTAAATGTAAATAAGACAAAGGTAAGGCTACCTCTAACAGCATATTCCTTGATGACTATCGAGCCTGACTTTGAGCCAAGACTGGACTCATAAGATATGCTCTCTGCATCACAGTTCACGCAGACTGTTACACCTTATTGCCCTATTCCTTAGCATTGTTGTGTCTTTGCAAGACAATTATTATAAAATAAAAAAGGAAAATCAGAAAAAACAACTCTCAGATAAATATGGAATTAAAAATAAGCATTTCTTTGCACATTAAACTGCATTGCAAACTTGTAAATGCACTATATTACAAGCTGACTTTGCTCAAAATTGTCTAATTAAAACATAAGTCTGCCAATAAAGACAAAGCTTCATATATGAAGCAATATCAAGAAACACAGCTTGGAAAATCTTAGGAGCCTTTAAAGAAGTAAACAGCCTAGCTGTGATGGACAATCCCATATCATCAAGCTCATTTAACATCACTGGTGATCTTGCATCTGAGAAGAAACAAATATCTGAGTCATTTGCTACTTTCTTTGAACCTCAGTTCAGCTTCTTTACACCTAGATTGAAGCAACTCTTTGCAAAACCACACAAAATGTCTGTGGCAGTGATACAATCTTCCATTTCAAAGAGATGGTTGCACTAACTGAGGTAAACTGATGGCTCAAAGCAAGTCTTAGCTATTGCCAAGGTGGCACAGATTGGCCCTTCTTAATCTTTCTTTGGGAGTGCAGCACTTATGGCCTTATTTTTAAAATTATCATTAATGTATCTGTCTCTTCTGGAAGTATGGAAAATAACCACTTTCAGACCCATCTGTACAGAGAATCCTGCTGTACAACTAGATTCTTATAGTGTCTATTATGAATAATCACATCTCATTTAATTAACAGATAATTAGGTTAACTCAAAACATCTAAAAACATCGCAAAACACAGTTTCTTTCTAGAAGACAGCCTCCCTGCACTCCCCACAGGGAGGCAAGACCCACACCCCCAAACTATATACTTGTATCCACAAACATGCACACACACACACACACACACACACACACACACACACACACACACACACACACACACACACACACACACATATGGGTCCACTTTGTAATGTCAAGATTTCACACTCTTGAAGCTCTGAATACCGATGCTCAAAACTTTGAAATTGTGGCATCTCGAACACTGTCACTGGAGATTGCCGTACAGTGCAGAGCAGGAACTTTACCATTCTCTTCACTGTAGTGCGATCTTGGAGTTGGTATATTTAAGTTGCAGGAGGTGGAGGGTGCAGGGGGGCTTACCCTCCTGCAAAAACTTGATTTTTGATGTTTTGCTGTTTTAGGCTCATAGGTTCATATTTTCATAGGTTGGGACTCGGCTATCGGCCCTAGGTCTTATACAAGCCTAGCCATAACAATTCCCTGGCTCTTTCTTCCCACACTATTTACTTCCCTAGACCTCTGTCCAGCAGGGCGACTGACATGATCGCTAGGGTGAATTTCCTTTCTCCAATCCAGTCGTCAAGGTTCCTTTTGAAGAGGGCCAAAGAGGTGCTGTGCTTGACATGTATGGACAGTCTATTCCAGAGTCTAGGGAGTCTATGGATCAGGAACCTATCCCTACAGCATGTTTTGTTTATTGTGATGACAAGATTTAGATCCCTGGAGCATGTGGCTCTGAGGGGATTGGGATTTCTTTAAGTGTAGCATGTCCAACAGCTCTGGGTTTGACATGGCCTTGTATGTTAAGTAGAGATTGCCTCTGAGTAGACGATATGCCACAGACTATAGCTGGTGTTTTAAGGCAGTCAGCGTAGGGTATCTGCTTTAGGCCTGTGATTTTTTTAGTGAGGTATTTCTGCGGCCTTTCCAGTTGTTGCAGATGTCTTGAGAGGTATATACCAAACGGGGCATTGTATTCTATAATGGGTCTAATGAGGGATGAATACAGTGGGACAATGACCTCCTTTTTTCTAGATAAAAAGCCCTTAGTGATGAGGTGTGCCACATAGAAGGATTTCCTGACTGTTGTGGCGATGTGGTTATCGAAGGTGAGACCCGTGTCCCTAAGTCTCTCATCACACTTTCGGTGTTTAGTGTGCTGCCACCTATGTGGTAATTCATGGGTACATGTTTTTTTCACAAAGGGGATAACTATACATTTCTTGGCACTGAGCTTGAGCCCATGGCTCTGGCACCAAGCATCTGTTTCTGTAAGGCACTTTTGTAGAGAATTCACATTATTTGGGGATTCAATAATGGCTCCCAGTTTCCAGTCATCTGCGAACTTTGTTAGCCAGAGTCCCTTAGTGTTGGCCTGTACTTCAGAGAAGTAGATGCCAAACAAGAGCAGTCCCAGGAATGAACCCTGAGGTACTCCACTTGTCACTTGTCTGGAGCTGGATTTGGAGTAGGCTACTTTTACAGTGTGGGTTCTGTCAGTAAGCCAGTTGGCAACCCATCGAGTGATGTAGGAATTAATGCCCAGCTTAATAAGTCTATCGATGATTCCAGAATGGGGGGTGGTGTCAAAGGCCTTGGTGAGGTCCAGATAGACTGTGTGGACCACCTTACCCTTGTCCACAGCTCTGGAGACCGATTAGAAGAAGTCAATCAGGTTCAGAAGACATGATCGGCCCTTCACGAACTCAAACTGGGTGGGGTTCAGTGTTTGAAGGTTGCCAATGTCTTTGTTTATAAGTTCCATGATAATACGTTCTATGGCCTTGCAGATCAGGCTCGTGAGACTGATGGGGTAGTAGTTCCTGGGATCCAAGTTGGATTCCCCCTTGTGGAGTGGGATAACTGTAGCTGTGCACCACTCAGTGGGCACAAAGCTTGAGGTGAGGCTATGATTAAACATGACACGTAGGTGAGGTGCCAGTTCATTTTGTAATAAAAAAAGACCAAGGAGTCCAG
Organism: Protopterus annectens; assembly: GCF_019279795.1. Lineage (NCBI taxonomy): Eukaryota > Metazoa > Chordata > Ceratodontiformes > Protopteridae > Protopterus > Protopterus annectens. Next base: position 444,972,946 of record NC_056737.1, on the reverse strand, counting down.
GCAGCCGGATAATGCCACAGCAAACTCACTAACAGTGTAAATCCACGCTGAAGAAAAAAAGATGATCCGAATTCCACAGCAATAATGGATGATTTATTGTAAAAAGACAAACAAACACAACACGAATTAACCCGGGTTTCGTCCGATAAGACGAACTTCTTCAGAATACACATTGTGGTTACTACCTTACTTTAAATACACAAGTCACACCCTAATTAATTACTTAAAAATTCAATTATACTATTAACTAAGTTTATACTACAATTATATTAAAGTAAAATGTCACTTCAAGTGTATATACATAAAATAAAAATACATTAAAGGAATAACATATATAAATATATGTATATAATATATGTATATAATGTTGATTTATTGATACTACCCATATCCATACTTATATTGCATTAAAAACCTTAATATGTATCATAATGTATGGGTATTTTAAATAAAAACAAAAACATAATATTAACCCATTTACCAGTTTTAAATATCATGTGTATCGTTAATAAACATTGTGACAATTAATTAATCCAAGTATTGTATATTGTAATAAAAAAATAGTAATAATATTATGTAAATACCAATAGTATAAATTAATATATCATAATTCATTAATACCAATGCAATGTATTTCAGTAAATGTTAAACTATTAACAGATTGTTCCATAAAGGGAATGTATATATGTATATGTGTAAAATTTATGAGATATCATGTTAACTCTAGCTGCTTATTTCTTTTTTTCACACATGTCTTTGTACATACATGAATATACATAATTATTTATTAATATTTTGATACTATGTCATAGTCTACCCTTAATGTAATTATTTCTTAAAATGGGTTTTATACTACAATATTCATTCAACCCAGGCCAGTTGTATGCATTCAACAATATCTGCCACTTTAATTCATTTACATCTAAATCATATTTTGTGTTTTTTCCCCGTGCATCATATTCTATGTGTTGAATAACACAAAATTTAAAAACATGATTTATATTAGATTGTATGTGTCTGGCAAGGGCATTCGTGGTTTTCATATGTTGAATATCTAGCAGATGCTCTTTTATCCTATTTCTGAATCGTCTGCTAGTTTTACCTATATAGAATGCCTTACAATTTTGGCAAAGTGCAACATATATGACATTGGAAGTATAACAATTAAAGTGCCCTTCAATGTTAATATTATGGAAGTTAACCACAAGTCTATCATTTGTACTTTTTATGTGAGTACAGACTGTGCATCTCCCACATTTAAAATTACCAACTGACCTGTTAGTTTTATCCCTATGTGATTCCATCTTGTTCTCAAAAAATTCTTTAAGGGACAGATCTTTTTTATACACAAACCTAAGTTGTCCTTGAAACATATGTGCCATAGTGTTGTCATTTGTCAATATCCCCCAGTTTCTTTTAATTATATTTTTAATGATTTCAAGTGAATCATCGTACACAGAAATGTACATGGGCAACTGATTAGTATCTACACTGTTTATATTTATTTTATCACTACTATAACCATGACATAATATGGCCTGATATAATCCTGTAAGTCTCTTATTTTTGACTTCCTGTATGACTTTTTCACAAAGGAATTTTGGATAACCCCTATTAAGGATCATAGATGCCATAAATTCCAATTCCTTAATGAATTCCCCCTCATCACTAATCATCCTGGCCGCCCTGACCATCTGGCCCTTGACAACTGCCTTTTTCTGATGGTCAGGGTGCCAGCTGTCGTAATGAAGATAGGAATTTGAAAATGTCAATTTTCTATAAATGTTAGATTTCAAACAACCACTGTACTTGTTGTAAGTTAATTCGACGTCTAAATAAGTAATATTATCATGGCCGATGTTGTGTGTAAATTTCAAAAATCGGACATTATTATTAATATATTCAAGAAAAGTATGTAATGCCCTTTCATCATTGTCCCAGACGATAAAAATATCGTCCAGGTACCTGGAATACATTTTGATGTGTTTCTGAAATATACTTTTAAATACATAATTATATTCCCTATAAGTCATTATTAAGTTTGCATACATAGGGGCACAAGCTGCTCCCATGGCCACACCATCAGTCTGTTGGTAATAATTTCCTTCAAAAAATAAAAAATTATTGTGTAACACAATATCCATAAGATTAATCAGTGTGTTGATTGTAGTTTGATCATATATTTTAGATTCAAAAAGTTGTTCCTCTAACCAGATCAAACCTATGTCATGTGGGATGGATGTGAAAAGATTACACACATCCACAGTAACAAAAATGTAACCATCTTGCATCTTGAATTCATTCATCCTCCTCAAGAAATCCCAAGAATCCTTGGTAATATATGGAAATTTGGCCATACCCATTTTAAAATAATGATCTAAGTATTGACTAATGAAGCAGGTCTTGCTTCTCTTCCCATCTACTATTGGTCTAAATTGTAGATTATTCAGACCCTTATGTATCTTGGGTATGCCAAATATTCCACTAATAACAGGATAATCATTTTTCATGTAGTCATATTCATCCTCCAAAATTTCACCTTGCATTAACATATCCTCCAATAAAATATCAATTCTTTGGTGAGCAATGTTAATTTCATTCAGACTTAATTCAGAATATGAATCACCAAGTAGCATTGTGGTCATATAGGAAATATAGTCCTCCTTATCCGTTACTACCACCCCACTGCCTTTGTCCGGCCTCATTATCCTAGTGTCCGTGAGACCTTTTTTGTAGTTCATGTAGTACGCAGCCCAGGATGTCATCTGGTCCCATGGATGCTGTATTCTTAGCTTTGGAGTGCGAGTTTTTTGCCTGTGTGGCCGTTATTACCGGAATTTGGCAATCTTCCAGTATTGAGATGTGCTGTTTAGGGGGTGAAGTTGGCACTGAATTGATCTGCCAAAATATTGGCAATATCCTTGGGATCAGTATAGTTAAGTATATTTACATAAATCTATCAAAGTATATTTAGTTTTTTTTTTTTTTCATTTTTTGATTTTGCAATCTCAAAGTTCTGAGCATCAGTATTCAGAACTTCGAGATTATGAAATCTCGTCATTATGAAGTGGACCCATATACACACACACACACACACACACACACACACACACACACACACACACACACACACACACACACACACACGTATAATACATACATACATACACTTACTTCCAGATCACATAAAGAGTGAGAGAGTAAAGAAATGCAACACTCACCTTCTTGCTATTCTCTGAGTCTAGCCACCATAAAATGGTGCTGGCAATCTTTTCATTGCACATCCTCAGCATCAGTCAACTATACAGTGACAAAAAGAAGGGCCCGCTACCTAAAGATCCATTTACTGTTTCCTCTTAGGGTCAAAATTCTTAAGAAATCAGTAACTTAAAGAGAAACAGTGAAGCCTATAGAGTGCTGTCAGACCATCATCACAATGTCAGTAAAATGTCATAGAACAGCGGCAGTAGTCATTTGCTTTGCTGATTATAGTTATAAATTTATAGATGAAAGCAAAGTTACAAGTGCAGTTTACCTGGATGATTCTAAAGCATATAACTCTAAACCATTCTTAGTTTGCAAATGAGCTATAACTCTTCTGTTTTGTGCAAAGCTACTGTTTCTCACTGTCATCATAAATCATTGTCTGGAATACCTCAAGATTCAGTCCTTGAACCTCTGTTTCTACAGTTTACATCAATACTCTCCCTCTGTCTTTCTCTGCATCTCTTAAAATACCAGGTTCTATTTTATACTGATAACACAGTCATCTGGTCCTAAGAAAGCTCTCTGTCTCCAGCCAAAGATATTTTAATTTGAACTTAATGTACTTGCAACAGTACTTGGTTAGCTAGGAAGATAACCGATCATCCGAGTAAAACTAAAACATTCTGAAATCAAGGCCAAAGTCAAGGGCCTCTGGCTGACCAAGTTTGCAGATGATTGCAAATGAGGTGCGTTCATAGAGTCTCCCTAAAACACAAATACTCTCCAAGAAGGTCTAACTCAGACTAATAACTGATACCAGATCCACAACCTAACACACAGTGTTAAGAAATGCATCATAGTAGGAAGACAACTAACCCTGGCAACTAATACATTGATAATACAGACCCTAAGAGTAGAGCCAGTCATCAGGGAAATGGGAACATATGTAGATATTAACCTGGCCTTTGAACAGCATGTGTCTGATAGTAAGGAAACCATTCTATATTGCGCAATTTATAAGCAAGGATATAGCAATTAGGTCCAAGAATTTCACTCTTCCTCTGTACTTGCCTCTTATTAGACCACTCATTGAGCACAATGCCCCCTTTGGTATGTACCTGACCAGGCATGTGGAACAGCTGGTGGATCCACTGAGGTTTCTCACAGAAAGAAGAGATAATCTAAACAACATATCCTATGTAGACTGCCTCAAAGTCATATCCTTGCACTGTGTTACCTACAGATTGCTGAGGTGCAGTCTATGCCTGACCTACAAAACATCTCCTGAATCTACTCTTATGGACCTATTGCACATCTGCAAAACAAATAGCATCAGAATTAATGAATTTAGGGACCTAAATCTTGTCTACAACATAAGTAGGATATACTAAAGAACAGGTATGTGTCTCAGAGACTATTCTTTCAAAGGAACAGTTTCACATCCTTATGAAAGAGAGTTCTTCCCTCACCAAATTCAAGTAGAACTTGGACCAGTGGATGGAGAATCAGAAATTTACCCTTGGTCTGGCACATGTGTCTCTTCTAGACAGAGGCTGCCCAAAAATGCTTGACCACCGATGCACAAAATTACATATACCCCTTAACCCAAGGATGTCAAAACTTGTCACACACATTTGGGAAGCATAGCTAGGTTTAAAAAGACCCCCTGGGGTCATTAGCCTAGTAATCACCTTTAAACCTATAAAGGGTACTTTTTGGTTCCAAGAAATGGCTTATCAAGTATAAGCAAAACAGCAATATTCCTGGGCCATGTGGGATCTTTTCTTGAAAATATGAAGTCACATTAGAAACTGCATGCATCGATTTTTGATGTGAGGAGTGCAAGTCAGAAAATGTCAGTAAAGAATCTATCACATAATACATAAGCTGCTGACCAAACAAGCAAGAAAAATGCTACAAAAAGGGATCTTATTCCCACTCTTGGAAAATGCATTGCCAGCCATTGCATCCTCCTTTACCAGCAAATTGCAAACACTACAAACCAGAGACAGTAAGGGTTTGCAACTTTCTAATGGGGACCATAGAGTCAGCTTTACTGTCCCATATTTACTAAGGCTGGATGGTTATTTATCACTCATAGAGTCATGTTTTGAATCAGCGCCATCGCATACAAGCTGATGAGCTCAGACTTAGTTTCTGCGAAATAGGATTTCAATCAGGCACAAAGCTAGGATACCAAGATCACCTCTGTTCTCTATAGTTTTATTGCAAGTATCACTACTCTCGTTTTCTGCCAGTATTTTTTCTAATGCTGGCCAAATGGCTTGGAATTCCCTTCTTTCTGCTATTAGACTGTTGTCTACAATATATCCCTGTTTCCTAGATGTTCATAGGTTCTTATTAAGCTTACAACCACGGAGGCCACTGAGAAGCTTAGCCACAGAATCCAATACTGGTAAGCAACTAACAATGACCCCATTAAGGTGACATTCTCCACAAATCCTCAGTGAAAATTTTTATTGCCTTGCACCTCATTTCATTATGTAAACGAAAAAATACATAGTTCTAAAAGCATACTAAAATAGGATTACCAGCCTTTTAGGAAGTAAGATTTGCACTCATGTAAAGAAAAGTTTGTGTCTTTAATGAATCTAAATTACATGGTGTGTTAAACTGGTTTTAATACTGTTGCTGTATGTTATACTGATGCTGTTACATTACTACAAAATGGATCCAAGTGGTCTAGCTCCCTTGCCTGTAAAATAAGTAAATAACAGGACTGTGGATCCGTGAAATGGGCTAATATAATGAATGGTTAAGAGACAGAGTACATTAATGCGTTAAAGAGAGTATGGGAACAGGTAAAGAAAGGGTGAAGGGAAGGGGCAATTGGAGGGGAGGTGGAGGTGAAGTGCACATATAAAGGGTACATTAGACCAAAATTTGTCTTCTTCTGTTGTCTGAGATTTAAATAGACTCACATAAATGATCACACTGTGAAAAATGTGTTAATCATTGGCAGCATATACACAATGACCTGTTCCCCCACTGACTTCTGTACATCTCCCTTAGTAGCTGCCCCATCCCATTCAGTTCTGTATTGCATTACTCCAGCTATGACTCTATTGCTTCTGTTGTCATGTGTTACATGCATACAGGTTTAACGGCAGCTGTGATGCTGCTATATTAGCCCTTGGTGTTCTACACGTTGGCCCTAGATCAAAGTACACAGACTTTGGCATACTACATTCACTTGTTCAACAAAAGCTAAGCAAACACTATTTGCATTTTTAAAAACAGATGCTCCATGGTGCTGACTGTGAAGGACGGGACAGCAGTACTGGCTGGGAGTAGTAAGTGGAAGGAGCAGCTGTGCTTCATAAACTCACTACACAAACAAGTAGAAGCTTAGCAGTCGCATTCTTCTACCAGCATCATTATATGCTTAAAAGAGTTGTATGAGTTCAGCTTTGTCCTTAAATATTTATACCATAAACATGAGCATTAAATCAGCACTGGTAACTCAGAATTAATGAAAACAAAGGCTATAGATGTTGTTGTAAAACCTCCTAATCGAGCCAAGTACACAAACAGACAAATGTTATGTCAGCCACAGTGTACACTAATTAAAATTATTTATTTATTTTGTGCAGTGAACTGTTCATGAATTTCACTTTTAAAATTCCCTGGTATATTTGTCACGGTTTTATTCTGTTACGTTTTATATGTATAAATATTTGGATATGATGATGCATGGGAATGCATAAGCATCCACACTTAAAATTTAGAAAATTAACATAATGAAAAAAACTCATAAAATCAAAAATATCACAAAAAGGAAGGAAACTGTTCCCTTTTGTGATTCAGTCATTAAAACCCCACTGCATGTTCATGCATAATTTGTCTGAATATTAGTAGTGTTACAGAAAGGGTTTTTCAAAGTTGAGATTCAGGGTTAGGGTTAGGGGTAGGGTTGCCCTGGCACCACCTTACTAAAGCATGTTAACCCTAACTCTAACCCTAATCCTAACCATGCACTTTAACTTACAAAAACCTTTCCATAAAACTACCACTATACAAGACAGTTTACAAAACACACACACACACACACACACACACACACACACAGGTGTGCATGCGTGCATGCATGCACTACTCTAAATCTGTCCCCGTACTTAACCTTTACTCTAACCCTAACCCCTGACTACAGTCACACACATTCCCAGTCCCTAATTATTAAACCTTTCATAATATCTTAAAATGTTAGCATCAGTTTCCTAAAACCATACATACCTTAAACACATGCATTCAATGTTCCAAGTATACAAAAATCTACAAATTTCAGTTAATGCAATACTCAAATGTCATTCACTCTGTCAATAGTCATCTCTTTCTCTATATATATATATATATATAGAGAGAGAGAGAGAGACAGAAGCATACACACACACATATATATATATATATATATATATGTGTGTGTGTGTGTGTGTGTGTGTGTGTGTTTTGTACAGAAAGAGAGGCAGACAAAACTGCCTTTTTAGAACACCTGGTTGTGTATAAACATGTACTTTCATGGTTTTAATATTAAAAGTTATACTGTTCAGAAAAAAGTGTACTGTTAGAGGGATGGATGACATTTTGGAAGACATTATGCCTTTTAAAAAAATTGGCCATACCTCTATTTCTAAATACCCATCTCCCATTCTAGCACTAAAAAGTTTAACTGAGTTCAAAGTAGGGATGCATTAAATTGAGAGTCAAAATCATTTAAAAATATAAATATATGGGTTAAAACTACTAGTCTCACAAAAAGTACCTTATGTCATGTTTAAACATTTCTCTTCGATGTTTCTAAGCTCCGTGCCCAAGATAATCTCTACTATAATTGACTGGGTCCCTGTTCTCACATGAGAAAAGCATTCCTGAAGTTATGAATAAGATTGTACAGCAATGCTGGATAGTTAAACCTTTATCATCCCCATGTATCCGTAGAAAGAAACATACCTTGGGGATTCAGCAGAGCTGAACACAGTATATGATAATGGCTGTATAATCAGATGGTAATTAGCTATGATATTAAAATGAGCAGCATCTTGTATGCAGATGAGACAAATCGAGATGACAGAATGATTTGGGTATGTATAAAGTGAGTGTTGCAGAGTGTTAATGAACACACCTAAATTCCCATGTTCATGCTAGCAAACCATGCAGATATGTAGATATAGCTTTAAATGTAGAGCCATAGATAAATATTGATGAGCGGGGGCACCTAGTTCTTTTATGTTAGAACATTTGGAATTACTTTGGCAGTTAAAACTTAATGCCAGTCAATGGCCAGGACTTAATGAAATGGGTTCTATCTTGTGCATCTTAAAACTGAGAAGTTTAGCAAGGTAGTACCTATTACTAAAATGTTTGAGATTAGTGACAAATGTGGCTTATTGTATTGTTTTTAAACTACATATACATATGGAAAGATGTCTTTTCTGAATGTGGCGACAAGTTTTAGTTAAATAAGAAAGTAGAAATGAAAAAAGTTTTTACATGGTTGTTTTAATATGTACTGGAATTTAAGGAGTTAAATTTGACTAAACTAGGGGTAAGATGTTATTGGAGTGTTTTGAACACATGACATAGTTCAAAGACTTTCAGATAGAATGTTTTTGAGTGAATTGTTATCTGAGGAAGTTCTACTATTTAGTAGAATGAAAAGCACTTAAAAAACACCGTTGTTTTATTAGACTTTAATTTTTTGGCCTCCTTTGACACCTTTATGTTTATTTTTAGTTTGTCGGTCTATTGTTTTCCTTTTTTTCGCTGGATGTTTCGGTTCACCTGCAGGGCCAGTGCCACCATTCTGACCCTGTGAGAATGTGCCCCCCCCCAGCAAAGGTTAAAAGTTCCATAATCTGGAAGGTATGCAGGTGGGCTGCTCTTGAAGAATCTGGATGTGTAAAAAAAATGAACAGAAATGAGAAAGAGAGAAAAGAAAACAGGACAAAGGAATACATAATTAAAATAAAAACAGAGAAAAACTCGGGGGGATAAATGAGAAAATACAATACATTCACACATAATGTTGCACAGCATTCAGTTTCTTACTTAAAACCAATTTAATTTCTAATAAACCTTTATTGAAGTAAAACAGAATGCATGGGATGAGTACATGCATACACGGGAACTCTGAGATTATGTATGCTTGGGAAGAATGATATGAGAAGTGCTTATGGTTACTTCTGATCAATGACATGGGATGTGTTTATGTACACTTGGGAAGAAGGATTGTATTGCTATGAAGTTTTGGTGGGGTTTACATTTTGCAGTTTACTATACTAATAACTGAAGCAACTCTTTATGAATACTTACATGTAATAAAGTCAGTTAAAGACACATGCTACATTTACATATTGGCATATCTTTTACAGTTGGTTGCAGTTATGGACTGAAAGCACTGTAGGCTTTCAGTTACCATCCTTTATAAATATTTGCTTACATATATTCATGAAATCAGTGGAAAACAGCATACTACCTTTATACATTGACAAACAGATTCTTAGGTTCATAGGTATATACTAGGGTAATAACCACCAGTGCCTTTATAGGCCTAGTCATGCAATGCAACCCAGTTGTGTCCCTATGTATCACAAGCACTTATTCAAAGGCATTATGTTAGTTAGGAAGCTTGTGGAGGTTATGTGGGGGAGGGGGTATGTTACACAGAGGCAGACAGTAACGTCTAAAATATCAGTGACATGGGGGCCTGACCCAGGGTGAATTTTTGATTTCCCAACCATTGGTCAAGGTTAATCTTAAATAAGATTAGAAATGGACTCTGCCTCACATGGATGGGGAGCCTGTTCCAGGGCATGGGGATTCTTATTTTTTCTGGTCAATATGCCTTATTTATGTCACAAGCAAAATTTAAATAATTGGTTCTAGTGGTTCTGATGTTGTTTGCCTTGCAGTTGTTGAAAAGGTCTATCAGAACTGGATCCATGGATGCCTTGTATGCCAGACATAGATCACCTCTCAGTAACCTTTAGGAGACAAAGTATAAAGATAGGGCTTTAAGGCGATCTGTATATGACAATGTGTTTATAGCCTGTATTCTCTTCATAAGGACCGTTTGTGGACATTCCATTTGTTGCATATGTCTTTTCAGTTACATGTCCAAGTGGGCTTTATACTCAATGAAGGGATGTTTGTTATTCTTACACTGAAGAAGGCATGCTTATGCCGAAACCGGTCTGTTTATCTGGGAAATAAAGTCTGAATTTCCACCATCGGTCTCTGGCTGGTTAAATATTTACAACTGCAACTTGCTGGCCAACTGTGTTGATTTGTGGTACTTCTCAGCTGTGCATCACCCACGCGCACAGCAATTGGTTTGGTCTCTGATAAGACCCAAATAAAGTGGTACTGTGATTTTCTTGGACCACTGATGCTATACACTGACTTATATGTTGGCGACACAGAATGATTTTCTTACTACCTTGACCACGTCAGTCAAATTCCAGAATACTGTCTATATATGTTCCTGGATCCTTGACTATTGGGTCAACCCTTAAGGGTGTCTTATCAATGGAGTAATTAGACTAGCTGGCAGTTTTCAAAAAAGACACTATAATGCATTTCTTGGCACTGAGTTTTAATCTCTGAATTTGGCACAAGTCATTTGTATCTGTTAGACGCTCTTGTAAGATGTTTGCATCATGGGTGATTATATGATAACTCCTGATTTGCAGTCATCTGCTAACTTGGTCAGCCAAAGGCCCATGACATTAGCCTTGATCTCCAAGAAGTAGATGCCAAATAGGAGCGGTCCCAGCATGGAGCCCTGAGGTACCCTGCTGGTGACTGGTTTCTTAGTGGAAGTGGTTTTACCAATCCTGACTTCCTGGGTCCTGTCTGTGAGGACAGTTTGGTGAGTTTGTCAACTAGACCAAAGTGGGGTATTGTATTGAACACTTTAGCCAGATCCGGGGAGACTGCATGCATCATTTTCCCCTCATCTATTGCCTTACTGACCTTCTCAAACAAGTCTGCCAGGTTTAGTAGGCATGATGTTCCCTTGAAAAAGCCAAGCTGGCTACAGTCGGTGAATTTTTTGTTGGGGGCAGAGTTGTTCTATTTTGGGTTGGCTACAGTGTCTGATGGTTTCCTATGTCTTTGTTGATCATTTCCATCATAATTCTTTCCATGGCTTTGCATATTAGATTAATCAGACTAACAGGTATGTAGTTTCTCAGGTCAGTTGATGGTCCCTCCTTGTGAAGGGGGATAACCATTTACAAGGTACAAAGCCTGTTTTGAGGTTATAGTTAAAAACTGACTCAAGAAGTCCTGATAAGCTCATGTTTCAAGCTATTTAGGAGGCATCCTGGAATTTTATTAGGGCCCAGTGAGGCTGTGTTTTTGTCCTTGGGGAGTGCCGCTTGGACTTTCTCCCTGTTAATAGCTGGGGGAGGGGTTATGCTAGTAGGTATTTCATAGAGGGACGCAGTTGTGAAGTGGGGGGTGAAGTCTGAGCTGAATTTGTCAGCCAGCAAATTCTTTATGTTGCTCTGCTCAGTGAAGGTGGCACCACTGACCACCAGTTCGGCAAATGGACGTGTGCTGCATTTGTATTTCCAGGCATAGTTGCAGAAGGCCCTGCTGTTGTCTTCAATCTGTAACCATCTATCTTGACTTCATAATTTACCTTGTTGGACTTAATTAATCCTCTTAGTTTCATGTTTAGTTTAATTAGAGAGTTGCTATCATTATGGGAGTTGCTCTTTTCGATTTTAGCCATGACTGTTTTGCTTTTGTGTATTTATATGTATGTATGTATGTGTATATATATATATATATATATATATATATATATATATATATATATATTACACACACATATATATATATGGTTCTAGTTGACAAGATCGACAAGCCAAATAACCGACAACAAATAAACCAACACGACAACGCTGACAATCCATTTAATCGACAGGTCAAATAGACAGTGCCTGTAGCTCGACCTCGGAGTTGGTATGTTTATAGAGCGGGGGTGGGGGGTGCAGGGGGGCTTGCCCCCTGCATACAACCTTTTATTTTGTTTTCCCTTTTTTTTATTTTTTTTACACATTAGTTGAAGTTCTGTAACTTTGGTCATATGTGTTCGTACATATGATAGTCGAAGTTACGGAACTTAGACTATGTGATCTAGACCCAGTCCTAGGTAATGTCTTTGCATGCAATATGTGCTTTTCCTTGGGTTTCCACTGGGTGTAGGCATATGTTTGGTGTTTGAACTTGCTTTGAGGGGAGTGTCATAGAGATTGTAGAGGATAGGTGTTACTGTTTATAGGCTTAGGAGCTTAGGAGGTCATTGAGATTTGGGAAGATTGCATTTTAGTACCACAACATAAGTTGCTCTATGTTTGTGGTGGACACTATGTATGGTGGATGTTGTGTGTGTTCTTGACAACCTTGTTTATGTGCAAGGTATTTGCCTCCAATGAAATTGTGTATGTGCATCTCTCGCATACTGTGTTTCTTTAAGGATTAAATGGTTGCCTGTGAACATGGGACAATTGCTAAATTGTCTCAGGATGCCCATATCTACCAAGCTAGTTGTGGAGACATATAGGTTCATAGGTGTTTACTAGGCTAATGACCACAAGGGCCTTTTTAAGCCTAGCCATGCATCCTAAATCTCTGATAAGTTCTGATACCATTGATAAGTGTAAGCAGGGGCTTGGGAGATGAAACATTTACAAGCTAGGGCCTGGAAGATGAACCATTTGCAGGTTGCATGTGTCCATTAGAGACAAACATGCCAATCCAGGGATGAATTTCCTGTTCCCCATCCAATTGTCCAAGTTGCACTTGAATTGTATTAGGGAGGAACTCTAATATGTTTAACAGTTAGTTGCAATAATGTACTGAAAGCACTTCAATTGCCATCCTTTATATAAACACTTGCTTATATACATTAATGAAATCACTTGTATACATTAATGAAATCAGTTCATAGGTTCATATGTTCATAGGTAGGTACTAGGCTATTAGGTTCATAGGCTGGTACTAGGCTATCGGCTCTAAGGTCTATGCAAGCCTAGCCATAACAATTCCCTGGAAATTTCTTCCCACAATATTTACTTCTCTGGGCCCCTGTCTAGCAGGGCGACTGACATGATCCCCGGAGGGTGAATTTCCTATCTCTCATCCAATCATCACAGTCCCTTTTGAAGAGGGCCAGTGAGGCGCTCTGCTTGACATGTATTGGCAGTCTATTCCAGAGTATGGGGAGTCTCTGGGTCAGGAACCTATCCCTCCAGCATGTTTTGTTCATTGTGATGATAAGGTTTAGATCCCTGGAGTGTGTGGCTCTGAGGAATTGGGATTTCTTTAAGTGGAGCATGTCCAACAGCTCAGGGTTTGACATGGCCTTGTATGTTAAGCAGAGATTGCCTCTGAGTAGACGATATGCCACAGAGTATAGCTGGAGTGTTTTTAGATGGTCAGCATATGGCATCTGCTTTAGGCCTGTGATTCTTTTAGTGAGGTTTTTCTGTGGCCTTTCCAACTGTTGCAGATGTCTTGTGAGGTACATACCAAATGGGGCATTATACTCTATAGTGGGTCTAATGAGGGATGAGTACAGTGGGACAATGACCTCTTTTTTTTCTGGATTAAAAGCCCTTAGTGATGAGGTGTGCCACATAGAAGGATTTCCTGACTGTTCTGGCGATGTGGTTATCGAAAGTGAGACCACTGTCCACTTGTGTCCCTAAGTCTCTCATCACACTTTCGATGTTTAGTGTCATGCCACCTATGTGGTAGTTCATGGGTACATGTTTTTTTCCAAAGGGGATAACTATACATTTCTTGACATTAAGCTTGAGCCCATGGCTCTGGCACCAGGCATCTGTTTCTGTAAGGCCCTTTTGTAGAATATCCACATCATTTGAGGATTCTATAATGGCTCCCAGTTTGCAGTCATCTGCAAACTTTGTTAGCCAGAGTCCCTTAGTGTTGGCTTGTACTTCAGAGAAGTAGACGCCAAACAAGAGTGGTCCCAGGACTGAACCCTGAGGTACTCCACTTGTCACTTGTCTGGAGCTGGATTCGGAGTCTGCTACTTCTACAGTCTGGGTTCTGTCATAAGTCAGTTGGCAACCCATCAAGTGATGTAGGGATTTATACCCAGCTTAGTAAATTTATCTATGATTCCAGAGTGGGGGATGGTGTTGAAGGCCTTGGTGAGGTCCAGATAGGCTGTGTGGACCACCTTACCCTCGTCCACAGCTCTGGAGACTGTCTGAAGATCGTCCCTTCACAAACCCAAACTGGGTGGGGTCCAGTGTTTGAAGGTTGCCAATGTCTTTGTTTATAAGTTCCATGATAATGCGTTCCATGCCCTTGCAGATCAGGCTTGTCAGACTGATGGAATGGTAGTTCCCGGGATCCAAGGCAGATCCTCCCTTGTGGAGCAAGATAACTGTAGCTGTGCGCCACTCAGTGGTCATCAAGCCTGAGGTGAGGCTATGATTAAACAGGACACTTAGGTGGGGTGCCAGTTCATTTTGTATTTCATGTAGTACACAGCCTGGGATGTCATCTGGTCCCATGGATGCTATATTCTTAGCTTTGGAGAGTGCTGTTTCTACCTGTGTAGCTGTGATTATCGGAATTTGGCAATCTTTTGGTATTGAGATGAGCCCTTTAGGGGGTGAGAGGGAGGTGAAGTTGGCACTAAATCGATCTGCCAGGATATTGGCAATATCCTTGGGATCAGTATATTTAATGCCATTTTGTTGTAGCTCAGAGCAGATCTGAGCATTGCCATTTAGATTCTTGACATAACTATAGAATGCCATGTGGTTGTCTTTGGAATCTTTGGCAATTTTATTTTCGTAACTAGCTTTTGAGGATTTTATGAGGGATCTCAGTTTCTTACTGAGGCTGGTGAAGGAGTTTTTTGCATTCTAGAATTTTCCTCTTTTCTGCAACAGTTTCCTCCTTCTGTTGTATAGTTTGTTTATAGCAGGGGACGACCAGATTGGCTTCCTTTTTTTAGAGAAGATCATCTTGGTTCTATTTGGGATGGCACGATTCATGCACAAGTGGATGTGCTCGTACAGTGCCTTAGTGTAGGATTCTGCAGTCAAACTTCCAGATCTCATCTGCGTGGGTGTTGTGAAGTTTGTCACTTCTGACTTCAGTAGCATGAAGTTGGCTTTGGAGAAGTTTTTTAAGGAGGTTTCCTTACTGGGGGATGGGGGTGGGATGTGGATGTCAAGGGTGATTTGCTTATGGTCAGACCTGACTAATGAGGGGGTGACCACTGGTGTGGAGCATCTGTCTCCCATGTTGGTAATGACCAGGTCTAGGATATTGGAGCCCCTGGTAGGACAATGGATTAGTTGATCCAGGGCATTGGAATTTATAAATTCCAAGAACCGTTGGGAAAAGGAGTTGGTACCTGACTAGTTTTCCCAATTAATGGCAGGGTAGTTGAAATCACCCAGTATTACGGTGTTTGGTTGTATCTCAATATTTTCCAGTATGTTTAGGAAGGTGTAGTTAGAATCTTGAGGTATGGTGGGGGATCTGTAGCAAGCTACAATTTGGATTGCAGTCTTACCTAGTGTTAGTTGCACCTGGAGAATTTCAGATGCATTGTGTTGGGCAACTAGCCTGGAGGTGTGAATATCCTTGGTGAATATGGACACTCCTCCACCTTTAGTGTTTCGGTCTTGGCTTTGTTGCCGAAAAGTGTGGTAAGAATTGTAGCCTGGTATTGCAGGGGTGCTCTCTGGAGCCTTGAACCAGGTCTCAGTCACTGCACAGATATCCATGTTCTCCATTATTAGGAGTGCCTCGAGAGTGTGCACTTTGAGGTTTAGACTTCTAGCATTGAGTAGCATTACCTTCAGATTTTGCATGCTTGTATCTGTTACGGTCGTGGTTTTATCCTTTGAACCTTGACTAAAAAAGGCACTATAGGGGTGGCAAGAGCTTTAGCCAGTAAACTGAATCCCAGGGGTGACAGGTGCAGACCATCTCTGGCAAAGCATCGTGGTTTGTCGATCATGTCTTCCCAGGCAGACAAATACTGGATCCCCTTTGTATGACACTAGAAGCTTAGCCAATTGTTGAAGTCAATCATTCTGTCCTTATATGTGGTATCATTCTGGGCGAAGGCAAGATGCTACTCAGGGCTAGCGTCATACCTGCCTGAGTCACATGATCCAAGAGCTCTTCCATGTCTCTTTTCATGTAGTCCAGGGAGGTACGTCTCAAGTCATTCACTCCAGCATGGACAATGACAGAGTCGCATTTGTACTTGTTGTAGAGTGACTTGAGTGCATGCGTTATGTGGCAGATCCTGGCACCTGATATGCAGCTGACTGTAATTTTCTCCTTGTTCAGCCTGCATTTCACCTTTCCTTTCTTAACATTTCTGATTTAACTACTACTACTACTACTACAATGCAAGGCATTTCATTCACTGCCCTAGGGCCTATACAAGCCTAGCCAAAAAGGTCCCCTGGCTTTCACAACCCAAGAAAATTATATTCCTGTGCCCCTGTCAAGCAGAGCCACAGAAGTGATCCCTGGGGTGAATTTCCTATACCTATCCAATCATCAAGATTTTTCTTGAAGAGTGCTAATTTGACATAGATAGGTAGTCTGTTCCAGATTATGGGAAGTCTTTGGGACAGGAATCTATCCCTCCAGCATGTTCTGTTTATTGTGGTGACAAGGTTTAGGTCCCTAGAGCGTGTACATCAGAGGGATTGGGATTTCTTTAAGTGGAGCATGTCCAACAGCTCTGGGTTTGACATAGCTTTGTATGTTAGGCAGAGATTGCCTCTGAGTAGGCAATATGCGACGGAGTAAAGCTGGAGTTTTTTGAGAATGTCTGCATAGGGCATCTGTTTGAGGCCAGTAATCCTCTTTGTGAGGTATTTCTGTGGCCTTTCCAGTTGTTGTAGATGTCTTGTGAGGTACATACCAAAAGACAGAATACTGCATTAAGTACATCATTCATGCTAATCAGTGGCTTCCACTAATTTCTTAGTTCTCCTACTCTGTTAATTCCTTTTGTATGCTACTTGCTGTCTATTAGATAGAGATGACATAAGACAATTGTTGTTTACTTGCATTTCACATTTCCTTTCTTAACATTTCTGATTTAACTACTGCTACTACAATGCAAGGCATTTCATTCACTGCTGTTCTTGCTTAGTATGTGGTTGTTTAAATATTCATTAATATCTGAATTCTCATACTGTGCCAGTCTTTCTTTTAATGCAACACATTGTTACACTTTTATGTGTGCACAACTTCTCTGTTATGGTGAAGGTTGTTGTTTAGAATTTTCCATACCCTTTTAGTGTAGTTTCTGCTTTAAAAGATTATGGTTTGGGGACTTCCAAGATGGCTGCACAGTAACTGCTTGTTTCTAGCTCTCCCAGTGTGAAAACAGAAACGTAGCAGAGAAGGCCACTAGTGTTGTGTTCCTGGGTAAATTTCAGTAACAGGCTAGTAAGTGCCCTGCCTGGATGCCAGGAATAAAGAAATACAGAAGACCTGGAAAGAAATCAGCTACAAAAAGTGAATGGAGAAAGTTCTGCAGTTGTTTAGCAAAAAGTAATGCAACCTTCTAACATGGCTCCCAATAACCTACAGGATGACATAAGACAACTGCACACAGACTTGGTAAAAATTAACAAAACACTGATGGTGTATATCAACACAAACAACAAAAGGCTAGAAACAATGGAAGAAGCTTTAAACCGATATTCAGATGAAATGATAAACCTGGAAAAATCAGAGGTCAAAATGAAGAAAAGGCTGGCTGAATATGAGACTGCTCAGGATGAGATGTTTCAGAAAATAATAGCATTAGCAGACAGAGCACGTAGGGAAAACCTGAGATTCTCAGCTATACCACAGAAGCTGGAAGGAGCAGACTGTATTCATTTTATGCAAGCACAAATAAGCAACTGGACTAGTATTCCACAGCAGGAGTTGTTAGTTGAAAGGGCACATTGTGTGTATGCTCTAAACCTAGCTTATAAGAAAGCAACATAGACCTTTAATAGTAAAGATTCAATACTGGCAGCAGAAGGAGTTGATTCTGACAAAACTGTGGCAGAAGGAGAAAATACTAAAAGTGGAAGACAGCAGAGTGTTTGTGGAGAATGAATACTCATTGTATACCAGGCAAAAGAGAAGTAAATTCATTCCACTGTTCATAAAATGTCAAGACGCAGGTGTAAGATTCAAACTGCTGTATCCAGCTGTCTTTAAGGTAGTATTCCCTGCAGGAACAAAATCACGTTTTGTTGAAGTGCATGCTAAGGAGGAAATACAAAAGATTGTCCAACAAAATGTGAGCTGTGAAACAGAAAGAGATCTGCTTCTTGTTCCTCTGATAATAAAGACCTGAGAGAGGCTGTACCTGTGAAACCTTTTCCAGTATTTCAAAGGAAAATGTTGGAGAGAAGGAAGGGAGCTCAAGAGTTGACTAGAGGAATTGAGAGCACATTGCAAATTAAGTAGCAACAGGATTTGGGCAATGGAGAAGAACAGCAATAAAACCAGTAGCTTCATGTGGAATTATGCAATAATTATATTTGTGAAATATGACAGAACAGGAAATTCTGGACATATTGGACTTTTTCAAAATTGGTTGGATTTGTGAGGGACTCTAAAGTAAATGCCCTACTTCATGACCTCAATGTTCGGAAAAATGATTTGGGGAAGGGAAGAGAGGGGAGAAAGTTAACTGTAAGTAAATAAAACATTTTCTTTTCTTAATAGTACTGTATTTGTGGTGCATGGTTTTCTTTGCATGCTATTTTTAAGTGCAATGGGGATTGTAAACAGGTGTTGTTTTTCTTTTTCTCCCCTCTTCTCTCTTTTGTCTTGTACAGTTTTGAGAAACATAGGCAATGCAATGAAAAAAAGGAGCCTGGTTAAAAAGGCATGACAAAGTTAAAATTAATGTTTGTTTTTTGTTTTCATTCCTGCATGGGGACATGACTGACTTAAGAACATTAGATTGATAAGTTTTAAGAGAGAGCAAGTAAATGAAAATGAATATTGAATATTATGAGGCTTTTTTTCTTAGCAAATGCATGTATACGAAGTAGCAATTCTGCAGCTGGTCTTCATGTCTCTATGGAGACAATCTGGTAAAGAGAAACTGGAGACTGTCTGGTGGAAGGGGATTGGCTGAGGGAAAGGAAAAAAAAGAACAGAGAAATTGGCTAGGACATAATGTTCTCTAAAGCTCTCACAGTTGGGAGAATCCCTGATTGTTTTCAAAGATAATGCAAAACCAATTAGACTTGAAGTAAAGTTTTCTCAGTTGTTTTTTTTTAATGCAATGTATCGGATACTAATATAAACAGGTACTTTTTTTTCTTTGTCTCCCTTCTTCTCTATTTTTCTTTGTTCAGTTTTAAGAAATGTAGGTACTGCAATGGAAAAAAAAAGAGGAAGGGGTGGGGTAGAAGGAGCGGTCTATTTAAGAGAGTGTGACAAAAGAAAAATCAGTGTGCTTTTTCCATGTTTGCATAGGGAAATGACTGGGTTAAGACCCTAGGCATTATCCAGTAACAAGTTTACTACAAAGCATGTAAACGAAAAAGAATATTGAATATTATAAGGCTTTTTCTGATAAACAAGGTACCCATAGCAGTTTTCTGTCTGGTTTGCATGTCACTAGAGGACAATCTGATTAAGAGAAATGGTTTGGAGAAAGTGTTTTCTGAAAGCATTCAAGTGATTTCTCAGCTGGGAGAGCTTTAAAGATAGACAAAATCAAATAGCACTTACTAATAGCACAGGCTGTACCATGCATCATAGCATGACTAACCTTTGTTTTTGGTTAACAATAGCCTGCCTGAGTGGCTATCAACTTAGAATTTTTGTTCTTATTAGGAAGCAAAAACATCAATATTTGAAGATGTACACAGTTGTATGCATTATTATTAGGTTAATAAGTTTTAGGGGGTTTTGGGGGAAGTTGGTCTTTTTGTTTGAGGGCTTTCAAAAAAAAAAGTTATGTAAGATGTGGCATAGGTACAAATGGCTATGACAAGAAACAACTATATAAAAGACCAACCTGCCGAACAGCATATGCAAGTAACACAAAAGTTGAACTAGACATTTAATAAAAAAGCAGTTACACATAAAAGGTGGTAATAATAACTATATAAGAAAATGATAACTTTCTGTAATGTCTTTCAATCTGAATGGTCTTACAGATAAATATAAAAAAGAAACAGTAGTGAACTAGATTTTAAAAAATATAAAGTGTAAATAGCTATGCTACAGGAGACACACCTGGATAGAAGTGAACATGTGAATTTAATAAAGAAAGGTTTTCAGGATGGTTATTCAGCAGAATATCTGGGGCAAAGAAAAAGAGGAGCCCTTTTATTAATTGCAAGAGGAGCTCCAATAGTGATAGAAGAGAAAAAAAAGGTAATAATGGAAGATACATAGTACTAAGGGACTACTGGCTAGAGAGGAAGATTACAATGGCATGCATTTACATTCCACCTAAAACTGCTATAATGGAGCTTAAGAAAATTCTGGGAGAAATAATCAGCTTTCAGCAAGGAATATTACTTATAGGTGGAGACTGGAATTTGGTTTGCAACAGTGAAGATGTGTCTGGGGGGCCTAGAAGGGAAATATAATAAAGGAGGCAAAATTTATGAAAATGTTTGGCGTGTAAGATGTGAATTCAGCACTAAGAGCTTGGAGTAAATTTACATATCATTCACTGAGATCCCAAAACTGGGTTAGGCTTATATCTCACAGGAGCATGTGTATTTAATTGAAGGTCTCAAAATGCACCCAATAACTATTTCAGATCATGCATCAATTGTTTTGTTTGTCTTTTGGCTTTTTCCGATAAGGGGTCGCCACAGCGGAACTTGGGTCCTCTAATGATTGGCAGTAGATTTTTACGAAACGCAGAGGTGCCAGCTTGACGCCCAACATTCAACGAAGGCACGCCGATTTACGCATGCATGTCTTTTGAATGCTACTCAACCATGGGGAGGACATGCAGACTCCACACAGAAGGCATTCCCAAGCCCAGCCGAGAATCGAACGGGAGAACCTCTTGCTGTGAGGTAACAATGCTACCGCCATACCACTGCGGCATCCCAGATCATGCATCAATAATAAATAAAAAACGCAAGATAATTAAGTAAAAATGAGACACTGGCACTTTCCCACCTATTGGTTGAAAAGAAAGGAATTTAAGGAATGGGTTTTGGAATTAATACTGGACCTACTAAAGAAGATAGAATTTTCTTCTGAAAATATAGCTAGGGAGTAGGATAAAATTAAAGTGGAGTTTAAAACTAGGGTGGAAATAAAAGAAATGGAGATATGGTTAAGAAGTTATAAGAATTATTTAGAGGGACTGATAAATGCTAAAGTATTGCAAAATGGGGGAATCTGTCAGAACAAGAAAAGGAGCAACTGCAGAATGCTAAACAGAAAGTAAGGGATTACCTCAATAATATGCATGAGTTTAGAAATGTTGCTGTTAAGCAACTGTTTTTGATAATAATTCCAGAGCACAAAAATGTTTAGTACAATGGCTCAAGCAGCAGAAAGTGGAAAGGGCTGTCACCAAGCTTAGGGGGCGTATAACAAGGAAGATAACAAAAGATCCTGTAGACGTATTATAAATATTTTGGAAATTTTGTATAAAGCAGAAAAATTTGGAAATCAAGAAAAGGTACAAATGTAAATGTTTATGGAAGAATTAAATATGCCAAGGTTAGAGGTAGATGAGGCTCAATTACTAACAGGATAGGAAGAGATGAGAAAAAATGGCTATGTATAACCAATCCACAGGAAAGTCCCCATGAACAGATGGTATTTCTGTTTGAATTTTGTTAGTTAGGAGGGAAAAAACTGATAAAGATCTAGAAGGTTTTGTTTAACAGTATTTTAAGATGGGAAGAAGTACCAGCATCCTGAAAGAAGGTAGTGGTAATGGTAATACCTAAAGAGGGTAAAGATTCATCAGAGCCAGCTTCATACAGGCCCATTTCAATACCAAACCATGATTATAAAGTGTTTATGTCTATAATGGCTAAAAGAATGGCAATACTCATACCACAATTGATGCATATGGATCAGTGTGGTTTTTGTGAAGGGGAGGCAAAACATTTGACAGTATTAACAGAACACTGATAATTGCTATGTTAAATTGTTAATCGCTATGTAATCCAATGTAACTACTGTCTGTTTATTTTAACTGTGGAGCTTTTCTCCCCAGGCCTCCACTGAAAATGGGCCTACATCCAGTCAGACACTCCTGGTCAACAAATGTAAATAAATAAATAAATAATAACAGAACACTGATGATCCAGATGGTAGCAGAATGTAAGGAAATACCACTTTAATTGGTGGGTCTTGATACAGAGCAAGCATTTGACAGTGCAGACTGGGACTTCATGAGTAGGGCAATGGAAGCATTTGCCTTCCCTGATACACTTACAAGGTTGATTACGAGCATATATGAAGTATTGAAGGCAAAAATTAAAGTGGGTGGGGTCCTCTCTGATAACTTCTCCATGAGTAGAGGAACAAGGCAGGGTTGTCCACTTTCCCCATTGTTTGCATTATATTTAGAACCATTGGAAAAGAAAAGAAGTGATTCAGAAATTCAAGGATATAATTGGTATGGTAGTCAGGAAAATCTGGCTCTATTTTCAGGTGATATTATTTTATACATGACAAAACCGAAAGGGACATTACAGTGTTGTGGAACATTTTAAGACTGTTTCAGATCTTCTCAGGATACAAAATTAATGAAGCAAAAACAAAAGCAATAGCGGTAAATTATGTACCCACACACAAATTGGTCCAACAATATGCATATTTATGGGGACATGATAAAATGAAGTATTTAGGAGTATGGAATATAAATGACTCTGTTGTGGCAGCTAAGGATATGTGGGAAGAAACTAAATAGAAGATAATACAAAAATTGAGAAACTGGAAGCTTTGTTATATGGATAGGGATACTGAGATACAAGCAATTAAAATGCTGTTAGTCCCTTTAGTCATATACACAGGTTAGGAATATTTTTATCAGCCAGAGGAGAAGCTGTGGTTAGCAATTAAAAAAAGACTTGAAAGATTTTATCTGGGAAGGGAAGACTGTAACTGTGAAGTGGGATAAGCTGATTCTTCCAATAAACAAGGTGGTCTAGGATTACCCAATTTGAGCCAGTATTTTAGAGCAACACAGTTAAGGCTCTTGTACATACCACAATCAGAAAACTATAACTCGAAGTGGAAAGGAATTATGATGATAATAATACAGGGAGGAAAGTCAATAAATGGAGAGATTGGGATTTTGGATGCAGACTCTTAAGGAGAGCAACAAAAATCATACAGAGTATTATATTCACAAAATAACAGGGAGTATTCTAAGAAGAAGAGAGATGCTGCTGAATGTGAGGACTGTGGTTAGGGATACAGATAATAGGCAAGAGAGGGCTGGAATTTATTGGAGAAAACTAGCAAAGGAACCAAGGTACTGGGAGCAAATAACTAGAAAGGGAAAGGTAATAGAAAGGGAAGAGGCCAAGAATTTATTTGGACTGCAGATTAGAGATTGCCTTCCCTATCAAGGATTGATATCAGAGTATAGGCAAAGAAAAAGAAATAGGGGGGTCCTAAATGAAAGACCACCACTGGTAGAATTTTTAATAGAATCTAGAATGGAAACTACCATTAAAAAAGGAATAATTAGTAAAGCATGCAAAATATGGCATGATAATAAATAAGAATCAGAGATGCTTAGAAAGGATTGGGAAGAGAAATTGGATAAGCAATTCACAAAGAGACAACTGTGGCTATATGTATATTTCCCAAATATTCAAAAAGTATAGAAAATTTAGGACCTGTGCCTGAAAGTGTTTACACAGATATTTTTATACCCCAAGTAGACTACAAAGTATTTTTCCTTAGGTGGATAGCAAATGTTGGAGGTGTAACAGGCAAGGAAGAAGTGGCTGAGAACATATTTTTTGGGAGTGTTATGAGCTGACAGACTTTAGGGATTCCTGCAGACTGTCAGACTTGCTGGGTGAGTGGATTGGATTGGCTGGGGATATTTTTTATTTGAGATATGATACAGAATCACAATTGCCTAGATATAGGAAAGCCTTGCTGAGTCTAATTATGATGACTGCTAAAAAGCAATTACTAGAAAATGGAAATCAAAGTCTAGACCAACTTTACTAGAAGTAGTAAATATAGTAGCAGAGATACTAGAAGTAGTAAATATAGTAGCAGAGATAAAACAACTGGAATTGGGATAGTTAGAAAAAGGAAGGAGCAAACTACATAGGAAAAAATAGGAATTGTGGGAACAGTGTATACAGAGAAAGAACAAGGTTTAAGAGACAGGACTTGAATAAGCCATATAATGCTTAAATGTCAATGGCTGGATAGATAAGTGACATATGTTTGGAACTGCAGTTGTTTCAATGGTGTCTATGATGTGTAATGTTTGTAACTAAAGTGGTATCATTTTGTTTGTTTTTCATTTATATAAATGTAAGATTGCCTATGTCATATGTGATAATTTAATAAAGATGTTTATTAAAAAAACAAATTTTTGAAAGATATTCAAACCTACTTTTATGGTATAAATTAAGTTTCAAAATTTCATCATGCACAGATTTAAATGAATTTGGAAGGGGTTAACAGGAGACATTTATTTTAAAAAAGATTGAGGAAAAAAATAAAATGTTATGGTTTGCATACAATAGTCTGGGAACTGTGTTCAAGCAGAAGCCATACACACAAAAATTGAAGGAATTTAAGGAACGTTTCTGTTCCTTTCAATTCAATCTTAAATATTTTTTTTTTGTTATAGATGGATGCTGTGCACATGCTTCAGTACAATAATGTGTACACTGACAGTTTTCTGCATAATAGCTATAAACAAATAAGGGGGGGGTTAAAATTTATACAGAAGTAATACAACTTGTCATTTCTCATTATGTGCTGGCCATTGACTTGATACTGCAACCTCCACTCTGACTAGTATGGTGCTTGACTGAGAGTTCAGCCATCTTGTATTTACAGTTAATACTGTGGAAGAAATGTCTGCTTTATACACTTATTATAGTAATAAATATTTTCTGGCCTACACATACAAAATAGTTTCTTTATAAAAATGGTCTGCATGTAAACTAAGGTAATACAATACAGTAAATGAAATTATGTGGCAATGCATATATATTTGTTTGTGTCTAAATGCATTTATATACTTGGAAAAATAGTTATAAGTGTAGTCATGAAGATGTATATCTGTAATTTATAGACAAAAGCATGCATGTATACATATATTTCTTTACACATACATATATAACAATTGTGTAAATAAAAAATTTTATCATATAAACATTGCCTATATTTATATACAGATGCAGTTCTGTATACTGATTTGTTTATGCTTTCTTTTGTATTATTATAATAACATTATAAATACATATTTGTATTGACACATTTCTTTTAGCAAATACCTTCAAATATGCAACATTCTTATAGTTTATTTTATCTTTGATAAGACAAAAAATAAAAGAAGTTACAATATAGTGCTGCCCTTCTTATCACTACCTGGTCAACCAACTCTGCTAGCTGGTCAGGCCTATGCTTCTGTAGGTCATAGTACATGTTGGCTGGAGCAGGTAATCCCAGTTAGGGATGTCAGGTACTCATCCAACTCCTTCCAGATATCTTTTTCTACCTACTCCCCCTTATGCACACTTGGATCTTATCCAGGTATGAGTCACTAAGAAGCTAGACCATAATCATGAGCTCCTTATCTGGCCAGCTCAGAGTGCGGTCTTGTACCTTCACAGGTGCTACTATCATTCAAGGTGCCAGTAACCAGAATGAAGAAAGTATGATCAGGGCTGTGGTTCACAAGTTTAGAATCACTCCTCTGGGGTATGATATCACTTTAACCAAACCTAGTTAACCAGTAGGGACATTAGACTTGGTACTCTTATTGGCAAGTTTGGTTTTACCAAAAAGTCTGTGTCACCTACAAGTTTTTAAAGGAATGCATTCAGACTTCATTTATATGGTGGATAAAAATCAATACGTAATCATCAATTTTTATATTACTTATAATTGCTACTGATGCTGTGCATTGCCTTAGTTACCTTTTTGAAGTATTACACCTGAAAGGGAAGGCATCTCTGATCAGTATTAGCAAGAAACTGCGATCCCTCATAAAATCATCAAAGGCCAGTTTCGAAAGAAAAATTGCCCTAGACACTAAAGATAATCACAAGGCCTTCTTTAGTTATGTCAAGAACATGGGCGGAAACTCCCAGATATGCTCTGAATTGTTGCATAATGATACAAAATATACCAAACCTACAGACATAGCCAACATCCTGGCAGACAGATTCAGCGCAAACTTCTCCCTCCCTTCCCCCCCAAAGGAGCAAATGCCTATCCCAACTGAATGTAATCTCCCTGACATCACAGATGCACAGGTGAAAGCTGCCCTCTCCAAAGCAAAAAACACAGCATCTATGGGACCGGACGGTGTCCCAGGCTGTGTCTTACACGAGCTCCAAGAAGAACTGAACCCTCACATTAAGTCACTGTTCAAACTTAGCCTTACTACAGGATATGTACCCAAAGAATGGTGTACAGCTACAGTGGTCCCACTCCACAAAGGTGGTGCCACAACAGACCCTGGAAACTATCGCCCCATAAGCCTGACTAGTCTGGTCTGTAAAGCTATGGAGTGTATTATCATGGAACTCATAAACAAAGACATAGGGAGCCTCCAGACACTGGACCCTACCCAATTCGGCTTTGTTAAGGGCAGATCTTGCCTCTTAAATCTAGTTGATTTCTTTGAAACAGTTACCAAAGCCATAGATGAGGGCAAGGTAGTCCACACAGCCTACCTGGATCTCGCAAAAGCCTTCAACACAATACCCCACTCGGGCATCATAAATAAGCTTACCAGCTTAAATATCAACCCCTATATCACAAGATAGGTTGCAAACTGGCTCAGAGATAGAACCCACATGGTCAGAATCGCAGGTGCCATGTCCGAATCCAAACCAGTTACAAGTGGCGTCCCAAAGGGCTCAGTTCTGGGACCTCTCTTGCTCGGTATATACTTCTCTGAGGTTCAGGCTAACACGGGGAGATTATGGCTGACAAAGTTCGTAGATGACTGCAAACTGGGGGCCATAATCAAATCTCCAGCTGACACAAGCATCCTCCAAAAGGGTCTCACAGCTAAATGCTAAAAAGTGCATAGTCATCCCCTTTGGGAAAAACAAGGTGCCCACAAATTACCACATAGGTGGTAATCCATTAAGTACAGAAGAAGTAATTAGAGATTTGGGGACCAACGTAGATAGTAATCTCTCCTTTGATAATCACGTTGCCAAAGTGGTTAGAAAGACCTTCTATATAGCCCACCTTATCACAAAAGGGTTCGCATCAAGATCAAGAGAGGTCATTGTGCCCCTCTACTCGTCACTCATCAGGCCCATAATTGAATACAATGCCCCTTTTGGGATGCACCTTACCCGACACCTGCAGCAACTGGAGAGACCCCAAAAGTACCTCACCAAGAGGATCATGGGCTACAAACAGATGTCCTATGCAGCGCGACTAAAGAAACTCCAGCTCTACTCAGTTGCTTACTGCCTACTCAGAGGCGATCTATGCCTGACGTACAAAGCCATGTCAAACCCAGAATTAATGGACATGCTCCACCTCAAAAAATCCAAGTCCCTTAGAGCTACATGCTCCAGGGACCTAAACCTCAGCACAAAAATAAATAGGACATGCTGGAGGGACAGATTAATTTCCCAGAGGCTCCCCTCACTCTGGAATAGAATCCCAATTCATGTTAGACATAACCCCTCACTTACCCTCTTCAAGCGAAATCTGGACGCGTGGATGGGAAATTGCAAATTCAACCCTGGGATCTCTTCTGTGTCCCTGCTAGACAGAGGCACAGTAAACTAATCTTAAAAGGGTACCTTCTGTGACCTACTTTACAGAGGCACAGTAGGCTAATCTAATAGGGAGGTGGAAGCCAAATACACTCTGGCTAGACTTATAAATGCACTAGGGCAGATAGCCTAGTATCTACCTATGAACCTATGAAAGTCATTTATACATGCATCATGCAGTACAGCAGCAGAAACAGTATTATTGTTTTCTCTTTTTTGGAGAGGTGCTTTTTGCAAAAATAAATATTCTTGCATGAGTGAATACTGACTCTTAGTCAATGATGAGTTCTTGGAGGTGATTAGGTGTAAAAGGCAATGCAAGATGGCTTGAGAGTATATCTCATGGTTGTGCAGACTCACATGCTTATGACACCATTTTGTTTTTTCTAAACATAGTCAGCTTTGAGCATAACTGAGGCTATTCATGCATTCCCATGGCATGCTTTGGACTGCAATGGTTTCTGCAGTTCATTCAAGTAGCCGTTACTGACTTGTGTGCATAAGTGGCCATATACATTGACTTATTAATGTGATTCATACAGATAAACTCATATTGGCCTAATTTGCATACAAAATGCACAAATGGAATTGAATTTATGTGAAAAAAGTTTAACTCTGCCATATTAATTTGAAATTAGTCAAGTTAAGCAACAACTGCCTTAGGAAATTGCGGACTTTTTAAAGTAAGAAAAAATAGACATTATAAATGAAATACTCCAAAATGATGTAATATTAGTGAGTTCACTTCAAGAAATGTTTGTTTTATTCATGTGATAGGCATATTACTATAGTTTTAGTGAATAACTGTTAAACTGTCATTTGTAAATGGAAAATCATTACAGCAGCAGTGGAAATTAGTCAGGTTCACTGAAAAACCATTTACTTTGTTGTAATTTACTGATTGTGCATACATGGTAGAAATGCAGTGATTTAAATGGCTCAACACACATGTGCCTTTACATGGAGTTTTCTATCATTGATGAATACAAAATGACAGTGTCATGAGTGCAAGACAGTGGTAGGGGCTAGAGGTGAAGGATGAATCTGTAAAAGTAATTGTTTTACAGCTGTGAATGTATTTAAGATAGTCCAGACATTACTATGGCGCAGCTTTACTTGGCTGGACTGACATTTTGCATGTGTATATAATTATGGGTTTGTGCCAAATACTTTTTTATGAGGATGGCAAGCATGCTTTCATTGTTGTGATGTTTGACAAATGATGTCACCAAATTTTTTTTGTTTATGACTGCGGCATCATTTTTACATGCAGTAATGATGCAGAACAAGGGATCAAGGCAGAGAATAGACAACTTCAACCATGAGGATAACCATATCCTCATGGCAGCCCTTAGGACATAAGGCAAACATCTGTTTGGTAAAGGGGGCCCAAGCAAGCTGAGAGGGCAAAAGCCTGGAATCAATTTTGTAATGGATATTAATGCAGTCAGAAACCACACAATAGCACAGTGCAAGAAGTGGGCAAATTATATGATAGGATGTAGTAGAGCCAAGGTAAGGCAGAATTTAATTGCCCATAACCTTTACACTAATACCTTACTAGAGCAGTAAAACAGAGGAAGCTATAGCCAGTTATGTCTTCTGAAAGCTGCACTAGTAGAAGAGGTGAAATAAAATGAACCAAAAGAACGTAAGTACCTTTGTACTTTTCACATTATTTTAGTCCCATTGCCCCTTTTGTGGATAATTAATAACAGTAAATGGCTCACAAAAGACTGTGGGCAAAAATCAACAATAACATGAGTCTAAGTTTGGTTTATTCCACCTGTTTTGATAGTAACATTTGCGTATGCCCTTATTGTATTTCCGTGATTCACTCCAGACTGACAGAGTCTTAACTGATGTGTCTCACACAACACAGCTGGCAAGCAAAATCCGTGATGACAATGGCATTTATGCAGACCTCAATCACATGACACCATAACTCTAAGTAATCATGAAAACACTATTAAAACTGTATTTTGATCCTTATATACGGTTGGCAGCCATGGAAAATAAAATGATGCATTTCAAAGTTCTTTCTCCTCTGGATAAGTCAAAAGAGCGAGAGGCACAAGTCAAAAGAGTGAGAGGCACTATCTGGAGCATATGATCAAAGAACTACAAATTGTTTTAATCCTTGATGATTGTCCTTACTTGAATTATAGGAAGACAGAAAAAACTTCACAAGGGACAGATTTTCTTTCAAAAACCCCGGGATCTAGCTGGATAAAAGTCGTCCTTTAGAGTGAGATAAAACCTGACCTTTCCTAATGAGGGAAAAGAAACTGAGCAAGGCACTATACAAGTCATTTGAATGTTCCTAACCTGAATAAGACACATGTTCCATTGTCATAGCTCTCAACTTCTTAGCACAAAAATTCTGGACAAAACCAAAAATAATGCAGGGACAAAGCCACAAACTAGTGAACATTTTTAAATATTGCTCTTATAAACTTAGAACATTACTACATAAAAGATACCACAACCGCTGCTGAATCAAGTAAACGCTTTTTATCCCAGAGAAAAAAAAGAATAATGAATAAAGACGTGATGGGATATAAACGAAGCAAGAATTGACATAAATTCCCAATATACTCCAAATCAATTCAAACGAATTTATTCAAAGGCAGATATCCACAGATAAGCGCTTTCACTATATAAGCTTCATCAGATCTAATACAAATCGGATAGGCATAGACTGAAGTATATATACACATAGTTAAATCAATTAAATCAATTAATCAAGTCTTAAAGAGAAATCTAACAAATATAATAAAAACTTAAAACATATAGAAAATATGTGTATATATATATATATATATATATATATATATATATATATATATTAAAAAACTAAAGAACATGAAAATACATGAGAAGCTGTGAGAAAACATATAAAATCAGAAATATATACATATATATAAATTATCTAACATTCCTACGCTGTCTCAGTTTCGGTTTAATAGAAGCTCTTTCATTAAGCCCTGATCCCCTATCAGCTTTTAAGAGAATAATCCATTCACTTTCAGTATATGTTCTAATGTCACCACCTCTCCTATTCGGAGTAATGGTCTCCAAAACCCAAAACCTTAAATAAAAACTTATGGGTATTTCCACATAGAGTTGTATGTTTAGCTAATGCATTATGGGTTGAGCCTTTCCTAATATGGTATACATGTTCTCTAACCCTGTCTCTAAGTGGGTGATTTGTCTTGCCCACATAAAACAATGAACAAGACTGGCACACCGCTAGATATACAACATTGGTGGTCTTACAATCAGAATCAACATTGGTGTTAAAGCAGTCTCTAAATCTGGATAAAAGAAACTAGTACTAGTATCCATATAGAAGCAAAAGTTACAGTGACCATATGGTTTAGTATGGCCATGAGTCACAGGATTCTTCTCAAATTTATGATGGCAAAGTATCCTTTTAGATTGCTCTTATTCCTGTATAGAAAATGTGGTGTATCTCCAACTATCTCCCTTATATCTTCGTCTACCTGTAGAGCAGTCCAATGTTTAGCGATAATTTCCTTAATTTCAGAATTGTCAGAGACAAACAGGGTTGAGAACTTTACATAGCTTTCAATCCTTTTTTCTTTTTTAATTTCAATAGGACCAACAGGTCCAAAATATGGTGTAGCCACAGTGGGATGCAGTTGATAAACTTCTTCTATATATGAATTAACTTCATCGATATTATACCCTCTGTGTGTTAACCTTTCTCTCAGATCATCTAATTCTGCAACAAAGCCACTATCCATAGGATTTAACCTAGAGGCTCTAATGGCTTGGCCCTTTATGATGTTCCTGAAGACAAATGGTGGATGCATACTCGACCTCATAAGTAATGAATTACAATAACAAGTCTTTCGGTATACACCCGTATTTATCAAACCATTAGGTAACTTTTCAATAAACAAGTCTAGGAATTCAATCCTACATGCTGAAAAATGCATAGTAAACTGTAGGCAATCTGTCAAATTATTCATAATTAATAACATGGATTGAAGTTCTACTTCTGTTCCCTTCCAGAGAATGAAAAGATCATCGACAAAACGTCGATAAAAAAATAACACGTTCTCTGAATAGAGTTTCACGAAATAAAACATGTTCTTCCCAGTATGCCAAGAAAATATTGGTGTAGCTGTTGGCACATGGTGTGCCCATTGCTACGCCATCGAATTGCCTATAAATGGTGTCATTAAACATGAATAGATCAATACTAACTCTAAAAAGTGCACTATCAAGTCTATCATAACATTGGTATAATCACTGTGTTCTCTCAGGTATTCTGAAACATACATTAATCCTAATGCATTAGGAATAACAGTGAATAACGATTGTACATCAAAAGTAACAAATAAGAGGTCAGGTGTAATGTCATTCTGTTCAATACTTTCATATAATTCTATTAAAAACTGTTTGGAGTCTCTCAGAACAAAAGGGTTACCATATAAAACCTGTTTAAGATGTCTCTCTATATAAACAGATAAATGTTCAGTAACCCATCCACGGCCTAAAACTATGGGCCTCATGGGTGGATCAGTGATGTGTTTGTGTATTTTAGGTAACCCGTTGATAATAGGAATAAGCGGTGTCTTGATACTTAAATAATCATATAGTTCCTTATCTATCAATTTGCTCTTGAAAATATCTAATAGAGTGTTACAAACATATCTTATGATATCATGGACAATATCCATGGTGATTATTTCATAAAACTTATCCTTCAACATATATACCATGGAAGTATGATAATGCGATACATCCATCACTACAATATGTCCACCCTTGTCAGCAGGCCTGATTACAATAGTGGAATTACCATGTAGTTTTTTAAGACTCTGTCTTTCATTCCAGGTCAGATTGTCACGCTTTTTAAATCTACCATTACAACCTTCATAATATTTATATAGTTCATCCTCTGTTAATTTTAAAAACGTTTCTAAAAGAGGGTGATGTATTGGTACATACTCACTCAAATTTCTAAAAGACAAATGTCTAGTATTATTGGACTCATTAACTGTATTTTTATGTAGAAATTTTAACATGACATTTCTACAAAATAATTTCAAGTCCATATTGGTATCAACCAATCTGCTTCTACTCTTAGGAATGAAATTGAGCCCTTTACTTAATAACTTAACATCATCAGATGATAAAATAGTGCTGGATATATTATGTACTAATGTTTGTTGGTCCACATTTTCTTTAAAGTTTGGTGTTGTAATAATTCCCCTGACAACTTTCTTTTTTGTCTGCCCCTGCTCATGGATTTTGTCTGAAGTGGACCTTTCTCCATGCGAATGGGCAGAGGAAAAGAAATATCATGGTTCATGGTAGCTGAATGTACTGCTTGACCTTGCGATGTCTTAGGTCTGACAACTATCTCAGATCCTGATTTAGATAAGATGGATTGATCCCTAATTACCTGTACTTCAGGGTATAAGTTAACTCCAGAATGCATACTAGGATGCACTATATGAATAACATCTGTCGAATCAGTGTTAGAGCATGCTAGCTGACTGGAGTCATCATTTATTACATCACTAATTATCCGTTCTTCTCTTACTGCAGCCTGTGCATCATTAACTGTAATTATGGCTCGATTCATTACAGAGTGATTTGAGTCAGCGAATACAGTATCATTACTCACAACAGAATTCATCTTATTAGCATCAGCATTAGATAATACTAAAGTCTTATCATATTTTTTGTTGTTGTTCTGGCTCTTTTTTCGTGCTTTAGATGGAAGTTCCATGTCATTATCAAAGTCCTGCACCCTGTTAGCATTCTCAACATTCATATGAACAGTATTATAATTGTTCCTGGGCCACATGAAGACGTGGCCCAATTTAAAATCGTTAATGTCCCTGATGGCCTCATGTCTTTTTTGCTGAAAGAGCTTACGTTCTAATGCAGAAATACTATCAAGAAAATTGTCAAGTAATGGCTGCACAATATTATCAGGATATTCCTTACAAGTGCATCGGACACGGATATCCTTCAGAAGGGACTCACGGAAACAGATAGCTGGTGCCAGAGCCATGGCCTGAAGTTAAACGCCAAAAAATGTATAGTCATACCCTTCGGGAAAAACAAGGTAACCCCAAGCTACCATATAGGTGGCAATCCACTAAGCACAGAAGAGGTTATCAGGGACCTGGGGACCCAGGTTGACAGTGGCCTTTCTTTTGACACTCACGTTGCTAAAGTGGTTAGAAAGACCTTCTACATTGCCCACCTGATCATGAAGGGATTCACATCCAGATCTAGTGAGGTCATTGTTCCCCTGTACTCTTCACTTATCAGACCAATGATCGAGTACAATGCCCCATTCGGGATGTATCTCACCCGACATCTGCAGCAATTGGAGAGACCCCAAAAGTTCCTCACCAAAAGGATAAAGGGACTCCAAAATCTGTCATATGCTGCCAGATTGAAGAAACTCCAGCTCTATTCAGTTGCATACCATCTGCTCAGAGGTGACATGTGCCTGACATACAAGGCCATGTCCAACCCGGAATTAATGGACATGCTCCACCTCAAAAAATCCAAATCCACCAAAACCACTAGAGCAAGTGACTTAAACCTTAGCACGGATATAAATAGGATGTGCTGGAGGGATAGATTTATCACTCAGAGACTCCCTATGCTGTGGAATAAAATCCCGATCCATGTGAGGCAGAGCACCTCGCTGGCTCTGTTCAAGAGAAATCTTGACCTGTGGATGGGAGATCGTAGGTTTATCCCGGGAATCATCTCTGTGTCACTGCTGGACAGAGGTACAACAAACTAATGGGCACAGTATCTTTTCATATAAGGGGTGGCGTAAGCCACAAAAATTTGGGCTAGGCTTATAAATGCCTTAGGGCAGATAGCCTAGTATAAACCTATGAACCTATGAACCTATAAATCAACTGTTGTGTTTTTTAATATTGTCTGTCAGAGCAGCCTCTTCAGGTTTAAAAAAGTCTATGAGGAGCTGTAAGTATTTACGGCTTACCTCAATATTCAGCAGTCATAGGATTCTTCTCAAATTTATGATGGCAAAGTATCCTTTTAGATTGCTCTTATTCCTGTATAGAAAATGTGGTGTGGCAGCTGCTGAATATTGAGGTAAGCCGTAAATACTTACAGCTCCTCATAGACTTTTTTAAACCTGAAGAGGCTGCTCTGACAGACAATATTAAAAAATGCAACAGTTGATTTGTAAGGAATATCCTGATAATATTGTGCAGACATTACTTGAAAATTTTCTTGATAGTATTTCTGCATTAGAACGTAAGCTCTTTCAGCAAAAAAGACATAAGGCCATCAGGGACATTAACGATTTTAAATTGGGCCACGTCTTCATGTGGCCCAGGAACAATTATAATACTGTTCATATGAATGTTGAGAATGCTAACAGGGTGCAAGACTTTGATGATGACATGGAACTTCCATCTAAAGCACGAATAAAGAGCCAGAACAACAACAAAAAATATGATAAGACTTTAGTATTATCTAATGCTGATGCTAATAAGATGAATTCTGTTGTGAGTAATGATACTGTATTCGCTGACTCAAATCACTCTGTAATGAATCGAGCCATAATTACAGTTAATGATGCACAGGCTGCAGTAAGAGAAGAACAGATAATTAGTGATGTAATAAATGATGACTCCAGTCAGCTAGCATGCTCTAACACTGATTCGACAGATGTTATTCATATAGTGCATCCTAGTATGCATTCTGGAGTTAACTTATACCCTGAAGTACAGGTAATTAGGGATCAATCCATCTTATCTAAATCAGGATCTGAGGTAGTTGTCAGACCTAAGGCATCGCAAGGTCAAGCAGTACATTCAGCTACCATGAACCATGATATTTCTTTTCCTCTGCCCATTCGCATGGAGAAAGGTCCACGCCGGACAAGATCCATGAGCAGGGGCAGACAAAAAAGAAAGTTGTCAGGGGAATTATTATAACACCAAACTTTAAAGAAAATGTGGACCAACAAACATTAGTACATAATATATCCAGCACTATTTTATCATCTGATGATGTTAAGTTATTAAGTAAAGGGCTCAATTTCATTCCTAAGAGTAGAAGCAGATTGGTTGATACCAATATGGACTTGAAATTATTTTGTAGAAATGTCATGTTAAAATTTCTACATAAAAATACAGTTAATGAGTCCAATAATACTAGACATCTGTCTTTTAGAAATTTGAGTGAGTATGTACCAATACATCACCCTCTTTTAGAAGCGTTTTTAAAATTAACAGAGGAACTATATAAATATTATGAAGGTTGTAATGGTAGATTTAAAAAAGATGACAATCTGACCTGGAATGAAAGACAGAGTCTTAAGAAACTACATGGTAATTCCACTATTGTAATCAGGCCTGCTGACAAGGGCGGACGTATTGTAGTGATGGATGTATCGCATTATCATACTTCCATGGTATATATGTTGAAGGATAAGTTTTATGAAATAATCACCATGGATATTGTCCATGATATCATAAGATATGTTGGTAACACTCTATTAGATATTTTCAAGAGCAAATTGATAGATAAGGAACTAAATGATTATTTAAGTATCAAGACACCGCTTATTCCTATTATCAACGGGTTACCTAAAATACACAAACACATCACTGATCCACCCATGAGGCCCATAGTTTTGGGCCGTGGATGGGTTACTGAACATTTATCTGTTTATATAGAGAGACATCTTAAACAGGTTTTATATGGTAACCCTTTTGTTCTGAGAGACTCCAAACAGTTCTTAATAGAATTATATGAAAGTATTGAACAGAATGACATTAAACCTGACCTCTTATTTGTTACTTTTGATGTACAATCGTTATTCACTGTTATTCCTAATGCATTAGGATTAATGTATGTTTCAGAATACCTGAGAGAACACAGTGATTATACTAATGCTATGATAGACTTGATAGTGCACTTTTTAGAGTTAGTATTGGAGAATAATCTATTCATGTTTAATGACACCATTTATAGGCAATTAGATGGCGTAGCAATGGGCACACCATGTGCCAACAGCTACGCCAATATTTTCTTGGCATACTGGGAAGAACATGTTTTATTTCGTGAAACTCTATTCAGAGAACATGTTATTTTTTTATCGACGTTTTGTCGATGATCTTTTCATTCTCTGGAAGGGAAAAGAAGTAGAACTTCAATCCATGTTATTAATTATGAATAATTTGACAGATTGCCTACAGTTTACTATGCATTTTTCAGCATGTAGGATTGAATTCCTAGACTTGTTTATTGAAAAGTTACCTAATGGTTTTATAAATACGGGTGTATACCGAAAGACTTGTTATTGTAATTCATTACTTATGAGGTCGAGTATGCATCCACCATTTGTCTTCAGGAACATCATAAAGGGCCAAGCCATTAGAGCCTCTAGGTTAAATCCTATGGATAGCGGCTTTGTTGCAGAATTAGATGATCTGAGAGAAAGGTTAACACACAGAGGGTATAATATCGATGAAGTTAATTCATATATAGAGGAGGTTTATCAACTGCGTCCCACTGTGGCTACACCATATTTTGGACCTGTTGGTCCCATTGAAATTAAAAAAGAAAAAAGGGTTGAAAGCTATGTAAAGTTCTCAACCCTGTTTGTCTCTGACAATTCTGAAATTAAGGAAATTATTGCTAAACATTGGAATATTTTACAGGTAGACGAAGATATAAGGGAGATAGTTGGAGATACTCCACATTTTCTATACAGGAATAAGAGCAATCTAAAAAGGATACTTTGCCATCATAAATTTGAGAAGAATCCTGTGACTCATGGCCATACTAAACCATGTGGTCACTGTAACTTTTGCTCCTATATGGATACTAGTACTAGTTTCTTTCATCCAGATTTAGAGACTGCCTTTAACACCAATGTTGATTCTGATTGTAAGACCACCAATGTTATATATTTAGCGGTGTGCCAGTCTTGTTCATCGTTTTATGTGGGCAAGACAAATCGCCCACTTAGAGACAGGGTTAGAGAACATGTATACCATATTAGGAAAGGCTCAACCCATAATGCATTAGCTAAACATACAACTCTATGTGGAAATACCCATAAGTTTTTATTTAAGGTTTTGGAGATCATTACTCCGAATAGGAGAGGTGGTGACATTAGAACATATACTGAGAGTAAAGAAAGTGAATGGATTATTCTCTTAAAAGCTGATAGGGGATCAGGGCTTAATGAAAGAGCTTCTATTAAACCGAAACTGAGACAGCGTAGGAATGTTAGATAATTTATATATATGTATATATTTCTGATTTTATATGTTTTCACACAGATTCTCATGTATTTTCATGTTCATTAGTTTTTTAATATATATATATATATATATATATACATATTTTCTATATGTTTTAAGTTTTTATTATATTTGTTATATTTCTCTTTAAGACTTGATTAATTGATTTAATTGATTTAACTATGTGTATATATACTTCAGTCTATGCCTATCCGATTTGTATTAGATCTGATGAAGCTTATATAGTGAAAGCGGTTATGTGTGGATATCTGCCTTTGAATAAATTCGTTTGAATTGATTTGGAGTATATTGGGAATTTATGTCAATTCTTGCTTCTTTTATATCCCATCACGTCTTTATTCATTAGAACATTACTAGATTAAAAGGTCTTGAGTTACCATGCATTTTCTGAACATGGGGCCGGAACCATAGACCCAGGGGGAGGGGGAGAGCCCCCCCCACTTTTACAGCTGTAAGACCTGTAGGAAAAAAAATAATGAAGTGGAGTTTTCATGCTAATGTGGATTCATGAGCAGAAGTTAAACTAACTAAGCTAGCTGTTCTTGTTCTCTTATTGCTCCATGTTACAGGAGTTATGCTGCCGCTGTTCTGTTGGTGCTGCCAGAGCCAGAGTCATGCCAGTAAGGAGAGTTTTGTTCTTTTATTTGCAGGAGTTATGCTGCTCCCCTGTGTGTGTGTGTGTGTGTGTGTGTGTGTGTGTGTGTGTGTGTGTGTGTGTGTATATAAAATGTCCCAGTTCGGTATACCTGGTGGTTAGTGTTACTCAGGCTCAAATAAGAGCCAGAATTCTCTACCCATACCACCACTTGTGATTCAGGGAGTTGAGTTGATAGCTCTCAACTGTCCAGATTTTCACAGAATATTTGGCTCATACTTTTGGTCTGTTCCTCTTAAAATTTGTGGTTTTCTGGCAAATCAGTGAGAACTGAATTCACTAAATAATGATAGGCAGACTGAAACTTAAAGGGCTATCTTTCATGAAACATATGGTAACACAAAACGCTTTATTTTAGCAACTTTCTAAGATTATACAAGCAATATTTAAAATGTGTCCCTGGTTTTGGGCCTTTGCTCCCCCCAAATAAATTTTGGCTTTTTCCATATTTCTTGTGCTGTGAAGTTGAGAGATTTAGTTGAATGTCACGTGGATTTTACAAGGAGCCGAGAGCTTCAGGGGAAGAGAAGTTTAGTGCTACTTATGCTAAGTTATTTGCACTGTTAGTAGCACAACAGGTAGTATACTTGCTTTTGATGCAGAATGCTGTGGGTTCTACTCCCACAGTATGTAGACGGATCGCTGATACTGTACTGTGTTGTACTTTAAAGGGAGTGGATGCTGCAGTCCTATGAATGTCCTCCTTTGGAGGAGTTACCTAGTAACTATGTTTCTGTTATCAGTTTGTCATCCATTCCCCATTGCAAAATTACTAGCTTATCATTTTTTTTTAAGTAGCATAGGCAATTTATTCTTCAAAGGCAACACACACTTTATTTGTTGATGAAACAAGTTACAGATCCCTTTAATGTGGAATTATTTAGATGACTTACTTCTGCAAAGATAAAGATTTTGCATATTTACTGATACTGGTGGATTGTAATGACAGAAGTTTGAGTGGCCTTTTATGGTTGAAATTTTCTGAAATGGGTAGTTTTGTCATTATTGGTTCATACATTTTGTTTCATTGCTTACTAGAAGACTGTTTCAAACTACATATTTAAAACACATTCTAACAAGTGGTGCTGTATTATACAAGGAATACAATTTAATACAATCAGGTTAATACAATCAGGAAGGTTAATCAAAGAATGCGTACATGTATGTTTGCTCACAGGATGCAGGAGATCAAAATGGGGGAAGAGACCAGTCACCAATGGAGTCCCCCAGGGTTTGGTGCTGAGACTTTCTGTTTGGCATGTACATCTCAAAAGTAGAAGAAAATACCAAAGGGCTTTGGCTGACTAAGGTTGAGATGATGCAAGCTGGGAGCAGTTATTGAATCCCCAAATGACTTAGCCATCATGCAGGAAGGTTTGTCCCAAACAATAACTGGTGCCAGAATCATGACTTGATAAACTCCAAGAAATACATTATTGTATCCTTTGGGAAGTCATCTACTCCAGGGAACTGCCAAATTGACAATGCCCCCTGAGAACTGACACAGTTGTTTGGCATTTGGGAACTTGTGTGTACAGTGACCTAACTTTTGACCAACATGTGCCCAGAGTCATAAGAAAGTCTTTCTATATTGCAAAACTTATAAACAAATTGATTTTGACTAGATCTAGAGATGCTATTGTCCCCTTTACAAAGCCCTCATTAGGTCAATCATTTTGTATAATGCCCACTTTGGTATGTATCTGTCCAGACCCATGCAACAATTGGAATACCCACAGATATATCTTAATAAAAGGATACAAGTCCTAAACAGTAGGTCTTGCAGGGACCACCTCAAAAATGTATCACTATACTCAGTATCCCACAGAGTGCTTAGAGGTGACTTGTGTGGCATACAAGGCAGCCTCTGACCTAATAGAGATGGACCTACTGAACATCAGCAAGTCAAACGGCATCAGAAATACTCAGTCCAGGTATCTAAACTGAATATTGTGGAGAGGTAGATATATATCACAAAGGCTACCACTATTCTAGAACAGACTATCCATTCAAGTAAAATAAAGCTCATCCCTGTCCATATTCAAACGCAACTTGGATCTAAGGATGGATAATAGAAAATGTACTCCAAGATTGCCCTTCATGCCACTAATGGATAGAGGCAGTTCCCAAATGCTGCATCCCTTATATGGGTCCACTCAAATTATCTAGGGTATGATCACAGTTATTCTCACTAGGGCTAATATACAATTATCAGCCATGGGATAGGTAAGACCAATCAGGAATGTTAATTCAAGCACCAAAAGGGAAATTGGCTAAGCTTAAAATGTCCTCCAAGTGAACCTATGTTGTGGTAGTAAATAGTTTTAATAAATTGCCCTTTTTAGATCACTATGTGCCCCTCTCACCCCCCCCCCCCCTCGAGTCTTCAACACCTTCCGGCACCCCTGTTTCTGAAGGATATGAAGTCTAAAACTCAAACTTCTCTCATTATTTAGTGAATTCAATCCTCACTGATTTGCCACAAAAATCCAGAAAACCACAAATTTTATGAGGAAAACACCAAAAATATGAGGCAAAAATCTGGACGGTCTGTGAAAATCTGGACAGTTGAGAGGTATGTCCATTGTACCAAACTACAATATTATCATAGGCACTGTGGGAGTTCACCCTTAAATGGCTTTCTTTAGCTGTTAGAGGATAACCTTTATTAGTAAGCTATGTTAGCTATGAGTAAAACCAGCATTACCTACACTTATCTTGTGCTTTTATTGGCTTGCTATGGGTATACACTGAGAAGTACATGAGATCCCACTAAATACAGCAAGTGGCAACAAAACTACAGGAAGGTAGTAAAACTGTGGGGGTCAACATACTACTTCCTATGTCACCTACATACATGCAGCATTGCAAGAGTCCTGAACTGACTAGCAAGGTAGTAAATGATAGCAAGAAAAGTGAGCACAAGCAGGGCTAGGGATCACAATGATGTAAAAAATCTGTTCTTTTTCCACAAGCTATTGTAGTACAATGAAAACTTTTATTAAGCAAGATACACACAATCAGATAAGCGCTTTCATATCTGCTGATTCAGAGACTTCTTCAGACAAAGAAATAAAGATAAAACAACTCTTTAAATACTAAATTACAGCCCCTAATTAATGTTAAAACACACCCACCAGAACATGCAACTAAACTAATGCCCCTAATTAATGTTAAAACACACCCACCAGCACAGTCAGTTCATAGTAAAGCATATAACCTTCAGAAATCTGTGACTTGCTAAAAACTATGTAAAAGCCTGTATATAATAATAAAACTAGTATCAAAAAGTATATATATATATATATATATATATATATATATATATATATATATAATAATAAATATAATATGATAAATGTGGAAACAGCATTAGCATAATCTCATGTAAATCATGCAATACATAAAATAAAATTCATGTCCATGGACATTCATTTTGGAAAAACATGAGGCTTTATGGCAACTGAGAACTAATGCCACACAGTGGCCAGGCTTAAATGATGCATTCTCATTGTCCTGTTTTCTAAAACTTAAGGCATTAGAAAGATGAATTGTATTTATTGTGTGCTTTACATGAGATTATGCTAACACTGCTTCCACATTTATTATATTGTATTTATTATATGATATATATCTATATATCTATCTATCTATATATATATATATATATATATATATATATATATATATATATATATATATATCTATATTGTTGTTGTTGTGTCTTTCAGCTTTTCCCGGTTAGGGGTCACCACAGCAGAACTCCGGTCCGCTAATGATTGGCAGTTGATTTTTACGTACTGAGTTGCCAGCCCTGACGCACAACCTTCAACAAAGGAATGCCCATTCATGCATGTCTCCATCAGAAGACGGTCTAGCTGAGAGTCGAACAGAACAGCATCTTACTGTGAGGCAACAACGCTACCACAGCACCACCACCACGGATATATATATATATATATATATATATATATATATATATATATATATACATATACACTTTCTGATACCAGTTTTATTATATATAGGTTTCTACATAATTTTTAGTAATTCACAGATTTGTGAAGGTTTTATGCTTTACTATGAACCGAGAGCTAATTCCACATAGTGGCCAGGCTTAGTTAATGCACTCTCACTGTCCTGTTTTCTAAAACTTAAGGCATTAGGAAAGATGAATTTTATTTATTGCTTGCTTTACATGAGATTATGCTAATACTGTTTCCACATTTATCATATTGTATTTATCATATTATAAATATATATATATATATATATATATATATATATATATATATATATATACTTTTTGATACTAGTTTTATTATTATATACAGGCTTTTACATAGTTTTTAGTAATTCACATTTGGAAGGTAGTAAATGATCTTTATTCATTTTTTTAAGTATGTAGGCATTCGTATAAATGTAATCTATTATTATTAGCCATGGGGGGGTCAAGCTACTACATGAGCATTATTCAGGAGAATTGTTTTTTCAAATGATAACAGTATACTCTGGGGCATATAAAAAAAGGCTTTAACTGAACATTTTATAGTACAAAACTTTATTGACAATGTATTATTTAATACATATCTGAAATACAAAAGCTGCTGAGATGTTTATGCAGTTTAAAGATGCCCATGCTTTCTTAAGTGGGAATTATGCACAGAGCATAATCTCACGTCTACTGATGCCTATATCCATTTAATTCTTAACAATTAAAGAAGCTGAAGAGACTAGCGTGCACATTTTAATACAGAAAGTATAGTAAGATTTAGTAATAATCAATAACACAATAACATAGTGAAATACAAAAAAAATAAATTCTTAATTGACAACTAATTATGAAAAAGGTGATGATTTTTCAATGTGGTCTTTCAGACTAAACTCTACTTTGAAAAGTAATTACTACTACTTTAATGTGAATATATTTAATATTAATAATTATAAAACTGAAAAATTGTAATGCATTTTTTTATAGAGTCACATTTTTCCACTGACATTGCACCTTGGAGAAACAATAGTAACATTAATAAAAATTTAGCTTTCAAGAATCCCATTAAAGTGGTCATTCATATGCAATCGGTTCTAATGATTGTCATGCCTGATAAGTAAAGGCAGTAGTTAGAAGAGATGCCAATCCCTGAAAAAAACAAGTTGGGTGCCACAAGAAATACAGAAAATGGGCTTTGATGTTGAAGAAGAATATAGGCAGCATAGTAAGGCAAAAAAAGAATCCAAGAGATTCCCATTAATATAATTTCGATATTCACTGTAACACATAACAGAAAGAAATAAATATTATTGTCAGTCTAGCTGTTAAATTCTGACGAAACATCAGTGTTTTTGAAAGACAAGCCAATATGCCTTCAACGAATCCTTCTGTACTTATCATTTATCTTTCTATTTTATACTGACAGACATTATGATGGTATCTGAAACTACAAAAATGGCGATTGCCCAATCAAGATGCCAATTGTTGTCATAGGTTTAAAAATAGGTTTAAAAATGGCAAAACTTATGTATTCCATTAGATGTGTAGAATACAGAACTGCTTTTTTAACAATATGAAATTGTTTATGACTACTTACTCATGACCTCAGAAGTTATATTACATCATTATTACCTCACCAGGGAAAAGAAGGTCTCAATATTCAGCTTGTTCCAAAAATAAAGGCATAATCTGTGTGTTTGAAATATTTCTAACCTTTGAAGATTGCATATGAAAACAAAGCCACTGTGGTACGTCTTCCTTCTTCTTTGTCCAAGACTCAGTC
Organism: Protopterus annectens; assembly: GCF_019279795.1. Taxonomy (NCBI): domain Eukaryota; kingdom Metazoa; phylum Chordata; order Ceratodontiformes; family Protopteridae; genus Protopterus; species Protopterus annectens. The sequence goes on along the minus strand of NC_056737.1, from coordinate 444,927,975 downwards.
ATTTGTTTTGTTAATATGGGAATGACTTCATTATATACTGCTATTCCTCAGAGGGATGGTATGGATTACGTAGGCTTACTGGTAATATAGTTTTCTAAGCTTTCAGTTATTGGGTACATGTTTTTTTCAATTTGCACTGAAAATGTGTCAAAACATAATGATTATTTGTTTGATGAATGTTGATGTCATCTTCTTAAAAGTATGATTGACCTGATAACCTGAACAATCAAGCCTAAGCCGTTTGTTATTCAGTGTTTCACTGAGGAAGATTTTCTTAATACACTTAAATAAAGAACACGTTTGGCTCCATTTAAAGTAGTGTAAGATTTACAGTGATTGAGAATATTTGTTACAGAGAGAGAATGAGAGTTCATATATTCAGCTATTTCCTGGTGTGCATGAAATGAATTACAGTATATTTGTTATGTGGATTGTGACCTGAAAGATGACGATTACTTTTCCGGATATATTTGCTTTTAGAAATTAACTAAACATTTGGTCAGGATTGCATTATAAAGCATATCATTCAACTCATATTAAAACAACAAGAGTCAACATCCCAGCAGTGAGAAAAGAATATTGCTAGGATCAGTATTAGACTACAGTATAATACTACGGATGACTTTTTGAGATGTCAGCAAACAAAATAACGAATACATTTGGATAAAGAAAGTATGACGGGATTATGGGGCCAAGAATTAGATCCTGGTTTCCTAATCATGTTATGTATTTTTAGGCTAGTAGAAACTAAAGTAACCTTGTCAGATCCCTGTGGAATTCCAAAAACCTGTGCCTGCATACTTATACTTGCCGTCTGCCATGGTATACCGTGGTACATCGCATGTATGGAAATGAAGAACAGTACCCACATCCACGTCTCATAAAGGGCAAGATGACAGGGTGTATGCATGTGCAAGAGGCAGCAGTTGCAAGACAGCCTTTGTCAACTGCATGCACCCAAGTATGGGCCTATACCCTGATTGCAGTAGCTAAACAGATATGCTGCTCATTGTGGCAAGAAAGCACTACATCAGTTGCACTTTTTGCATAACATGGCACATACAAAAACAAAGCCTGCAGATAATGCTGCACATAATAGTAGTGTTTGTTCAAACAGGCATATTAGCTCTATCTCCCCATAACCATGACATATTGAATGTCCCAGTAATGGCAGTTACCCTAGGAAATTGATCCCAGCATTAGCATATGTGCAAATTGCTAGTTATTTATGGTCATAGCCTTGGTGCCTGAATTTTCTAAGAAACACTCCAGGCTGTGACTGTGGGTCATTGGTGCACAGAGTGCCGACATCTTCTAGTCCCTTAATAGGATATGACAACAGTTACAGCACAGAGGAGGATCTTTATGTGGATATTATAAAACAGGTCTGCATATGATCAATATTGTTCTTACAGTCCACAAGTGGCAATTTCATCTGTATGCTGAACAAGCAGTAGTGCAATTACCCCTGAAAAGTTTCTGCAACTCTGAGTTAGCAGTTGTGCAGCTATTACTGACCATTTTTTAATATAACAGTATTACTGATTGCTAGTATGGTAGAAGTGATAAGTCCTGGCCATGTCAGCAAATATAACAATAAATATACACACCCTTGCAGTAGCACATAGCAGACTTATTTATTTTGGACAGCATCAGCAGGCCCCCAGTCCTCCCAAGCCAGAGACAATTTACTGGCGTCAGTGAACAAGACTGTACTCCCACACAAAAATGATAAAATATGTCACGGATGGCTCATGCTACTAGGCTACAGCCCACCCCCACCCCAGAAAAGAAATTTTAGTTAAGCAGCTTGTAGTGAGTAGCTATATGCATTCTGTGCCCACAGAACTCAGGCTCGCATGTGCATACCTCGAGTTCCAATGTATAACTTTAATTAAAAGAAAAAAAAAATTCTGAGCAGTTTTCAAAATCAGTCCAGAATCTGAGTGAACATCAGAAAAATTCCCAGAGATCACTGCAGTTTTAACCATATGAATTTTATGAGGTAATGTTATCTTAGAGACAATAGCCTGTCACTTGATCGCAGCTTGCCTGTATAATGTGTATATGAAACGGCTGCTGATGCAAGCAAAAAAGGAAAAAGTTAAAGCAAAGGAGCTCCCTTCCTGCTCACATCTGACAGTAAGAAACTTAGTAAGTGGCATGGATATCAAATAGCAGGAATGTTTTGTAGCATTTGTACTCTTACTTTTGTGAAAATAAAGAGACTTGGAGTATTTTGGAAGGGGGGTTGTGATCATTCTTGGCTTGCAGTTTTAACTAACTGCAGTGCAACGTGCAAACTAACAACCAGAAGAAAACACCAGTTTATTTTTCCTGGCTGCAGCTGTTTGTTTTTTTCAGGTATCTACCCTTAATTAGGCAGCTGAATAAAAAGAAAAATGCTTGGACTACGCAGAACTGGTTTAACATTTTTATATGTCTACATTTTTCCTAGCAGGGTCAACCATATTAAAACCATATTAAAGATTACATATTGTGTGTAGAAGGAGGTACAGCACTTTAGTAATAGCTGGAGGGAAGGGGGGACACGTCTCCCAGAAATAACACTGTAAACGCTCCAATTTACATACATGTCAGATTTTAGTGGCTATTTTGGGGCTGTTTGTGAATGATTTTTTTTCTAATACACTGGCAAGGCTGGCAGGGTCAATCAGATATTAGCCAGGCACAAGGCAGTGTGTTTTGGAGCTTTCTTGTTGATTAAATGTTTTTGGCAATGGATAGACAATTTGTTTTGGAGGCGGTTTGTGGATGATTTTTTTTCTAATACACATGACAAGGTCAACCACATACTCAGTAAGCACATGGCAGTGTTTTTTATGTGTTAATTTAATAGGTCTTTGTTACACTGTTTCTTTTTTCTTTTCTTTTATTTTTTAATCCTTGCAGGGTCAAACCATACACTTTAGGTATGTATATAGGTAGAGGGTAAGGGGGCTGTTTGTGGATGCACTCATTTGATCCTGCTATTTTGTTGTTGAAACTCTACTTTTGCAGGAGTAGAGTGTACATGAGTGAAATAAAATGAAATATAAGGAAGGGCTTGACTATGGTTATGTGAAAAAATACATTAATGTAACCATTATCTTCTTTTTGTTCATTTTTAACCTTATAGATTCAGAACAGATGCTGCTAGCAGATAGTTGGGATAGGAGCTGTATACAAATGAATTGACATGCATGCTGTTTACTGCTGTAGTTCTGGCTTTGCAAGACTAATGTGCAGTTGGGTGAAGTGAGATAAACTACAAGCACTGATGTCTGGCTATTGTTTATTTGGAAAAAAAAAACAATATAACTGTGATGATATGGGCATGTGCCAGCATAGCCATCTGGAGTTTTGTAAAAAATGATATGTCCTTTGAATATCAAAATGATTTATAAAAAAATGCTTGTGTTACAAATGCATATAATTTGTATATCAAACTGATTTTGTACAGATGCTTGTGCTGAAAATGTATTTGTGAGTTTTGCTTGTGTTGACATGTATTAACAGTGCGCCCTGCTGAAATGAAGAGAAATGTACATGTATTGTTGTAGTTAAATTAAACGTATGTGTTTTAATAGAGGATACTGGCACAGCAGAGGTTAACTTTAAGAAAAATAAGGGAAATGCAAATGAGCTGTTAAACCATTAAAGGCACCCCACAATGCTGAATGGGACCAGAGATGCTTGGTCTGGGGAAGAGCCTTTGTTCATTAGCTCAGTGAAAAGAGGGGAAGCCCCAGGCACTGCCATAAACAACTGAATGTGCATTGTGGCCGTCTGTGCTAATTCCTGTCTCAGCTTCAAAGGGGGTATACTATGAGAACCTAGAGTCAGGTTACCAGATGAGGACATTCTGCCAGCCCTTTTGAAAATTATATTTTAAATATTACAAAGAAAAATCTCAGAGTACTGAGCATTCTGTTTGGGAAGCCTGACTAGAAAGACCCTCACTACGGCATCTTCCCTTGTGGTAGTAAGTAACTTAACTAGGGAACAGGAAAAAAATCTCTTATATTCAGTCAGGAATATAGTTAAGCTTAGTATAAAGAGTGTTTTTCTTTATTTGTATGAGTCTGTCCATCAATGTTCTTTTCAATATTTCCTGTGAATTGAACTCTGTGGTTTACTGTGAATATCTATTCAGTATTTTCATGTACTTTTATTATTTGTTATTAAATATCTTTAAAACTTTTATTGTGGTTGATCCTTGTAGAAAGTATCTAACCTTGGAGAGTGCTTTTATTTATTTGGTGACACTGTATGGACCACTTCAGAAGGCCCAGCCATCTTGGTGAACCATTACCATTTGTATTAGTATTAATTTTACACAGTATAATTGGATACCATTTTAAGAGCCTTATAGTAACTGACTGGTGGCAGTGATAACTACCTTATAGTCTGGGAAAAGCTGGTAGAGCAGTAAGTCTGTGCTAGCCTTTCCTAGGTGTGTGTGTGGGGGGGTGGGTGTGTGTGGGTGTAAATTAAAATCTTAAAGAGTGTGTGTGTCAGCTACTTGGGGCAGGGACACAAAGCACTGGGTTTAAAAGAGAGGATGCTGAAGGACTTGGCCTGGGCACTCGGCTGAGGACCTAACCCTACAGCTGTACCAGTGGGGAGTCTTATTGGGGACCTGGAGGGAAAAACATCCAGACCCCAGGTTGAGTGTGTTCCCGGTGTGCTCTTAAGGGAAATTGTACTTGATGCAGAGAGGTCTGCATCTGAAAATTCTGGCTGTATCCATTTGTATTCCAAGTGCCATCCCTCTCCAGTGTCAGTGCTGAGGATTTAGACTCCCTGATCACCGGACCAGCATGGGGATGACACATATTGGTGGCCATCACATATTGGTAGCAGTGGTGGGCATCCCAATATCCAATAACTAATGTTTTATGTTTTTTTAACCCCAGAAGATCAAACCAGAAACTATAGATGGGCAATGGGATTGGGGCTGTGCATGAAAGAAATGACTCGCCATGCTGTTTATTGTTGTAATTTGGCTTTGCAGGACTAAAGTGTATTTGAATGGAGTAAGATTGAAGACAAGCTCTGAGCTATGGCTTCTGTTATGTTAAGAAAATTGTGTAATCATTGCCCTTTTTCATTTTTTTTAACATTGCATGCCAAACTAGATACTGTGGGTGGGCAAACAGGATGGGAGTTGCATGCAACTGAAATGACTGGCCTGCTGTTTTGCTGTTGTAACTAAGGCTTTTCAGGACTAAGGTGTATTTCAGTGAAGTAAGATCAACAAGCTCTGAGATTTGGCCACTGCTTAGGTGAAAAACACATTAATATAACTGCTGTCATCTTTTTTCATGTTTTTTTTTAACCTTGCAAGGCCAAACCTAATAATGTGGATGGGCAAAGGGGATGGAGGCTGTGCATGAATGTAATGACTCTACCTGCTCTTTACTGTTACAATTCTGACTTTGCAAATTAATGTTCATTTGGTTAAGACAAGCTGGCATAAAGCTGTGGCTATTGCTTATGTGCAACAAAACTAAAGTAATACAACCACTATTGCTATTATTTTAATCTTGGCAGGACCAAAGCAGATAGTTAGATGAGCAGTGGGTGTGATGTCTATTTGTGAATGAAATGGCTGGCTTGTTGTTTTGCTGTTTTAAATCTGGCTTTGCAGAACATGGGTGAAGTCAGATTGACTACAAGCTCTGAACTCTGGCTATTGTTCATGTAAAACCAAATAAATAATGTAACCATTGTCTTGTTTTGTGCAATAGTGAATTTATGTAAAATGGTAAGCATGGTTAACATAATATAGCCCATCCCATTTCAGTTAAACCCCACTCCATTCAGCTCCCTTGTGAAGTCCCCCTTGGTCTGAAGTCTCCAGCCTGCTAAAGATATATAATTACATACTCAGCATTCAGGGTAGTTGTGTGCATATATATATCAATAAGTGCGCTATCACCATAACAGGCTTCAAAAAATGATGCAAGTTTCTGAATGTAATCTCCGACAAGCATGGGCAGTGCAAATAAAATGATGAGCCAAATCACTGGAGAGGTGCTGTATGGATTGAATGCTTTTTGCTTTAATAAAGTTTGAATGAATAACTTTCTGGTGATTCCATTCATTTTGATGCACTGTGTCCTTTATCCTGTACACTGTTGCACTGGATGGGGGAAGGGATGCATGGACTTTACTGATGAATTCTGCATTTATTCAGCCCTGTAAGAGAAAGTGCAATACATTTGTGAGCAAACAATATGCATCTGCTATGTACTTCTCTTTATATAAAAGAGTATTTAAATGCAAAGGTAAGGCTTTTCTTTGTAATAAATATACTGTAAACTCTCCGTTAACCAGAACTCAAGCAACCGGCAAAAAATATTGAAGAAATACAGTACAATTTTCATGTGTTGCACTTCTGCCCCCCCCACACACACACACACACACACACACAGAAACATACCTTACATTTTTGGAGTTTTAAAGTTTTAAAAAGGAAGATAGGAATAAATTCCTTCTCTACCCCAACTGAGAACAAGTCAAAACAAACAAATAGTATAAGGTACAGTATTAGTCAGGCCTATTTTTATTAGCAACTCTCAAGCAACCAGAAACTACAGTTATCCGGTATCTGCCAATCCCCATGGGTGCCAGTTCATAGGATCATAGGAAGTTACTGGGCTGTTGGCCCGGAGGCCCTTACAAGCCTAGTCAAGAATTTAGTCCATGTTCCAACAAGTCAGCACCCTATGCCACTGTCCAGCAGGGACATAGGTGGAATCCGAGGGGTGTATTTTCTGTTCCCCATCCAGTTATCCAGGTTAAACTTAAAAAGGTTTAATGAGGTAATCTGCTTTATGTGGAAAGGGAGTCTATTCCACAAAAGGGGGAGTCTCTGGGACACAAATCTATCCCACCAACAAGTCCTATTGATGTCACAGACCAGGTTGAGGTCTCACGTGTGGGTTGAGTGGAGCTTGACTTGCAGATATGTAGCAGTCCCATCAGGGCGGGGTCTGAAATTGCTTTGTATGCCAGACAGAGGTCACCTCTGAGGAGTCTGCAGGAGACTGAGTAGAGGGACAGGGCTTTTAGCCTATTTGTGTAGGGTAGATGTTTGAGGCCCTGTATTCTCCAGGTGAGGAATCTCTGTGGTCTCTCCAGCTGCTGCATGTGCTTTGTGAGGTACATGCCAAAAGGGGCATTGTATTTGATAATCTGTCTTATAAGGGAAGAATACAGGGATGTTATGACCACCTTGTCCCTGGATGAGATAACCCTTACTAATGAGGTGAGCCATGTAGAAAGCTTTTCGTACAACGGAGGCAATATGGTGGTCAAAAGTCAGTTTGCTATCAACCTGGGTTCCCAAGCCCTCACGACTGACTGCGTGCTTAGTGCCTTATTATCAATGTGATAATTTGTGAGGACGTCATTCTTCCCAAAAGGGATGATGATGCATTTTTTGGCATTCAGTTTGAGGCCATGTTTCTGGCCCCAGTCATTTGTTTGGGTGAGACCCTATTGGAGGATAGCCACATCACTAGGGGAATTGATGACAGCACCCAGCTTGCAGTCATCTGCAAACGTGGTCAGCCATAGCCCACTAGATTTGGCCTGCACCTCTGAGAAGCATATCCCAAACAGCAGAGGCCCCAAGACCGATCCCTGGGGCACACTGCTTGTTACAGGTCTACTACTTGAGGTTGCTTCCCCTGTTTTGACTAGGTGGGTTCTATCAGTGAGCCAGTTTGCTACCCATCTGGTAATATATGGATTGATGCCTAGTTGAGAGAGTTTATCTATTATACCTGAGTGGGGGAATAGTATCGAAGGCCTTGGCCAAGTCAAGGGAAGTGGTGTGCACAGTCTTCCCTTTGTCTATGGCCTTTGTGATTGTCTCAAAGAAGTCGACCAAATTTAACAGGTATGACCTCCCCTTGACAAAACCAAACTGTGTGGGATCAAGTGTCTGGAGGCTGCCAATGTTCTTGTTAATAAGGTCCATGATAATCCACTTCATGGCCTTGCAGATCAGGCTAGTTAGGCTGATGGGTCTATAATTTCCTGGATCAGTGAACACTCCACCTTTGTGCAAAGGGATGACAGTAGCTGTCCTCTACTCGGATGGGATGAAGCCAGTATTCAGGCTTTCGTTGAATAGGGTGCATAATGGTGCAGCAAGTTCCTTCCCGAGTTCATGTAGGATGCAGCCTGGGATGTTATCGGGTCCCATGGAGGCTGTATTTTTTACCTTTGAGAGGGCAGTGATCACTTGTTCCCTAGAGATTAGGGGAGGGGGGCAGGTACTGGGGATGTCCTATTTTACTGATGGGGGGACAGATGAGTGAAGTTTTCACTGAACCTGTCTGCCAGCAGGTTGGCTATGTTTACAGGGTTTGTGTATGTGGTGTCCTTGACCACCAGTTCTGAGCAGATCTGGGTGCTTCCCCTTGAGACTGCGGACATATGTGAAGAAAGCCTTATGATTATCTTTAGTAGATGTGGCCAGTTTGGACTCAAAGTTTGCTTTGGAGGATTTCACTAGTGCTCTTATTTGCTTGTTCAGGCTAAGGAAAGATTGCTTCCAATTAGACACATTCTTGGTCCTGAACAATAATTTATTCCTTTTATTATAGAGATTATTTATTGTAGATGTCCACCAGACAGGTTTACTCTTCCTCGAGGAGGAGGATTTTGTCCCGTCTGATATTCCTGACTCCATGCAGCTATATAAATGCCAATGTAGTACTTTGGTGTAACTTTGGACTATGTTCCAGTTTCTGTGGAGGAGGGGGTTGTGAAGCTGTTTATACCTTCCCTCAGGAGGTTGTAATCAGCTTTGGAGAAGTTTTACTTGTCTGACCTAGATGGTGGGGGGGGGGGGGGGTCGGGGGAGATGGTGACTTTCAAAGTGACTGCTTTTTGTTTGGCTCTTCAGGGATGATGACACTGTAGGGATGCTGCTGTGGTTACTCATGTTGGGTAATACCAAGTCCAAGATATTTTCACCTCTTGTGGTGGTGCCAACCAACTGGTCCAAGGCATTTGCATTGACAAATTCAAGGAATCTCTGGGCATTTGTGTTTTGGCATGAGTATTTCTTCCAGTCTATGGCTGGATAAAGTTGCCCAGGATCAGGGTAAAGGGTTAAATCTTGATAGATTCGAAGAGGTCCATATAGGTGGAGTGGGCATCTTAAGTCAGAGTTGGAGGCCTGTAGCTAGCTATGATTTGAATAGGGGTCTTGTCAATTGTTACCTGCACCTGGAGTATTTCCTGTGTATCATACTGTTTGGCCAACCTACAGGTGTGCATGTCTTTTACATATATTCCAACACCACCTCCTTTTGTTTTGCTGCCCACGGCTTGGGTTCTGAATGGTCTCCACAGGTTTGAAGCAGGTTTCTGTGACTGCACAAATGCTTTTTCCAGGGTTAATAATGCTTGCAGTGAGTGCAGTTTCATGTTTAGACTCCTAGTGTTTAGCAGCATAACCTTTAATTTACATTTTGATTAAATTTTCATGTTGGTAATTTTGACCTCATGGCATTGCCTAAAAAGGGCACTTTGGGGTAGGCAACAGCCTTTGCCAAGAGCCTGAAGCCTAAGGGAGATAGATGAATACCATCTCTGGCAAAGCATAGTGACTTGTCAATCATGTCATCTCAGGCTGTCAGGTACTGGGTCCCCTTTGAATGACACCAGAAACTAACCCAGTTGTTAAAGTCAATCATTTTCTGTTTGTACTTGAGGCATCATTTTGGGTGATGGTAGAATGCTGCTTAAAGCTAGGGACATACCTGCCTTGTACATATACTCAGCGAGCTCTATCATATCTCTCTTTATATAGTCCAGGGAGGTATGTCTCAAGTTATTCACTCCAACATGGACTATGACAGAGTCATAAGAGTACCTGTTGAGAGACATGAGTGCATTGGTGATTTGGTGGATTCCGGCACCCGAGAAACAACTAACCATGACTTTCCCCTTATCCAGCCTGGTGAGGGGCACATCTGTACATCTCACAATGGAGTCTCCTATGACTAATATATTGGGTTTATGTTTAGGCCTTAGTGGCTGTGAGACACAGGTGTGTGGACTATGTGTGGTGTGTGGTGTGGTGGGTAGTGGACTTTGTGTGTGTTTATGCCTCAGAGGTCTCTTTTGTTTGGGTATGCTTTTGTTGAGGCCTCTGCATATGTGGGAGTGTGTTGTGTAGGTGTGGGTGGTGTTTGAGGTGTGGTGTTCATGTTGCCAACCTTCTCAGTCCCAAATATATTGGTTGGTGGGGAGACAGTAATGACACTAGGTGCTTGATGTAATTGCATCTCTCACAAAATGTGTTCCTAGGTGGTAGTAGTAGAGGGTTGTCCATGTACATGAGGCAGTTGCTACACTGTATCAGGATGCCGATATCAACCTGACTGGCAGGAGAAAATGTAGGAAATTGTCCAGCCATATTTGTCAGAAACTGAAAGAGCTAAGAGGGTAAAGGGAGGAAGGTCTACGAGTAGCACTACTAGATGATAACACAAATGCTACTAAGGGAAAACTTGTAGCTGAAATACCTCAATGGGGTTAAAAAACATGCAGCTGAAGCTCTAGGTGCAGAAGACCTGTATCTATACTGTGCTACTCAATTTTAAGGTTAAGAACTCAGTAAGAAAAAAACTCACAATGAAGCAGATTAATCACTTATAGCCAAAAGAATAGAACTCACAGTATGAAAAAATACAGTTAAACATCAATGAAATGCAGTAAAATGCAGTTAAACAGTAATGTAGATAGCAATGAAATATAGTTAACCAGTAGATTGCTTTGAAACAGTTGCTCATAAGGCACAATAGTAACAAACAGCACAAATAAAGCAGCAATTCAGTAGAATACTGTCATCAGTTTAGTGAGGCTACCAACAAGTAGTAATAAATATGGCAAACTAAATGCAGTTGAACTCCTAAGCACAAGCAGCAAAATGAAGTAGAAAGAGGTACAGTTTTTTTTTTAAATAGAAAGTGAAGAGAAAGAAGATAATGAGATAATTCAAGGTTCAGAAGCTAAAGGGGTGGGCCTTTACGAAGTTCTCACTATAATTAGTAGAATGAGCTGATGTAATATGACTGGGGGATTGTCCAGTATCAAATTTATACTAGAGGTGGGCAACTCAAAGCCACCAAGACTTAAGACCACCACAACACCTGGGCAGGTGGGTGGGACAAAAACAGTTGCACAAATTACACAGATATACAGTAAAACAGAAGTGCAGAAAACAGTTGAAAATAAGGAGTTATCTTTTTCCAATATCACAGCAGAGCAAATGGCAGAAGGCCTCTCACTGCAGCTTTGAACAGCTTGAGCAAATAAGTACAACTAGTTTAAAACACTGACTAGTAAAGGCAGAGAAACAGAAACCAGCCCAATTATGCAATAAAAATAATAGTGTTGCAAAAATGCTTTTAGCTAGATCAAACTAGACTGATTCTTTCTGCTACAAAGAAAACAGCTAGGCCTGTCTAGACAAAAGATTACATTACAAGCTCAAAAGGTCACAAACAGTAATAGATATTCAGCTCTAACCGACAAAAAGGGGACTATAAAACAGTTGGACAGATTACACAGATATACAGTAAAACAGAAGTGCAGAAAACAGTTGAAAATAAGCACTTATCTTTTTCCAGTATCACAGCAGAGCAAATGGCAGAAGGCCTCTTACTGCAGCTTGAGGTTAACTGAGAGTTTACTGTAATTTACTTTTTCCAGCAAATAACATGAGTCAATGACATATGTAAATGTGTCAAACAGTTAATAGAAAACAATTATGCAAAGCATCATCATGATTAACATTAAACAGCCATGAAACAGTAACAATTTACTTTTATAAATCTTGCTATTTTCTGGACTATTTATGAAACTCACTGTGTAGTTCCCACATATAGAGTACACATTACATTTATGAATACAGTGATATGTCTTGTTCATTAGCACTTGATGGCTAAACTATATTTGAATGTTGCAGAGGCCTGAGTGAGTAACCTAATACAACAAAAGATCTCTCTCACTACAGAATGCTGAATTTGTACTTCAGTATAGTACTGATAAGCTATAAATTAGGTGATATTAGAAAGCTGGTGCCTTTGTTTTGCTAAAAGAGAGTAGAGATGTCAGAAGAGCAAGCATTTGTGGCAAGAAATGTTGTGCTCTTTGTGATAAAATAACTAATAATTGTGTAAACTATAATGCGAGTTATGTTTCTTGGTCGGAAGGATATACAAATGTTATAACTGTGATTTGTGTTTATTACTATACTGTAACAATTTTCAGAACAATAGTAAACAACCCTAAAAAATGTTGGTCAGTCTTTAAAGAAATCTTACATCCTAGCCAAAAATTCAAACCTAACCATTTTCACAAAAACTCAGTCGAAACTGCAATTCAGTTTGACTCTTATTTTACAGATAGCCTCTAACCAAGGATCCCCCAACATCCAATCTCAGCCATGCCCAACAGCCACATATCACCACATCCACTTTCAGCTACAAACATGCGCCAACATCCTGTATTAAACTATTCAATTTCAAACCATGCTCTGCTTCAGCTGATGAGCTTCCAAGTGAGTACCTTAAAACAGCAGTGGATAGCATTGCCTACCCCATCTCAATCCTTATAAATAGGTCAGTCTAGGGACCCTACAGCCCATCTAGGAATAAAAATCACAAATTATCCTTCTACACAAAGAAGGAAATTCAACCACATTACTGACTGTAGCTCTATAACAACCTTATCCCTCTCTACAAAATTCTTGAAATATATACTTATAAACAATTGCTAAACTATCTCCAGAAGAATAAAATCCTATCCCCTAAAAAATATGGTTTCTATCCCCTCCCATAGTACTAACACTACACTTATAACCTTTACAGATACTGTCAATAAAGCTAGAGATAGGATCAAACTAGTCTCCTTACCTCTAGACAAGTCAAAAAACAAAGAGCTGTGTCCACCAGGCCAAATAAAAACTTTAATAAAAGATTATAAAATACCAACGGATTCGCTTTTGGGCAAAGCCCTTCTTCAGACAGTATTAACACAGTTACTTGCAACATCAAATATATACAAATTCAAAAATCAATGGACCAATCACCTTTTATACATCACAAACCTCTTTTTCAGTGCAGGTTTTAAAAGAAAAGATCCATATAGCCCTGGTGCATGATGTGCACCAAGTTCAATGATCCATTTAAGTTCATTAAATTCAGTTAAGTTGGAAACATCCCCATCCCTCTGATTCATAGTAACAACCTGTATAACCATAAAAGAAAAACTATGACTTGAAAACCGTGATAATTGTTGATATAATGCATTATGTTTGTCCCTAAGGCATATAGCTGATAAATGCTTCAAAATTCTAACCTTCAATTTACAGTTGGTGTTGCCAACATAACAACATGGACATAGTTTGCATTGTGCTAAATAAACAACATTAAAAGTGTGACAGTCTGCATATCGACTAAAATTATACCTCTTCTTACTTATAGGAAGCACACAATAGTTCTTAACACTAATATAGAAACAAGCCTTGCAATTTCTGCAAGGAAACATACCAATCTTTTTGGAGGTATGTCTGGATGCTTGTCTCATATTAGGCTCACAGCATAACAAGTCGTTTAAATTGCTATTACATTTAAAACCAAATACCGTTTTTTCACTTACAACATTTTTCAACTGGTCATCACTTAACAGAATCTTCCAGTTTTGTTTAATAATATCAAATGCCCCACTTATATTGTCACTATATTTTAACATCACGCGTGGATTAAAGACTTTGTCCCTGTCAAATTGTTTTCTACCTTCCACTTCATGACTCCCATTCCAACTGGAAAACCAAGGACGAGCCTTATCCTTTCTGTGTTTACAAGAGTCCACTATCCCTGTGTCTATAATTTTTGTGTATAGCTTCTACATTGCATATGGTTCTGTAGAGTCACTATCTCTCTTTGAAATGTATCATCAGTACATAAATGTGATACTCTATGACTTTGTCCAACCACAATATTACTGAACGTACAGTATGTCTGGGATGCATGCTATCAAAATTTAAGTAGTGATTCTTCCAGCAGTTTTTTCTGAACAGCTTAGTATATAAGCACCCATAATTTTCTTTACCTATACGTACATCCAGAAAATCTATGGTAACCCTGTCACTATGTACTTTAAAGCTCAAATAATCTGTTGTGTTCTCTAAATAATCAATAAAGGAGGAAAGATCCTCCTTGCTATCTACCCACAGCAAAAAAATGTCATCCACAAATCGGACATAATGTAATAAAGATCTTTTCCATGGATGCTCCTTGTAAAAAATATTACTTTGCTTCCAGAATGCTAGAACCAAATTTGCATAAGAATTTGTGCAGGGTGTGCCCATAGCCATATCCTGCTTCTGTCTATAGCAAGAACTATTATAGAGAAAGATGTTGTTCTCTAATATTAACCACAATACCTCACATATAAGGTCATTCATATGTGCATCAAAGACTTTCTTGTCCCTTAAAATCTTTTCTATGGCTGCAAGGACATATTCATTACTTATCACTGTAAACAAGCTCTGTACATCAAGCGTGACTAAAAGTATGTAAGTAGTGTCAACATCTTGAACAAAGTCAAAAATATTAGTCAAAAAATGCCCAGTGTCCTTCAAAATTCTGGGAAAACATGAAATAACCTTTTTAAATTTAGTTTATGTCCAACTGGACAGGTGTTCCATCACCCAACCTCTACCTGAGACTATCAGTCTCATCAGAGGTGTTGTGAGGTTCTTATGTATTTTGGATAGTGCTTTAAACAAAGGTGTGACTAGATGCTCTATCCAAAAGAAATTGAAGGTACCATCTACCAAGCCATGATCTCTTAATACTAATAAATGCTGTTTAATTTTCCTTATCACATTCCCAACCATAACGGGTGACAAAAGCTCATATGTTTGTGAATCACCAAGGAGTTCTACCAATGCTGTATCATACATATCCCTGCTCAAGACTACAGCCACCCCTCCCTTATCAGCACATTTGATAACCAATCATTCATCTTCCATCAAAGACTTTAAGGCTTCTCTTTCTAAAGGCCTTAAATTATTATACTTGTGTATATTTTTGCCTAAATATTCCCTTATGTCTCATTCACATGTTTTTAAAAAAAGCTTGAACAGTAGGATGCATTGGGGATACATATGTACTCAGCTGCCTCAACATATCTCTCTTAAACTGCACATTTTTACCAAAAAGATTTTTTTAAAATAACATTCCTGCCAAATAGGTTAAGATCCAGAATTGTTTCATTCAGTATAGAGCCCTTACTGGGCACAGAAGATAAACCATTGTTTAAATCTGAAATCTGCTCATTAGATAGGATCACACCAGATAAATTGAAAACATAACAGTCACCATGACAAGTCAGTCATCGTCTTCCATCGTTTCATTTCCCTCTGGAATGGTTGACTCCGTTTGTGTTCGCTTTTTTTCCTCACTGGAACAGGAAATTTCGGAAAAGATGATGAAAACATTTCTGTCACATTCTGTTGTGTTTTAGGTCGCGCTCCCAGATTCAGAGGATTCATGTTGTCCCATGACGTCACCGATGTTGCAGTACGAGCTGGTGTTCCCTCATTGGCATCAGAACAACAAGGTGGAGTTATGGAGGTAACCACGGCAACCGTAATGTTCCCTCCAACCATGGTCTTAGAATTCAGATTATTTTGAGGACTAGTATTCATATTTGGAGTTTCATAAACATCCTTCATATCAGTTATCCCCATATTTGTCACTGGGGATCGACTGTCATTAACATGAGGCCAAGTAAAAATGTTCCCCTGTAAATAAATCACGATAGTCTCTGTGGAGCTTCTTGGAGTTTAACTGTTGATTTTTAATGTCATATGCAGCAAGGTTGCTTAAAACGGCTGATATTCTACTCACATGTAGCTCTCCTGTAAAAGAGCGTTACAAATTCTCCTATAAAACACTAATATCCTCACGCAGCTTATCTTCCTATTGGCTAAAGAAGTCAAGCAAAAGCTGCATGTATTGAAAACTAGTCTGGACATTTATAATTTGCCAGCAAGCCAGCAGTTCAGGAAAAGCTTCTCCTTGAGAGGGCATACAAAAAACTCATAGCCCTCTAGGCACTATATTGTAATGCAGACATGCTTTGAGATGAAACCTCTGCCACTGCAGACTTTTCACTTTCCGCAGTGAGTTCTCCAAAGAAGACAAAAGTTCAAGAAAATGTCATCAATAGTGACTAATGTTGATTCTTGCAGGGTATATTCCCCTACACGCAAAATATCCAGATTAAGTAAAGGATTCTCACCGGAGGCTACATTAAGTTTAAACCTCCCATTCACCAAATTCACCATTTGTCTGTGAGAATGGTAGGCCAGTTCTATATCATCATTCTGTTTTTCAACCATGTGAGGATGGAACACAAACCAAATAGAATAATCAGCAACAAAATTGATCAATTCCTCTTAAGGTCACCAATCCAACAATATATCACATAAGTCAAAAAACAAAGAGCTGTGTCCACCAAGCTGAATAAAAACTTTAATAAAAGATTATAAAATACCAACAGAAGTGCTTTCGGGCAAACTCCTTCTTCAGACAGTATTAACACAGTTACTTGTAACATCAAATATATACAAATTCAAAAATCAATGGACCAATCAACTTTTATACATCACCCGCCTCTTTTTCAGTGCGGGTTTTAAAGGAATATCTCCCTTTAGCCCTGGTGCATGATGTGCACCAAGTTCAATGATCCATTTAAGTTGATTAAATTCAGTTAAGTTGGAAACATCTCCATCCCTTCATAGTAACAACCTGTATAACCACTATGACTTGGAAACTGTGATAAGTGTTGATATAATGCATTATGTTTGTCCCTAAGTGTAAAGCCGATAAATGCTTCAAAATTCTAACCTTCAATTTACAATTGGTTTTATTATATATATGTAGACTGTCACACTTGTTTATTTAGCACTATGTAAACTATGTCCATGTTATTATGTTGGGAAAACCAATTGTAAATTGAAGGTTAGAATTCTGAAGCATTTATCGGCAATACGCCTTAGGGACAAACATAATGCATTATATCAACACTTATCACAGTTTCCAAGTCATAGTTTTTCTTTTATGGTTATACAGGTTGTTACTATGAATCAGAGGGGTCGTGATGTTTCCAACTTAACTGAATTTAATGAACTTAAATGGATCATTGAACTTGGTGCACATCATGCACCAGGGCTAAATGGAGCTATTCTTTTAAAACCTGCACTGAAAAAGAGGCGGGTGATGTATAAAAGTTGATTGGTACACTGATTTTTGAATTTGTATATAGTTGATGTTGCAAGTAACTGTGTTAATACTGTCTGAAGAAGGGCTTTGTCCGAAAGCACTTCCGCTGGTATTTTATAATCTTTTATTAAAGTTTTTATTTGGTCTGGTAGACACATCTCTTTGTTTTTTGACTTATTTGATATATTGTTGGAGCAGTGACCTTAAGAGGAAGGGATCGATTTTGTTGCCGATTATTCTATTTTGTTCGTATTCCATCCTCACATGGTTGAAAAATAGAATGATGATATAGAACTGGCTTACCATCCTCACAGACGAATGGTGAATTTGGTTAATGAGAAATTTTAAAGTTAATGCAGCCTCCAGTAAGAATCCTTTACTTAATCTGGATGTTGTACATGTAGGGGAATATTTCCTGCAAGAATCAACATTAGACACTATTGATGAAACTTTTCTTGGACTTTTGTCTACTTTGGAGAACTCACTGAAGAAACCTGAAACATCTGCAGTGGCAGAGGTTTCATATCGAAGCATGTCTGCATTATAAAATAGTGCCTAGAGGGCTACGTGTTTTTTGTATGCCCTCTGAAGGAGAAGCTTTTCCTAAACTGCTGGCTCGCTGACAATGTAGAAGCATCCAGACTAGTTTTCAACACATGCAGCTTTTGCTAGACTTCTTTAGTCCACAGGAAGATAAGCTGCGTGAGGATATTAGTGTTTTACAGGAGAATTTGGAACAGGAGAGCTACATGCGAGTAGAATATTGGCTGTTTTAAGCAACCTTGCTGCATATGACATTAAACTGCAACAGTTAAAATATAAGAACCTCCTCAGAGACTATAGTGATTTTTTACAGGGGAACATTTTTACTTGGCCTTGTGTTAATGACAATTGATCCCCAGTGACAAATATGGGGATAAGTGATGTGAAGGATGTGTATGAAACTCCAAATATGAATACTAGTCCTGGAAATAATCTGAATTCTAAGACCACGGTTGGAGGGAACAATACAGTTGCCGTGGTTACCTCCATAACGCTACCTTGTTCTTCTGATGCCAATGAGGGAACGTCAGCTCGTACTGCAAGTCATCGGACAACATGGATCCTCTGAATCTGGGAGCGTGACCTAAAACACAACAGAATGTGACAGAAAATTTTCCATCATCTTTTCCCAACTTTCCTGTTCCAGTGAGGAAGAAAAACGAAAGCAAACAGAGTCAACCATTCCAGAGGGAAGTGAAACGATGGAAGACAATGGACTGACTTGTCGTGGTGACTGTAATGGTTTCAATTTATTGTTGTGGTGCTATCTAATGGGCAGATTTAAACAAGGGTTTATCCTTTGTGCCCAGTAAGGGCTCTATACTGAATGAAACAATTCTGGATCTTAACCTATTTGGTAGGAATGTTATTTTAAAAAATCTTTCTGGTAAAAATGAGCAGTTTAAGAGCGATATGTCAAGACAGCCAAGTACATATGTACCCCCGATGCATCCTACTGTTCAAACATTTTTAAAAACGCGAATGAGACATAAGGGAATATTTAGGTAAAAATATACACAAGTACAATAATTTAAGGCCTTTAGAAAGACAAGCCTTAAAATCTTTGATGGAAGATGAACAATTGGTTATCAAATGTGCTGATAAGGGAGGGGCAGTTGTAGTCTTCAGCAGGGATATGTATGATACAGCATTGTTAGAACTCCTTGGTGATTCACAAACATATGAGCTTTTGTCACCCCTTATGGTTGGGAATGTGATAAGGAAAATTAAATAGCGTTTATTAGTATTAAGAGATCATGGCTTGGTCCACAATGATACCTTTAATTTCTTTTGGATAGAGCATCTAGTCACACCTTTGTTTAAAGCATTACCCAAAATATATAAGAACCTCACAACACCTCCGATGAGACAGATACTCTCAGGTAGAGGTTGGGTGACAGAACACCTGTCCGTTTGGACAGAAACTAAATTTTAAAAGGTTATTTCATGTTTTCCCAGAATTTTGAAGGGCACTGGGCATTTTTTGACTAATCTTTTTGACTTTGTTCAAGATGTTGACACTACTGATATACTTTTAGTCAAGCTTGATGTAAACAGCTTGTTTACAGTGATAAGTAATGAATATGGCCTTGCAGCCATAGAAAAAAAATTTAAGAGACAAGAAAGTCTTTAATGCACATATGAATGACCTTATATGTGAGGTATTGTGGTTAATATTAGAGAACAACATCTTTCTCTATAATAGTTCTTACTATAGACAGAAGCATGGTGTGGCTATATGCACATCCTGTGCAAATTCTTATGCAAATTTGGTTCTAGCATTCTGGGAGCAAAGTCATATTTTTGGCAAGGAACATCCATGGAAAAGATCTTTATTACATTATGAGCCCTCCCCAAGCCTTTATGTGTTGGAGGGAGGCCTTCTAGCTTATCAGTGGGAGTGGTAAGCCCTAGGTAGCCTATCTACCACAGGAGAAATTATAGTTTATTGGCCGATGGGAAGCTCTTCCATCTCTTTCAACCTTCTGATTCAAATGCCTGTGTTTGTGCTTGTTTCCTGCCTTTCCTGTTACTAGTCTAGTCCAGGTACAGATTTGCTGTATCCAGGACTCTTTGTAAGTTTCTGAGCCCCCCCAAACCTCTCTGTCTTGGAGGGAAGCCTTCTCGCTTATCAGTGGAAGTGGTAGGCATCAGGTAGCCTATCTACCATGGAAAGAGTAGGTTTTGGCCCATAAATTGTAGTTTATTGGCCGTTTAGGCAGTCTTCCATCTCTTTCAACTTGCTGGCTTAAAAGCCTGCATTTGCACTTGTTCCCCACCATTCCTGTAACTAGTCTAGTCCAGGTACAGATTTGCTGTATCCAGGACTCTTTGTAAGCTTCTGAGCCCCCCAAGCCTTTCTGTGTTGGAGGGAAGCCTTCTAGCTTATCAGTGGGAGTGGTAAGTATTAGGTAGCCTATCTACCACAAGAGGAGTGGTTCCTGGCCCAGAAATTGTAGCTACTGGCTGTTTGGGCAGTTTTTTCCCATCTCTTTCAACTTTCTGGTTTAAAAGCTGCAATTGTGCTGTTTCCCACCTTTCCTGTTACTAGCCTAGTCCAGATACAGAGTTGCTGTATCCAAGGCTGTTGGTAAGCGTCTGAGCCCCACAAGCCTTTCTGTGTTGGAGGAAAGCCTTCCAGCTTATCATTGGGAGTGGTAAGCACTAGGTAGCCTATCTATCACAAGAGGAGTGGTTCTGGCCCAGAAATTGTAGTTTATTAGCCATTTGGGCAGTTTTTTCCATCTCTCTCTCAACTTTCTGTTTTTAAAGCCCGTGTTTGCGCTTGATCCCCACCTTTCCCGTAACTAGTCTAGTCCAGGTACAAATTTGCTGTATCCAGGATTGTTTGTAAGCTTCTGAGCCCTCCAAGCCTTTGTGTTGGAGTGCAGCCTTCTAGCTTATCAGTGGGAGTGGTAAGTACTAGGTAGCCTATCTACCACAAGAGGAGTGGTTCTTGGCCCAGGAATTGTAGCTTATTGATCATTCGGGAAGTTGTCCATCTCTTTCAACTTTCTGGTTTAAAAGACCACATCTGCACTTGTTTCCCATCTTTCCTGTAACTAATCTACTGGAAAGCACTAGAAAGCCTTAAACTGATGCAAGCCCTCTAGCTTAAATGAGAGACTTTGGAGTGATTGAGTATCAGTTTTCTGTATTTTCTTGCTGTACTTAACTGTTTTCCGCCTAAACGCTGATTTTTTCCAGCACTTATTGCGATTTAAAAGCTTGTTTTTTTCACACAATGTACTTATTTGACTGCCTGCACTTTTAAAAAGTTGTTTTTTTGTTTAAATAAATTGTTTAACTGTTGTAGGCTACACACTAAAGTGTGATAACCTTTTCTGATCGCTTGTAGCCGTTTAAAGCTGTTTTAAGTGTACTTTTTACTGCTTTTGCCTTATCTTTAAAAAAAAAAACAAAAAAAAATGTCTTGTTTCCCACCTTTCTAAGCTACTATAGTCCAGTTCTCAGGCTAGCGCTGAATTCAGGGCTGTGTTACAAGTTTCTGAGTTGCCCATACCTTACTTGAATAGACGGAAGGTTCTCTGTTCACCTGTGAGAGAGGGGAACTTTGAGCAGCCATCTGTCTCAGGAGGAGTGGTTCCAGCCCAGACGTTAGTAGTTTAAAAACCGCATTTGCACAGTTTTCTGCACTGGGCAGCACCGGTTAGCTAGGGTTAAATTATTCCTGGCTCCACTAAGTCTTCTCTTCAGTTTTTCACTTGAAACTAGTCTAGCTCTCAACCTAAATACTCAAAAAGCATCCTACAGTCCAGCACTTGCTCAGACCTAATAGCAAGCACTAATATACCCTGACACTTGACTGCCCAGCAGGGCAAGGCTTTTTATCCACCTCTCACCAACCAAGCAACTAAACAGCTCACTCTACTATTCAGGCATGACCAAAGGGCAACTTCAGGTGTACTCTCCAGTTCAGCTGGTGAATCTGGGTATCCTGAGGCAATGTTACAACTGCCTCATGTACACAGACAGCCCTCTTTTCTCCTACCACAAAACATTAACATATGCGAGAGATGCAATTATACAACCAAACTGGAGGCTAAGGTCTCTCCACCCAAGACTGGAACAGGCAGTTATGAGGAGAAGGTTAACACTTGCACCACACCTCCAGCCACACACAGACCTACTAAACCAGCACTGGCAAAAAATACACATAAATACACAAAATCATACTCGAAGGCTCTAAATAAAAACCTGCACAAGCATCAGAGAGCTCCAAAGCAGACACCCACAAAACCTGCACCTCCTGTAACAAACCAGACAACACATAAAATACAAAATCAATGTGTCGCACAATCACAGCCCTTAAGGCAAAATAACATACCTAACACACTAGTAATAGGTGACTCAATAGTTAGGCACACTGATGCCCCACTCACTAGGTTGGACAAGGAGAAGGTTACTGTTAGCTGCTTATCGGAAGCCAGAATCCACCACATAACACAAGCACTCAGGTCACTCCAGAACAAGTACAAATATGACTCTGTCATTGTTCATGTTGGTGTGAATGATCTGAGATGTACCTCCCTGGACTATATGAAAAGAGACATGGAAGAGCTCTCTGATCATGTAGCCCAGGCGGGAATGACCCTGACCCTGAGTAGCATCCTGTCCTCACCAAGAATGATACCTCAGTATAAAGAAAAAATGATCAATTTCAACAATTGGCTAAGCTTCTAGTGTCATTCAAAGGGGATCCAGTGTCCGTCAGCCTGGGATGACATGCTCGACAAGCCATGTTGCTTCGCAAGAGAAGTCTTGCACCTGTCACCTCTTGGCTTTCGAATACTGGCCAAGGCTCTTGCTGCCCCCATAGTGCCTTTTTTAGGCAAGGCTTAAAATTCAAACCCACCACCATAAACAGCACAAGTAAAAAAATGAGGGTTATGCTACTCAATGCCAGGAGTTTAAATCTCAAAATGCATGCTCTCGAAGCACTCCTAAGTATTGAGAACGTCGACATCTGTGCAGTAACTGAAACCTGGTTCAAGGCTCCAGAGAGCACTCCAGCACTACTGGCTACAACTCATACCACACATTTCAGCCACAGAACATGGACTGAAACACAAAAGGAGGGGGTGTATCCATATTCATCAAGGATACCCACACCTCCAGGTTAGTGGCGCAGCATGATACCTCTGAGATCATCCATGTGCAACTAACATCGGGCAAATCTGCAATGCAAATTGCGGCCTGCTACAGATCACCCTCCATGACCCAGGACCACCACTCCGCCTTTCTGGAGACACTGGAAAACATGAAGGTCCTACCGAACACCCTGATATTGGGCGATTTCAATTACCCTACCAATAACTGGGAAAACTACTTGAGTACAAACTCCCAGGCTCAGCGCTTCCTGGAATTTATAAACTCAAATGCCCTGGCTCAGCTGGTAAACTCCCCTACCAGAGGCCACAACATATTAGACCTGGTCATCACCAACATAGGTGACAGGTGTTCCGTACCAGAGGTCAACCCATCACTGGTTAGATCAGACCATAAACTAATCACCCTGGATGTTCACACCCCACCAGCACCCCCAGCCAAGGAAACCACAGTGAAAAACTTTTCTAAAGCAAACTTCACCTTAGTTAAGGCAGAGGTGGAAAGTTTCACAACCCCCACACTAAAGGATAACACTGCCCAAGATGCAGAATCCTTTACAATTGCACTCTATGAGAACCTACAAGGATGCATGGATCGTGCCATCCCTAGCAAAACCAAGACTCACTCCCCTAAGAGAAGGAAACCAGTCTGGTGGACTCCTGCCATAAACAGGTTATAAAACAGAAGCAGGAAACTAGTTCAGAAAAAAAGCAAATCCCAAGAAGAAAAGACATCCCTGATCAGTATCAGTAAGAAACTAAGGTCCCTCATAAAATCATCCAAGGCTAACTTTGAAAGAAAAATAGCCAAGGATTCGAAAGATAACCACAAAGCCTTCTTTAGCTATGTCAAGAATCTAAGTGGCAACTCGCAGATATGCTCTGAGCTAGTGCAAAAGAGCACAAAATATACTGAACCTACTGATATTGCCAACATCCTGGCAGATATATTCAGTGCAAACTTCACCCCCCTCTCACCTTCAAAAGGGCCCACAATACCAGAAAAGTGTAGTGTTCTGGAAATCACAGAAGCACAGGTGAAAACAGCCCTTTCAAAAGCCAAAAACACAGCATCAGTGGGGCCAGATGGTGTCCCAGGCTGCGTCTTGCACGAACTACACAATGAACTAACCCCCCACCTAAACACGCTGTTCAACCTCAGCCTCTCCACAGGCTACGTGCCCATAGAATGGCGCATAGCAATGGTTATTCCGCTCCACAAAGGAGGGGCCACAACTGACCCTGGTAACTATTGCCCCATAAGCCTGACTAGCCTGGTCTGCAAGGCTATGGAGCGCATCATCATGGAACTCATTAGCAAAGACATTGGGAACCTCCAAACACTTGACCTGACCCAGTTCGGCTTTAAGGGCAGCTCATGCCTACTAAACCTGGTTGACTTCTTCGAGACAGTCACCAAGGCCATAGACGAGGGAAAGGTGGTTCACACAGCCTACCTTGATCTTGCCAAGGTGTTCGACACCATTCCTCACTCTGGTATTGTAGAAAAACTCACCAGCCTGAACATAAACCCCTATGTCACAAGATGGGCTGCCAATAGGCTTACAGACAGAACTCACACGGTAAGAATAGCGGGCTCCAGGTCCGACTTTAAACCAATCACAAGTGGTATTCCGCAAGGCTCGGTTCTGGGACCCCTACTGTTCGGCATATATTTCTCAGAAGTACAGGCAAACACAGGAGGACTATGGCTAACCAAGTTCGCCGATGACTGCAAACTGGGAGCCATAACTGACTCTCCGGCTGACACAGACATCCTTCAAAAAGGCCTTACTGAGACAGACACCTGGTGTCAAAGTCATGGCCTCAAGCTAAATGCCAAAAAATGCATAGTCATCCTGTTTGGGAAAAACAGAATCCCCACGAATTACCACATAGGCAGCAGCCCCCTTAATACAGAAGAGATA
Organism: Protopterus annectens; assembly: GCF_019279795.1. NCBI lineage: Eukaryota > Metazoa > Chordata > Ceratodontiformes > Protopteridae > Protopterus > Protopterus annectens. The sequence goes on along the minus strand of NC_056737.1, from coordinate 444,903,045 downwards.
ATAAGAGATCTGGGGACCCAGGTAGATAGTAATCTCTCCTTTGACAATCATATTGCCAAAGTAGTAAGGAAATCCTTCTATGTGGCCCATCTAATTACTAAGGGGTTCGCATCTAGAAATAAAGAGGTTATAGTGCCCCTCTACTCGTCACTCATCAGACCCATGATAGAGTACAATGCCCCATTTGGGTTGTACTGCACAAGACACTTCCAACAGCTGGAAAGACAACAAAAGCACCTCACCAAGAGGATTACTGGCCTCAAACATATGTCCTATGTAGTCCGACTGAAAAAACTCCAGCTGTACTCAGTGGCATATCGCTTACTCAGAGGTGATCTCTGCCTGACTTACAAAGCCATGTCCAACTCAGAATTGATGGACATGCTCCACCTAAAGAAATCCAAGTCACTGCGAACCACATGCTCTAGTGAGCTAAACCTCACCACAACAATAAATAGAACATGCTGGAGGGATAGATTCCTGTAACAGAGACTCCCCATGCTTTGGAACAAAACTCCTAACTGCAGTAGGCAGAGCCCCTCACTAACACTCTTCAAGAGAAGCCTTGACGAGTGGATGGGTAACAGAAAATACACCCCTGGGATCACTTCATTGGCTCTGCTTGACAGAGGCTCAGTTAATTAATCAATGGGTCAGTGAAAGCTGACACACTCTGGCTAGGCTTATAAATGCCCTCAGGCAGATAGCCTAGTACCTACCTATGAACCTGTGAACCTATGTCCGAATTGTGGATGACATTTTTTTTTTGCTGTGGAGAAATAGCAAGGAGGAGCTTTGCTCCTTTATTGATTATTTAGAGAACACGACAGATTTTTTGAGCTTTAAAGTACATAGTGACAGGGTTACCATGGATTTTCTGGATGTACATATAGATAAAGAAAATAATGGATGCTTATATACTAAGCTGTTCAGAAAAAACTGCTGGAAGAATCACTACTTACATTTTGATGGTATGCATCCCAGACGTACTGTACGTTCAGTAATATTGTGGTTGGACAAGGTCATAGAGTATCACGTTTATGTACTAATGATGATACACTTCAAGGGGAGATAGTGAATCTACAGAATCATAAAATTATAGATACAGGGATAGAGGTCTCTTGTAAACACAGAAAGGATAAGGCTCGTCCTTGGTTTTCCAGTTGTACTGGGAGTCATGAAGTGGAAGGCAGAAAACAATTTGACAGGGAAAAGGTCTCTAATCCACGTGTGATATTAAAATATACTGACAATACAAGTGGGATATGTGAAATTATGAAACAAAATTGAAAGATTCTGTTAAGTCATGACCAGTTGAAAAATGCTACAAGTGAAAAAACAGTATTTGGTTTTAAATGCAATAGCAATTTAAAGGACTTGTTATGTCGTGAGCCTAATATGAGACAAGCATCCAAACATACCTCCAAAAGGATTGGTATGTTTCCTTGCAGAAATTGCAAGGCTTGTTCCTATATTAGTGTTAAGAACTATTTTGTGCATCCTATAACTAACAAGAGATATAATTTTAGTCTATATGCAGACTGTCACACTTTTAATGTTGTTTATTTAGCACAATGCAAACTATGTCCATGTTATTATGCTGGGAAAACCAATTGTAAATTGAAAGTTAGAATTTTGAAGCATTTATCGGCTATATGCCTTAGGGACAAACAAAATGCATTATATCAACACTAATCACAGTTTCCAATTCATAGTTTTTCTTTTGGTTATACAGGTTGTTACTATGAATCAGAGGGGTGGGGATGTTTCCAACTTAATTGAATTTAATCAACTTAAATGGATCATTGAACTTGATGTACATCATGCACCAGGGTTAATTGGAGCCAGGGTTGCCAGATGTCCCTATTTGGCCGGGACTGTCCCAGGATCAGCAGCCTGATCCCGAGTCCCGCACTGCCGGTTTAAATCCCCGGCAGCCTCCGCTTTTTTTTTTTGATTGGCCCGTATACTAGCATATGGGCCAATCAAAAATCGCTAAACATGGAGCTTCTTGTGTTTAATGTGGAACATCACAGTTCCGCATTAAATAGAAGTACCTCCGTGTTTAGCGATTTTTGATTGGCCCATATACTGGTATATGGGCCAATCAAAAAATCGCAAAACAGAGCTACTTCTGTTTAATGTGGAACTGCGATGTTCTGCATTAAAGACCTAGCATGGAAGACCTTTTTTTTTTTTTTTTTAGTATTCCCTTGCTGTGAAAGACTTTTTTTGTCCCTACCTGGTCAGTCGGAAATCTGGCAACCCTGACATGCAGCTATTCCTTTAAAACCCGCACTGAAAAAGAGGCGGGTGATGTATAAAAGTTGATTGGTCCATTGATTTTTGAATTTGTATATATTTGATGTTGCAAGTAACTGTGTTAATACTGTCTGAAGAAGGGCTTTGCCCGAAAGCACTTATGGAGGTATTTTATAATCTTTTATTAAAGTTTTTATTTGGCCTGGTGGACACAGCTCTTTGTTTTTTGGCTTATTTGATATATTGCTGGAGTGGTGACCTTAAGAGGAAGGGATTGATTTTGTTGCCGATTATCTCTATACTAGTCTAAAGCCTTTGACACAAGTTTGTCACAACATATTTTCTATTGCAAATGTTCTCGTTAGGTCTATCTCAGCCCACTCTTCTATGGTTCAAAAGCTACTTGTCCAATAGGTATCAGTCAGTAAAATGGCACTCCACCCTCTCTCTTTGTGTACCACAAGGCTTTATCCTTGTTCCCCTCTGTGACGTCCCCTCTCTAGGCCAGTAATCAAGGAACCTTAACCCTCACCACTGACACTGGAGAGAGAGTTTCACTTGGAATACAAATGGATACACTCAGTATTTCCACTTGCAGACCTCTATGCATCAAGCACAATTTCCCTTAAGTGCACACAGGGAACTCAGCTCGGCATCTGTGTTTATCTCTCTGTCTGTCCCCAGATCCCCAGAAGGCTCCCCACTAGCACAGCTTTAGAGTTAAGCCATCAGCCGAGTGTTCAAGCTAAATCCTTCACCACTCTCTCTGTGAAACCAGTGCTTCATGTCCCTGCTCCAAGTAGCATACACTATTTGAGATTTAATTTTCACACACCCACACACACCTGGGAAAGGCTGGCACAGATTACATGCTCTACCAACTTTGCCCAGACTATAAATCAAAACAAAATCTAACTCGGCTCCAAGGAGCAGCCTTTATAAAACAGAAATCCAAGAAAAAGCAAACTGCTGTTCCTCCACAGAGAGAGACTCCTATAATTCCAGAACAAGTACCAACACCTAATAGTTTAATACAAGTGAAATCCAGCATAAGTAGACAAATATAGTAATAAAATCACAGAAAGTCTCTGTCTGCAAACCAACAGAAGCATAAGTGCTTTCAGCAATGCCTTCTTCAGAGCCTGTTGGTTAGCAAAACACACCCATTTCTTATTGAGTAACTGATCCAATCAAATCACTTCCTTAGATTCCTGCCTCTTAACACCGGCTTTAAAGGAACCACACCATTAAGTCTGTGATTTCTATGTGCTTGCAAGTCTGCAATCCATTTAGTTTCTGCTATTTCAGTTTTGTTCACTACATCACCTCTACTAGCATCAACATGGATTTTTTCCATGGATAAAAAGAGGAACTTATGTTCAGGATGTTTCTATACGTGATGTGTTAATGCATTTATTTGTATAGCCAGCCTAATGCCACTATAATCGTCACAAAATTGAAACACATATCACTCACAATTAAGAAAGTTCACATCAAACTTGATGCACTATATAGGGCTAAACCTTACCTTACTCAAAATGCCAGACTAGCCACAGTCAGATTCCACCTCCTATCTGCTCTTCTCTACTGTTCTCAACTTTTCACTAACCTGCACAAGTCTGATTTACATCTGCTTGATTCCTGCTATAACAAAATAGCAAAATATGATGCTAATATACCCAACAGGACCCATCATTGCCTTACTCTTCAAAAACTACACTGACTTGAATTTCCCCAATCTGTTATCACTCAATCAGCTCACCACTGCCCACTATATTATCCACAAACCTGAAATGTGCCCTGTACTCTCCAACCTAGTGCACCTATATACCAACCCCCAGACCCTTAGATCATCTGATAAACGTATATTCAAGGTAACATCTGATAAACGTATATTCAAGGTAGCTAAGTCCAATAATTACTTTGGTGACTATCTCTTCTCCTTCAAAGTAGCCAAGCAGTGAAACCTATTACCCCAGAATATCTTAAAAACACAGATCATCATAGCTTCAATCAACTCCTAAAGAAATACCTTAATCAACAATGGCTATGTTCCTGTAATACTCCTGACTAGTTCCTCATGCCATCAATCAAACATTTTCTTTTCTGCTATCTTCTCCTTGTCTTACTTCTACCAAATGAAAATAACACAATGTTTTTTATATAGCTAATGAGTTATATAATGCTGTCTGTAGTAAGGCAAGGGAAATGTAATGTTTTTCTGTTTTATATTCCCTTTTTGTAAATTGTGATTGTTGGCAACTCTCAGACCTTTTCTACATTGTTTGTAAATCTTTTAAAAAATGTTTGTAATCTTTTTTGTACTATTGTTATGGAGCTTTTCCCTCCAGGACTCTGCTGAAAATGGGCTACTTGCCCAAATGGACTCTACCCAGTTAAATGTAAAATAAATAAAATAAAATAAATACATTTAATTTCAGCTATTTTCCAAAGTTAGTTGGGACTGAGCTTAACCTCTTTTCTTCCAGTATCCTCTGTTATAATATTTACATTTAAACAGTTACAATAATGCATGTACATTTGTTTTCTTTCCAGCAGGGCACGCTGTTGATACATTTTAAACACAAGCAACTTTACAAATACATTTTCAACACAAGCATCTGTACAAACCAGTTTGATATTCAAATAACATATAATTCTTTACTAAATTCCAGCTAGCTATGCTGGCATATGTTATACATCCACTGCCCTACTTTCTCCTGGCATACTCTCCATACTCTAAATGGCCTCCCTAATACACAAATGACTCCACACTCATATGTACATCTCCAAAAAAATTACTCAGGAAGCTTTAACAGCCACTGAAACATGGCTTTGTAACTCACAACTCATGTTCAACCCAAGAAAAAAAATGACTACTACTGTTTTCCCCGAATCTCTCTCTAATGAAAACAATGTAAAATCCACTTTTTTAATAGTACAGCTATTAATGTCACTTCTCATAGCAAATTTAGCAAATTAAGGATAATAGTGGACAATAATCTTAAATTTGACCTGCATGTACAGAACTGTATTAAAAAACTCACCCAGAATGAGGGATGCTTTACAGAGCCAAAAACTTTCTCACCAATGTAATTAAAACTTTCTACTACTTAACTCCTCTGCTCACTACTTTATTGTGCTTCCATCCTTACTAACCTCCAGGCTTCGCAAATACCAAACCTTCCATAATGCTATAATAAAGTGACTAAATTTGCAGCAAATATCCCTTTTAGAACCCACCACTGTATAGCACTAAAAAACCTAACTTTGTTAGAATTTCCCCATCAACTAACATATGCACACCTTCTTACCTAAAATAAAATTATCTAGCATCCATCTGCTTCTCCAGCAATAAATACCACTCTACGGAACTATGTTCCAATCAGGAATTATGATCCAGTGACCAAAAACTCCTCTCTGTTCACAAACCTATCAAATCTGCTGGGCATGGTCTGTACTCATACCATGTTGCTAAGACCTGCAACTCCTTACCTGTATCCCCAAGGTCAATACCCTCTTTGTAGTCTTTTAAAGCCATTCTGAAAAATTTCCTGGCCAAAGTCTGCCCCTGTTCTTGCTCAATCCCAGGATAAACTTCATCCGTAAATATGAACAAGTACCTATTCATACCTTACATCCCTTTACTCTCCCCTTTTCATTCATTCAATCAATTTCTCTAGTACTCTTTCTAAATATGTCATAACCCTGTTTTTTTCTCACTTCATATTGCAATTCCTGTTTGTATTATACTAGCTTACCTTTAATTTCTCTATAAACTGGCTAAAATTCTCTAAATATTGAATCACTGTTATACAAGTGGCATCTATTCTTAAACAATGTTTTCACATTATGTTCTAATTTGGTATAATGATTTAAAATGTAGTTTTTGTATTATTTTTAAAGATTGTAAAATTATTGTTGTTAAAATGTTTTTGTAATACTTTGGAGCTTTTCTCCCCTGGCCCTCCACTGAAAATAGACTCCTACCCCATCAGACTTTCCCAGTAATCAAATGTCAATAAATAAATAAATAAAATTAAGAAGATTATACCATCATACAGTGCAAGTAAAAGTTTACATAGAACTAAATGAGGCTGTCAATATAATCATCCTCATCCTCCTTTTTCCTATTTTTTTCTACATGGGGTCAAGGTGTCATGTTAACTGTTGCCACGTCTCTCGATTCAGTGCTACACTCTTGCCTTCTTTGGCACTCATGTCCGACTGTTGCAGATATTCTCTCACACAATCCATCCACCTCTTTGCTGGATGCCCTCATTTCCTCTTACCTTCTTCCTGTCTTTCCCAAATCTTCTTCACCAGACTGTCTTCTGCTTTTTCTCCACATGTGGCTGAATCACCATAATCTGTTCTCTTTGATCTTTCCTGCAATTGGAGCTACTTTCCTTGGCTTCTGCTCTTGTGTCCTCATTTCTTTGTCTGTCCCACGGTGTGCATCTTACCACCTATTGCAGGCACTTAATCTCCATCACCTCTAGCTTCATCATCTGCTCTGCCTTTACTGCCCAGGTTTCTGTACCATAACATAGTACTGGTCACACCACTGTTTTGTACATCTTAATTTCAGCTTATTTGGCATTCTTCTGTCATACACTACACCTTTCACATTATGCCAGTTGGCTACATCTCCTCTGATTCTAGCTTTGACTTCTTCATTCAGACTTCCCTTCTTCTTAACCACCCCTCCCAGATACTTGAAGCTATTGAGCTGTTCCACTATCTTCCCTTCTATCTCAGTTCTCAGCTTCTTCTGATTTCTCCAGTTTCTTCTGATTTCTCCTCTGATAAGGAGAATACCTTAAAAAATAAAAAAAGCAGTACCCCTTAGAATGACATTTACATACAGTAATAATGTATGTGGAGTATGTGAGATAGTGAAGAAAAATTGGCACATATTCTCATATGACGATAAATTGAAAGAAATAGTAGGTATGCAACCTAGATTTGGATTTAGAAGAAACAAAAATTTGAAAGACATCTTAGCACAAGAGAAGACTAATCAAAGGAAAGGGGTTATATGCCAAGTAGGGACAAAACCGTGTGGGTTCTGTAAAGCATGCCAGTATATTAATAAGGAGACTGTGTTTAAACATCCTGTCACTGGGAAACTGTTCTATTTTAAAGCGAAAGCCACTTGTAGAACTGAGAATATTGTTTACTTAGCTGAATGTCAGCAATGTACAGTATTTTATGTTGGAAAAACCAACAATATGTTTAAAGTTAGGATCTCACAACATCTTTCCTGCATTCGAAATAGAAACATTCATAATGCCCTCTATAAACATACAGAGGGAAATAGTGGCCATCAGTTTAAATTTAGAGCTATTAGTAATGTATTACCTAATATAAGAAGGGGTAATTTAAGAGACATTACTGAAAGAGAAGAAGTAAGGTGGATTATTGAGCTTTCAGCTCATAGAATACCAGGACTTAATGAGCATATTCCCATGAAACCCGTCTTAAGAGAAAGGAGGGTACAATACAAGTTTTGATTGGTTAGATTGATGTTAAGCAGCTATTTAATCTAAGAGTTAAGTGTTCTTTTTATTATCTGAAGAAGGGCAGAGCCCGAAAGAGCTTATATTTGTCTAGTATTGCCTGCATCTACTTTTATTGTTTTATCGTTCATTATTAAACCAGTGTTTTTTTTTGGATAGTGGAGGTCTGCACTGTTTATTTGCCTTGAATACTACTTGTAGTCTGCAGACTTTTAGTTGGTTGCCCCATTTTTCTCTTTTTGTGCTGTCGTTTTGTATTTGGGGCACCAACACACTATGGGACCTGTTAATACTGAAGTCGCTTCAGCAGAAGAGCAGAGTGTCTCCTCCAATGTTTTAACGGGAAGGAAAACACATTACGTTAAGAGAGATTTAACAAGTCAAGGAAATCCACTGTTAAATCTAGCGTTACATGTAGCACCCGAGAGATGTACTGTGCAGCATGTAAGTACGAGCTGTGATATTAAATTCGAAGAGACTTTAAGAGACTTTACATATAAAGTTAATAAATTGAAAAAGCTACAATGGCAGAAAAATCACTTTGTAGCATGCCTGAAGTTTGGCATTGTGCCGAGGGGGATGAGGGTATTTTGCATGCCCTCTCAAGGTGAACATTATCCTGAGCTGTTAGCTAAATGGCAGCTCATTAATATAAACACAGGTTTTTCTTACATGAAATTGCTCTTGGAATTCTTTGCACCGGGGGAAGAACAACTCACTAAAGAAGTGGGTGCCTTGCAAACAAAGCTTGAGATGGAATTTAAGGGGGAGAGATTTGTCAAGAAATTGGATGAGCTATATTGTAATTTTTCAATGACTGATCAGAGGCTGCAACAAGGGAAAATAAAAAAACTACAAAGGGATTATAAAGATTTTACAACTGGGAACATCTTCGTGTGGCCAAGAGAGGAAAGAGGAGAAGTCCGTTCCAATGCCCCCTTAACAGAGACAACAACGTCATATGCAGAAGTGACTAGGGGAAGAACTACGTTGAGCTGTACACGACGAGCACAGGAGGTAGTGAATTTAAACAACAATAACGAGCAGCCATTTAAACTAAATACAGAGAACATAGTTGAACCTACAGGTTTCAGAGTGATAAATACACAAAGTAATCTGAAGAAGGGCAGAGCCCGAAAGCGCTTATATTTGTCTAGTATTGCCTGCATCTACTTTTATTGTTTTATCGTTCATTATTAAACCAGTGTTTTATTTTGGATAGTGGAGGTCTGCACTGTTTATTTGCCTTAAATACTACTTGTACTCTGCAGACTTTTAGTTGGTTGCCCCATTTTTCTCTTTTTGTGGTGCCATCAACACTGTCTTATCTGTACCCAGTTTCAGCCCATCAATATATCAAATTGCAAATATTAAAACAAGAATAGAAGTGCCAAAACTAAAATAAAGTTCAAGGAAACAATGCTCCAAGACAGAGATGAAAACAGTGGCAAATGATTTCCTTTTCTATAAAGTTTAATAAACACCACCATAAAAACTTTAAAACAATCCAGATTAAGCTTTTTGTCCACTAAAAGCTGGACTTCTTCAGAATCTAGAATGAATTGCTTCCTTTCTAATTTTATAGTCTATTATTTTAATTAATCAATTAAAAGATTAATCTCTTAAAGAAACAGTACCATAAAACAATACAATAAAACATTACTAAGTAACATGTTACATAAAATTCCATTCTGAATGTTCTCTGTGTAAACTTTTGCTAATGAACTCACTTAAAATAGTTAACAGCTTGCAAATTTAAAATGAGTTGTAGGGAAATGTGGTCTTTCGTTCCAGGGGGCTGAGAAGCTTGCAGCTCTAATTGCCACCTTACTTCTTTTTCTTTAAGTTTCCCTTTGTAGTCCCCATCCCTTGGGTTTAATGTAACCTGATCTAAAATTCTGAACCAAAACCTTTAGAAATTGGGACAGCACTTAGAATGCCTATAAAGCCATTAATCTCATTCTTTTTCTCTGTTTGGTGCAAGTGTTCAGAAATTCTCCTTCTTAATGATCTTTCAGTGTTGTCCACATTAAAAGCTGGGCATACTGAGCATTTATCTAAATATACCACTCTAACAGTCTGTCAATTTCATTTTAAGAATGTAACCTTCAACTTTCCTCAAAGTTAAAGAACTGTATTCACAAATAAAGCTGCATTGGGCACAAGCCCCACATGTTTTGGTTCTACTTGCTCGTTTTACTTTATTCCCACTGGAAGAACCTTTACCTTCAAAACTTTTCTTTATGTTACAACCGGTCTTAAAAATAAAACATGGCTCAGGTCCAAGGAATTGGAATAATTCAGAATTTGTCTTTTTAGTATTCCATTTTTTTCTCACTATAACTTTAATTTCTTCTGCCTAGCACTCATATTCTATAATGATACCAGTTTCATATTTCTTATTGCTTACTTCAACCTCTTTATTACTTAACCCGATTCCTAATAAGGGTTGGTATTTCTTACCCCATTGACTCTGTACATATGACTTTCAACCATCTGTAAGTTCACAAGGAGATTATACCATCATAAGGGACTACCCTTGCCAAAAACATTTCAACTACTTTGTTTAATTCACCACTTAAATCACTTTCATGTGAAGTCATCCTAGCAACTCTGATGAGTTGTCCTTTTAAAATATTTTCTTTTGAACTAATGGATGGCAACTACAGTAATTCAAATAAGAATTACTAAAGGTGTATTTCCTGTATACAACAGACTTAAAACCTTCCTCAGTATGCTTAATATTATTATCAAGAAACTCAATACCATCCTTACTGTATTTATAAGTAAATCTCAGGAAGGTAGATGTGGTATTAAGGTACTGAATAAACAACCCAATACTTTCCTCTGTCCTTGTCCACAAGATAAAAATATTGTCCAAAAATCTAACATAAAGTTTAATATACTTCCAGGACTGGCTGTTGATTACATATTCAGTTCCCCAATCTAATACTAAGCTGGCAAAAATGGGGGCACAGGATGCCCCCATGGCTACATCTTTGTTTTGTTTAAAAGTTTCCCCCTAAAAAATAATGAAATTGTAATCAAGAACTATGGACATCAAATCATACAGGAGAGTAGTTTTTCCTTTTCCAAAATGAAAACGTGTTTACAGCACTAAAGAAGCTTTCTAGACCTTCATCGCGTGGCATTGAAGTAAATAATTCTACTACGTCAGTGGTGAGGAATATATCATCCTTATTTCAAAGTTCACTTTTAAGCCTACCTAAAAAATCCTAAGAACCTATAAGTAAGTGTGAAATTTTACTATAAATAGATTTCAACCATGTGTCTATATATATTCCTATAGGGTAGGTTTTTGACCCACCCGCAGCCACTATAGGCTTAAAAGGGGATTATCGGATGTTCTTGTGAACTTTAGGTATACCAAAAATGGAAGGTAATAAAGGGTTCTTAACTACCAGAAAATTATAAACATCAGATGACATCAAATCTTTTAATAAATACTCTTCTAAATGGAATCTATCCTCTGCTATTTAATATTGACTTTATTGATGGAGGAATTAAAATATACATTGGTGTCATTCAAGATGTCAAAACTTCTCTACTATATTGGAAAGAATCATATATTACAGATTACAAATTTTGTCAAGATTGATATGGGGTCCTCATTAGCCATAGAAGCAACCCATCAACAAACAAAGCTTAATAGAAACAAAGAAAGTCTAAAATACAAAACAATGAAAAATAAGTATGCCAAACTGCAGTTCAATCAAGCACAAAGTTCTCAAAGATATTAAAACTTTGTGTTTGTTGGCGGCAGGGCACTCTACATCCACCCATGAAAGGGTTTCTGCCCCCTTTTTATTAGAATCAACTCCAATGTTGCTGCACCTTGGGTGAAAGTGACAGAGCCATTTTAGCAACCACTACTTCAGGCATATTTTGTGGTGAAAAAAGTAATATTTATCCATGCCCCCTCAAACTTCCTAGTCAAATATGTATTCCCTAGGTTTGTTACACAGCTCACAACTGTATTCAAAAACTTCTGTATGAAAATGTGGATAGTATGTAAACTAACTTTTCCATCAGTTACCCTACGTGCATTCCTAAAACTAATGAAGCTATTCTTCCTCCTTAACAGAGTTCACTGCACAAAATCTAAATCTCAGCTTCAACTATTCAAATGTTTAAGACTCTCATACTCATGATTACTTATTATATATATTTAAAACTTACAATTGTCATATGTGAAAAATGTATTTTTACACCGATTAGAAATTTGGATACAGTGTTGCAACCATGTTATAATACACATACTCACTCCGACCTCCATCCTGAGAGATGTACAGAAATGATAGCAGTGTTATACAGGTATGTTGAAGAAATACAAGGCTGAATATCACAGTATAGACATATATTCATTATCATTTATGGTTTATACAGCTTTAAGGCTAATGAGCTACAGCTACACTAATGTGCATGTCAAATGTATAGAGTTCTGCCAAAGAGAACAGATACCTCTGTGGGAACACACTACATTCTGTGGGTCCTCATGTTATTAATTAAGCGTTCTCACATGATATGGTTGAAAGGAGCTCACAGACCATCCCACCTACCCTCGTAACAAAATGACAAATAAATCTAGGAAGCATAGAACTCTCTGCCTTAACAGAAGAAATAAATCTGCAGAACTGAAAAAATGCATTTGCTCTTAAGAATTTCTCTGGTTGGACCTACAGAATTATAATTCACAGTAGAAATAGTTCAAATGTAACAACCAGGACCTCACTTGCTTGAACATCATTTAGCAGAAAACAGGAATCCAGAAATCTGATTTACGCCTCCAAGGGTAATACCGAAGAACCATGAAAAAGTTCATTCTGTTGCCTTCCTGCATGTCACTGGATAGAAAGCATTAAAAGCATTTAACTATTCACTATTCATGAAGACAAGACAGAAACTAAGATAAAGCAGCTCACACGCAGAGAAACTCGATAAGTGCCAGCACAAGGCAAACATAAATACTGTGGGAAGAAATAGCCTGGGAATTGTTATGGCGAGGCTTGTATAGGCCCTAGGGCCGATAGCCTAGTACCAATCTATGAAACTATGAACTTGCCATATACGAAATATCTGATCTTTTCAAAAGCATGAGATCTTAGAAAATCTAAAGATGCTATATTTCTAAGCTTAATAAATCAACTAAAGACTGTGAATTTGCTAATTTGTGTGGCTATTACAACAGATGAAACAACTTACTGTATAAGAAATTATGAAACTAGAAGCATGATATTAGACCTGATATTATCTGAAGAATCTATTCCAAAACTGATTGATTACTTGATATTAAATTTACAGCATAAAGTTTCTGATAAAGGTAAACTTTCATATATACATAAAATTATCAGACAAGAAACTTTTTACAGTGTAGATTCATACTGGAATTATTTCACCTCTATTAATGGGGACCCACCAACTCAACAAGATAAACAATATATATTGGAATCTGCTTATAGAACTACATCTTCCATTGTCTGGAGACTTTATACATGGAAATTTTTACATAGATCTTTTTATACACCTTTGATGATGAATAAAATAAATAATAAAGATAATCTATGTAAGAGATGTAATGTAGAAATTAATGCTGACTGGGCTCATATGTTTTATGACTGTATGAAGTTGAAAGAATACTGGAAGTCAATTAATGAATTTTTGCAGGCTCTTTTTACAGATAACTTCATTATTTCTAAGTCTCTTATATTATTCAACACACCTGTACCTCAATGTGTTAAAAAGATTAAGCTTCCCTTGTTATGGTCTATCCTAGCAGTGGCCAGGAAAATAATAACTAGAAATTGGATTTCAGATACACCTCCTTCGTTCAATGAATTTAAAAATGTTATGAATATAATGTGCCATATGGAAATAAGCACAATTAGAATGAGAACAACTAGAAAAACATCATATTATATTGTATGGGATAATTTACAAAATTTGTTAAAAAAATTCTAATTTCAATAGCACGGCATTTTAGTTTAATTAATTGATCTGATTGTAGTGGATGTCTTTGTAAATACTTTAGTTGTTTTGTTGAATATTATAATAATACCTATTTTTAATTATTTGTATAAAATTATGATATTTCTCTTATATGTTAAAACAATAAACCTGTTTTGAAAAAAAAGAAAAAAAAAAAAAAAGAAAAAAAAGAAAGCAAAATTATTAGTACACAGAGATTTTCCTGAGAAAAAGAATGTGTGTAAAATAAAATGCGAGTCAAATAAGGCAAGATGAGGAAGGAATTCAACATGTCACACCAGTAATCAATATAGAAAATACAGTGACATGAAAATTCAAGTTGGAGATCACAGAAATGCTTTAACAGTTCTAATTCTTTCTTCATGCAGCAGTTATGGCTATACACATGAAAGGAAGCACTGTTACTCCAATATAGATTGGTGTGGGCCTCTTGGACAAAGGAGGTACGTCCTGAGGCAGGATACTGACAAGATGAGCCTGGTCATAAGATTCAGTGGCCTTGGAATATCTATGAATCTATACACCATGAAAATATGACAGTAAGAATCTGTAGAGTTTGTACAGTCGACAAAATAAGTAAATCACTTAAGACTTTGCTTCGTCCTTTTGAGATGCCTGTACAGAGAATATTAGACAACATTGTGTTTTAATCCTCTTGCGTATAGACAGTAACCCTAGGACTTAAAATCATGCTTAATGTTCCATTTAAAATGGTAAAAGAGGTGCTTATGAATGCTTCTATATAGCAAGTTATAATCATCCTACTCATACCATAAACCAGAAATGAAATTTCAGGCATAAAAACATAACAACAGCAGCAGATAAAACACTTAGTAAGTCTTAAAATGCTCCATCATCTGTGCGTGTATTAACTTAAATCACTGAAGTCTTTAAATAAAAAGATAAGCTACAAATAACATATTTAGCATGATTCCTCTGCAGGTGTAGTAGTTTCAGACAGGAGACTGTTAAACAAGACGGACAGCTCCCAACTTCATTCTAAGAGCTTCAGACTATGAAACTTACAAATGATACATCAATGTTAGATTTTTTGTTGTATCTAATACATATTCAGATGTTCTCCTCTATCAAAAATCAGCTGTCTGTGTTCTAACCATAGAAGTTCCCATTTTTAATTGAAAAATGAATGCACATCACACAGAGGGCACCAAACCTTGCAGAACACAACTGATGGTATTTGAAGTCATGCAAGACAAAAGAAAAAATATATATACAATGATGTTTAAATGATACATAAAGGAATTCCCTTTCTGTTGTTCAGAAAGCTGCAGTGTCACAGTGCTCAGGCAGTTATCAGGAAAAAATAAAATAAAATAAGAAATGAGAGATCTGTGCCTTTACAATGCAAAGAAGAGATTGCTTAGTCAGTTTTCTATTTAACTGAAATTTTTGAAAATATTAGAAGTAACCGAAACCCAGTTTACACCTCCAAAATGTCACCTTAATTTAAATATACTGAAACTTCACTATGTCCTGCAGTTATATGAGGACTTGTTTCTCCACATTCCAAAGATTTAAGCTTAACTGGGCATAGTGTTAGAACATTACGTGACCTGATTATGTACACAAGGAAACTAAAATGTTTCTTTTTTTACTTTAGCTTCATGCCTTGCAAAATCCCCAATATTTTCTAAACTAGATTTTCCAAGCTAAGCTTTATATTGGCACAGACAGTTGCCAGTTTATAAGCAAGGCAGTCTTTATGTTGCACATTTTGTTCAATAAAACAAAGAATATAACTGCAGATTACAACTTTGAAAAAACATAACCGACAAAAGTTTATTAGCAAAGTTCCCAGAAAAAGGCAGTTTCCTCAGAAAATTCCATAAAATTCCTAGTTTCCATAGAAAGATAATTTAATTATGGAATACGACTGCATACAGTGACCACTAGGGCCACCTTGTCTATGCAAATTCTAACAAGTATAAACAAGTATAAAACACGTTTTTGGTTATTTTCAGATATGTAGGTCCTCTCTGGCAATCAGTACCTCAGTCACTGAGAATATTTCATTCCAAGTGAATTTAAAATGAATTTATAATAAATCTACCCATTCAAAACATATTATGTATATCCTAGAAGTCCAGAACAAATGGTTTACTGGTAGAATGTTATAATTTCTGCTTTAGCTCTTTACCTAGTCAGACAGCTGACTCAATGCTGATCCCTCTATGTCAGAAACCAACACTGTCATGGTTCTCAAATAAAAGAAAGGAAGGAAGAAAACTATCAGACAGACAATATGTAACACCTGCTTCTGTGATAAATAATGACTATGGCTGGCATTCAAGGAAGCTGGCTATTGGCACAGGGAATTCTTTGTCAATGCCATATGCAAAGTCAGCAGCCTGGCAGAGTAGGCTTGGTGGGGTAATGAGGGGATTAGGTCCATCTCAGTTGCACAGCATGGACAACATGATACCCAAGGCAACAAAAAAGGTACAACACAGAGGCAAGTATACATCAGGTGGCTGGTGAACACTGCCAGGCCTGCTGCATGTAGATGGCAAAAGGATGAACTGGGGTGAATGTGGGGTACATAATATAGATGCACAGTCCATCTGCATGTTATGTAGGTTGAATGGGGGAACTGATCACTTGCCTACTGCTTGGGTGGAGACACATCACTGTCCTACTACTGATGCAGTAGTTGTGCTTTAGTCATCAGTGTGTACCAGTGTGGATTAAAGGACATTACTGAGACAATGAATAAGTTGAGAGGGAGATGACCTCAAAACATGTGAGAGACTTGGGAGAGGGCTCAGATCATTACCAAGCTGATGGGGGCAGCCTGATGACTTTGGCTGCCATGGGGAGGTGTAGCAGAGTTCAAAGATTTCCTTTATTAAGACAAGCCTGAGATGAATAGGCTTATGCATCCAATGACCAAGAGAATAGGTGGAGGCTACATACTCCAAAGCTACCAGAATAAAAAGAACCCAGAGTATCCATAACCTACCAGACTACAGAGAGTATAAAATAGGTTACAGACAACTTCAGTAATGGCAAAAGTAGTGATATGGTTGGAGTTATAGGCAGAACATAGGCAGCAGATTCAGTTCATCAAGGAGTTGTTCAGAACAGGTGACTAAGAGAGGTTAACTGAAGACATAAACTGAGCATAATAGCCTTCCATATTATGTTGTGTGTGTGTGTGTGTGTGTGTGTGTGTGTGTGTGTGTGTGTGTGTGTGTGTGTGTGTGTGTGTGTGTGTGTGGTGTTTTGGTGTGTATATTACTAGCTATAGAGACCTGCTGTAGCTACTTCACCTTTACATTCCACAATAACACTAACACTACAGGGGGTTGTGATGGTACTGGTTATAGGGTACTAATAGAGCCACAGGAGGGCACTGAAATAGCCAATCAGGCAGATCACTATTAGTACTGGTTAGGGAGACTGATGGTACAATTCAAGGAGCACTGATGGAGCCAGTCATAAGCTAAGATGCACTGATAAAATTACTCACAGAACACTGACAGAGCTTGCCATGGGGACTACTGGAGCCATTAAGAACCACTAATGGAATCATGCAAGGGGAATTGGTGGTGCCAGTCAGGGGACACTGGTGCAGCCAGATTGGTGTTTAGAACTGGCCTGTCTGGAGCTCTAAGCTTCTTTGTTTGGCCATACCTTACTTGGGCAAAAAGGAAGTTTCTTTGTTCACCAGTGAGAGTGGGGAGCTCTGAACAGCCTACCTGTCCTTGGAGGAGTGGTTTCTGCCCAGAAACTGTAGTTTTATTGGCCATTTTGGGCTAATTTCTATCTCTTTAATCTTTCTGATATAAAAAAACGCATTTGCACGGTTTTTACGTTTGTATAAGCTCAGCAGATTCTGCCCAGGTGTCCTGCATAGACCTACAATGCCAGAGAGACAAAATGAGAGACTTTGGAGTGTTTAAGTACCATTTTTTGGTTTTTCTTGTTGCTTATTGCTATTTCTGCCTAAACGCTCATTTTCTGGCATTTATTGCTTTACATAATGTTCATTTTACACTGAAATTGCATTTATTTGTGCCTGCACTTAAAAAAAGTCATTTTTGTTGTAAAATGTATTTTTTAACTGTTACTGGCTTCCCACTCAAGCGTGACAGCCATTACTGCACTATAAAAGTGTTTTTGCATTTGTTTCTACTGTTTTCTTGAAAAAAAAAATATATATCTTGCTATTTTCCCGCCTTACTAAGCTAGAAAAGTCCAGTTTCAGATACCTGCTGATACCTGGACTGTGCTTAAGCTTCTGTGTTTGGCCATACCTTACTTGGGCAAAAAGGAAGTTTCTTTGTTCACCAGTGAGAGTAGAGAGCTCTGAGCAGCCTACCTGTCCTTGGAAGAGTGGTTTCTGCCCTGAAACTGTAGTTTAATTGGCTATTTTGGGCTAAATTTTATCTCTCTAATCTTTCTGATATAAAAACCGCATTTGCGCAAATTTGTGCATAGCGCAGCAGCAGTTAGCTAGGGTTAAACTATCCCCGGCTCCACAGAGTCTGCTCTTCAGTTTTTCCCTTGGTACTAGCCAGTCTGTCCGTTTTAGCACTGAAATCAGAGCTTTCTGACTAGCACTTGGCTCAATAAGAGACAGAAGCACTAATAAACTGTTGTACTCAATCCCCAACTGTTGTTTGTAGGGAACAGTCAAACTACTCTCCCCTACCAGGCAAATAAGAATAGTTCCTTAACCCATTCAGGCATGTCCAAGAGTCAGCTCCCAGTGTATTCTCCTGTGCACCTGATGAATTTGGGCATCCTGAGACAATGTCACAACTGCCTCATGTACACAGACAACCTCTCCTCCTACCACACAACACCAACATCTGTACATAGCTAGAACTTGAGGCAAAGCTCTCTCCAGTCATGACTGGAATTGACAGTCAAGAGGAGAAGGTACCAACCTGCAACACTCCACCTACTACACATAGACTTACCACACATGCAACTGCAAACCCCACACATGGATTCATAAAGACATATTTGGAGATTCTAAATAAAAATCTGTGGAAACAACAGAGACCTCCAAAATAGACATGCAAGCAACCTACACCCACCAACACTCCGCAAACATCACATAACCACCAAGACCAGTGTGCTGCACAACCACAGCCCTTAAGGCAAAACACCTTACCAAACACACTTGTAACAGGTGACTCCATAGTCAGGCATACCAATGTCCCCCTCACCAGGCTGGACAAGGAGAAGGTCACTGTCAGTTGCCTGTCAGGAGCCAGAATCCGCCACATTACCCACGCACTCAGGTCACTCCACAACAAGTACAAATATATGACTCTTGTCATTGTCCATGTTGGTGTAATTGACCTGAGACTTACCTCCCTGGACTACATAAAATGAGACAGAGGAGCTCTCTGATTATGTAATCAAGGCATGTATGACCCTAGCCCTGAGTAGCATCTTACCCTCAACATGAATGATACCTCAGTACAAGGAAAAAAATGATAAATTTCAACAATGGGCTAAGTTTTTGGTGTCATTCAAAGGGGATCCAGTACCTGTCTGCCTGGGATGACATGCTCAACAAGCCTCAATGCTTTGTCAGAGATGGTTTGCACCTGGCACCCCAGGGATTCAGGATACTGGCAAAGACTCTTGCCACCCCAATAGTGCCTTTTTTGGCAAAGCTCAAAAAAAAATCCACCACCGTAACAAGTACTAGTGACAAAAAACTGAGTGTCATGCTGCTGAACGCTAGGAGTTTAAACCTCAAAATGCACTCTCTCGAGGCACTCCTCAACATGGAGAACATCGATATTTGTGCAGTAACAGAGACCTGGTTCAAGGCTCGAGAGAGCACCCCAGCGATTCCAGGCTACAACTCATACCACACATTTCAGCTGCAAAACCCAGACCGAAATACAAAGGGAGGAGGCGTATCCATATTCATAAATGATAACCACACCTCCAGACTGGTTGCAAAGTATGATGCCTCGAAAATCATCCAAGTGCAACTGACAATGGGCAAAACTGCATTCCAGATTGTAGCTTGCTACAGATCACCTTCCCAGTCCCATGACATGCACTCTTCGTTCCTCGAGGTACTGGAAAACATAAGAGTCCAACCAAACACCCTTATACTGGGTGATTTCAACTACCCAAACATCAACTGGGAAAACTACAGAAGTACTAATACCTTTGCTCAGTGCTTCCTGGAGTACATTAACTCCAATGCTCTGGACCAGCTTATTAACACCCTCAAAAGAGGTAAAAATATACTGGACCTGGTCATCACCAACATGAGGGACAAATGCTCCACACCTGTGGTAAATTCCTCATTGGTCAGATCAGATCATAAACTAATCACCCTAGATATGAACATACCACCCTCACGCCCCGCCCCAAAAGAAACCATGGTGAAAAACTTCTTCAAGGTGAACATTATGCTACTCAAGACAGAGGTGGCAAACTTCGCTACTCCCCAGCAGAAAGGCAATATGATTGAATCTGCTATATCCTACACAAAAGCACTATACAAGCACTTACATGAGTGCATGGACCGTGCTATCCCAAACAAGACCAAGACCCACTCCTCAAAAAAATAAGAAACCAGTCTGGTGGACCCCGGCCATAAATAAGGTTTATAATAGAAGGAAGAAATTATTGCAAAATAGAGTAAACACCCAGGAATGGAGGAGCTCCCTGACCAACCTTAGCAAAAAGCTAAGAACCCTCATAAAAACCTCTAAGGCGAGCTTTGAAAGAAAAATCGCAACAGCCACCAAAGATAATCACAAAGCATTTTTTAGCTATGTCAAAAACCTAAATAACTCGCAGATCTGCTCTGAGCTACAGCATAATGGTTTAAAATTCATGGAACCAACTGACATCGCCAATATACTGGCAGATAGGTTCAGTGCAAACTTCACCCCACCCTTACCCCCCAAAGGGCCCATTTCCATACCAGAAGATTATACTGCCCCTAAAATCACAGACACTCAGGTGAAAATAGCACTTTCCAAGGCAAGAAACACACCATCCATGGGACCAGACAGCATCCCAGGCTGTGTAATACATGAACTCCAAAACAAATTAATCCCTCACCTTAATACCATGTTTAACCACAGCCTCACCTCAGGCTATGTGCCCACAGAGTGGTGCATGGCAACAGTTATACCACTCCATAAAGAAGGTGCCACCACTGATCCCGGGAATTACCACCCCATCAGCCTGACAAGTCTCATCTGCAAGGCCATGGAGTGCATCATCATGGAACTCAAAGACATTGGGAACCTACAAACCCTTGACCCCTCTAAGTTTGGGATTGTAAAGAGAAGGTCTTGTCTCCTAAATCTGGTTGACTTTTTTGAAATGGTCACTAAAGCAATAGATGAGGGAATGGTGGTTCACACACCATACCTTGATCTTGCAAAGGCCTTTGATACCATTCCCCACTCGGGAATTATTGACAAACTCACCAACCTAAATATAAACCCCTACGTTACAAGATGGGTTGCTAACTGGCTCATGGATAGAACCCATTCAGTGAGAACAGGAAATGCTAGATCCAACTCCAAACCAGTGACTACTGGTGTACTACAGGGCTCAATCCTGGGACCCCTCCTGTTCAGTATCTACTTCTCAGAGGTACAAGCAAACATGAAGGGACTATGGCTAACAAAGTTCGCAGACGACTGCAAACTGGGTGCCACAATTGAGACCCCTACTGACATAGATATCCTTCAAAAGGGTCTTACGGACACAGATACATGGTGCCAAAACCATGGCCTCAAGCTAAATGCCAAAAACTGCATTGTCATCCCCTTTGGGAAAAAGCAAGAACCTATGAATTACAACATAGGTGGTAGCCCACTTACCACAGAGAGTGTGATAAGAGACCTAGGGACTCAGGTGGACAGTAACCTCTCCTTCGACAACCATATTGCTAAAGTGGTTAGAAAATCCTTCTACATGGCCCACCTTATCACAAAAGGGTTTGCATCCAGGAATAAGGATGTTATTGTCCCCCTCTATTCATCACTCATTAGACCCGTTATTGAATATAATGCCCTGTTCGGGATGTACCTAACAAGACATCTGCAACAAATGGAGAGGCCTCAAAAGTGCCTCACAAAGAGGATAACGGGCCTCAAAGAATTGCCCTATGCCATGAGGCTAAAAAAACTCAGACTGCACTCGGTCACAAACCGGCTACTCAGAGATGATCTCTGCCTGACATACAAGGCTATGTCAAACCCCAAATTGCTAGAAATGCTCCACCTACACAAAACCCAATCCACCAGAGCTACTCACTCAAGGGACGTAAACCTGACATCAACAATAAACAGGACTTGTTGGAAGAACAGATTTGTGTCCCTGAGACTTCCCTTGCTCTGGAATAAGGTCTTCATAAATGTGAGGCAGAGTTCCTCATTAGCGCTCTTCAAGAGGAATCTTGATGAGTGGATGGGAAACAGGAAATTCACCCTGGGAATCACTTAGGTGACCCTGCTAGACAGGGGTGCAGGAAACTAAATCACTTGGGAGGGAAGTGTAAGCAAAAAATTTTTTGGATAGGCTTAATTATGCCCTAGGGCCAATACCCTATTACCTACCTATGAACCTATAATGGTACTAGTCAGGGGACCTTGATGGAACCAACTCATGGAGCAGTGACAGAACCTGTTATACAGACATAATGGAACCCTTCAAAGGTCACTGATGGACCTACTCCAAGATAACAAAAAAAAACATTGAAGAGGCACTGATGGTACCAGTCATGAGGTTATCGATCGACTCAAGTCGAACAAAGTTTGTGCCTCAGAGCAAGTATATCCAAGCCAAGAAGCAGTCCAACACACCAAATAAAATTCTAACTCAAGGAATGAACAGAAAAGGAAGCTAGTTATTTGCTTGTTGCAATTGCACTTAGTGCAGAGATGGACCTACTCAAAGGAATTGACAGAGCACTGACTGAGCTAGTCAAGAGGCACTGATGATATTAATCAAAGAGCAATGACAGAGACAGGTAGTAGAGCTCTCTGACTAGTGCCATCATTACCAAACAGAACCACTTAGCAGGTACTGATGGCACTAGTCACAGTGCACTGATAGGGACAATAGGTACTGATGTCACTAGTCACAGAGAACTGAAAGAGCCATCTAGTGGGTACTGATGGCACTACTCAGAGGGCACTGACAGAAACAGTAACTTGGTACTGATGGCACTAGTCAGAGGATACTGACAGAGACAGTTACTAGATACCAATGGCACTAGTCACAGAGCACTGATAGAGACAATAGGTACTGATGGCACTAGTCACAGAGCACTGAAGCAGCTGTTTAGTAGTTATTGATGGCACTAGTCAGAGGGCTCTGACAGAGACAGTAACTAGGTACTGATGGCACTAGTCAGAGGATGCTGACAAACAGTAGGTACTGATGGCACTAGTCAGAAGGCAATGACAAAGACAGTAGGTACTGATGGCACTAGTCAGAGGGCACTGAGAGGTACTGATGGCAGTAGTCAGAGGGCACTGACAGAGACAGTTACTAGGTACTGATGACACTAGTTGGAAGGCACGGACAGAGACAATAAGTACTGATGGCACTATTCACAGAGCACTGAAAGAGACATTTAGTGGGTACTGATGGCACTAGTCAGAGGGCACTGACAGACAGTTACTAGGTACTGATGGCACTAGTTAGAGGGGGCTAACAGAGACAGTTAGGCACTGATGGCACTAGTCAGAGGGCACTGACAGAGACAGTTAGTAGGTACTGATGACACTAGTCAGAGGGCACTGACAGAGACAGTTAGTAGGTACTGATGACACTAGTCAGAGAGCACTGACAGAGAGAGTAGGTACTGGCAATAGTCAGAGGGCACTGACAGAGACAGTTAGTAGGTATTGATGGCACTAATCAATGCCACTGATAGAGGCAGTTAGTAGTTACAGGTGGCACAAGTCAGAGGGTACTGACAGAGACAGTTAGTAGGTACAAATAGCACTAGTCAGAGGGCACTGACAGAGAAAGACAGGTAATGATGGCACTAGTCAGAGGGCACTGACAGGTACTGATGGCACTAGTAAGAGGGTGCTAAAAGAGACAGTAGGTGCTCATGGCACTAGTCAAAGGGCACTGACAGAGACAGCAGGTACTGATGGCACTAGTCAGAGGGCACTGACAGAGACAGTTAGTGGGTACTGATGACACTAGTCAGAGAGCACTGACAGAGAGAGTAGGTACTGGCAATAGTCAGAGGGCACTGACAGAGACAGTTAGTAGGTATTGATGGCACTAATCAATGCCACTGATAGAGGCAGTTAGTAGTTACAGGTGGCACAAGTCAGAGGGTACTGACAGAGACAGTTAGACACTGATGGCACTAATCAGAGGGCACTGACAGACAGTAGGTACTGATGGCACTAATCAATGGCACTGAGAGACAGTAGGTATTGATGGCACTAATCAATGCCACTGATAGAGGCAGTTAGTAGTTACAGGTGGCACAAGTCAGAGGGTACTGACAGAGACAGTTAGACACTGATGGCACTAATCAGAGGGCACTGACAGACAGTAGGTACTGATGGCACTAATCAATGGCACTGAGAGACAGTAGGTATTGATGGCACTAGTCAGACGGCACTGACAAAGACAGTTAGGTATGGATGGCACTAGTCAGAGGGCACTGACAGACAGGTACTGATGGCTCTACTCAAAGGGCACTGACAGAGACAGTTACTAGGTACTGACAGCACTAGTCAGAGGGTGCTGACAGAGACAGATAGGTACTGATGGCACTAGACAGAGGGCACTGACAGAGACAGTTAGTAGGTACTGATGGCACTAATCCGAGGGCACTGATAGAGACAGTTAGTAGCTACTGATGGCACATGTCAGCGGGCACCGATAGAGACAGTTAGGTACTGATGGCACTAGAGGGCACTGACAGACAGTAAGTACTGATGGCACTAGTTATTGGGCACTGACAGACAAGTACTGATGGCACTAGTAAGAGGGTGCTAACAGAGACAGTAGGTACTAATGGCACTATTCAATGGGCACTGACAGAGACAGTTCGGTATGGATGGCAATGGTCAGAAAGGACTGACAGAGCTAGTAGGTAATGATGGCAATAGTCAGAGGGCACTGACAGAGACAATTAGGTACTGATGGCACTAGTCAGAGGGCACTGACAGACACAGTTAGTACTGATGGCACTAGTCAGAGGGCACGGACAGACAGGTACTGATGGCACTAGTCAGAGGGCACTGACAGACACAGTTAGTACTGATGGCACTAGACAGAGGGCACGGACAGAGAAAGTTACTAGGTACTGATGGCACTAGTCAGAGGGAGCGGACAGAGACAGTTACTAGGTACTGATGGCACTAGTCAGAGGGTGCTGACAGAGACAGTAGGTACTGATGGCACTAGTCAGAGGGCATTGACAGACAGGTACTGATGGCACTAGTCAGAGGAAACTGAGAGGCAGTTACTAGGTACTGATGGCACTAGTCAGAGGGCATGGACAGAGACAATAGGTACTGAAGGAACTAGTCACAGAGCACTAAAAGAGACATTTAGGAGGTATTGATTGAACTAGTCTGAGGGCACTAACAGAGACAGTTACTAGGCACTGATGGCACTAGATAGAGGGTGCTGACAGACAGTTGGCAGTTACTGATGGCACTAGTCAGAGGGCACTGACAGATCAGGTAGGTACTGATGGCACTAGCCCGAGGGCACTGACAGAGACAGGTACTGATTGCACTAATCAGAGGGCAATGACAGACAGGTACTGATGGCACAAGTCAGAGGGCAATGACAGAGACAGTTAGTAGGTGCTGATGACACTAGTCGGAGGGTGCTGACAGACAGATAGTAGGCACTGATGGCACTAGTCAGAGGGCACTGAGAGACAAGTACTGATGGCACTAGTAACAGGGTGCTAACAGAGACAGTTAGTAGGTACTGATGGCATTTGTCAAAGGGCACTGACAGCTACAGTCAGGTACTGATGTCACTAGTTAGAGGGCACTGACAGAGACAGTAGGTACTGATGGAACTAGTCAGAGGGCACTGACAGAGACAGTAGGTACTGATGGAACTAGTCAGAGGGCACGGACAGAGACAGTTAGTAGGTAATGATGACACTAGTCAGAGGGCACGGACAGACAGGTACTGATGGCACTAGTAAGAGGGTGCTAACAGAGACAGTTAGTAGGTACTGATGGGACAAGTCAGAGGGCACTGACAGGGACAGTTAGGTACTGATGGGACTAGTCAGAAGGCACTGACAGGCAGGTACTGATGGCACTAGTAAGAGGGTGCTAACAGAGACAGTTAGTAGGTACTGATGGGACAAGTCAGAGGGCACTGACAGAGACAGCAGGTACTGATAGAACTAGTCAGATGACACTGACAGAGACAGTTAGTAGGTACTGATGACACTAGTCAGAGCACTGACAGAGACAGTAGGTACTGATGGCAATAGTCAGATGGCACCAACAGAAACAGTTTGTAGGTATTGATGGCACTAATCAATGCCACTGACAAAGGCAGTTAGTAGGTATGGATGGCAAGAGTCAGAGGGCACCGACAGAGACAGTAGGCACTGATGGCACTAATTAGAGGGCACTGACATGGACAGTTAGTAGGTACTGATGGCATTAATTAATGGCATTGACAGACAGTAGGTACTGATGGCACTAGTCAGAGGACACTGACAATGGCAGTTAGGTACGGATGGCACTAGTCAGAGGGCACTGAGACAGATACTGATGGCACTAGTCAAAGGGCACTGACAGAGAAAGTTACTAGGTACTGATGGCACTAGTCAGAGGCTGCTGACAGAGACAGTAGGTACAGATGGCACTAGTCAGAGGGCACTGACAGAGACAGGTAGTTGGTACTGATGGCACTAGTCAGAGGGTGCTAACAGGGACAGTTAGGTACTGATGGCACTAGTCAGAAGGCAATGATAGAGACAGTAACTAGGTACTGATGGCACTAGTCAGAGGATACTGACAGAGACAGTTACTAGATACCAATGGCACTAGTCACAGAGCACTGATAGAGACAATAGGTACTGATGGCACTAGTCACAGAGCACTGAAAGAGCCATTTAGTAGTTACTGATGGCAGTTGTCAGAGGGCACTGACAGAGACAGTAACTAGGTACTGATGGCACTAGTCAGAGGGTGCTGACAAACAGTAGGTACTGATGGCACTAGTCAGAAGGCAATGACAAAGACAGTAGGTACTGATGGCACTAGTCAGAGGGCACTGAGAGGTACTGATGGCAGTAGTCAGAGAGCACTGACAGAGACAGTTACTAGGTACTGATGACACTAGTCGGAGGGTACGGACAGAGACAATAAGTACTGATGGCACTAGTCACAGAGCACTGAAAGAGACATTTAGTGGGTACTGATGGCACTAGTCAGAGGGCACTGACAGACAGTTACTAGGTACTGATGGCACTAGTTAGAGGGGGCTAACAGAGACAGTTAGGCACTGATGGCACTAGTCAGAGGGCACTGACAGAGACAGTTAGTAGGTACAAATAGCACTAGTCAGAGGGCACTGACAGAGAAAGACAGGTAATGATGGCACTAGTCAGAGGGCACTGACAGGTACTGATGGCACTAGTAAGAGGGTGCTAAAAGAGACAGTAGGTGCTCATGGCACTAGTCAAAGAGCACTGACAGAGACAGCAGGTACTGATAGCACTAGTCAGAGGGCACTGACAGAGACAGTTAGTGGGTACTGATGACACTAGTCAGAGAGCACTGACAGAGAGAGTAGGTACTGGCAATAGTCAGAGGGCACTGACAGAGACAGTTAGTAGGTATTGATGGCACTAATCAATGCCACTGATAGAGGCAGTTAGTAGTTACAGGTGGCACAAGTCAGAGGGTACTGACAGAGACAGTTAGACACTGATGGCACTAATCAGAGGGCACTGACAGACAGTAGGTACTGATGGCACTAATCAATGGCACTGAGAGACAGTAGGTATTGATGGCACTAGTCAGACGGCACTGACAAAGACAGTTAGGTATGGATGGCACTAGTCAGAGGGCACTGACAGACAGGTACTGATGGCTCTACTCAAAGGGCACTGACAGAGACAGTTACTAGGTACTGACAGCACTAGTCAGAGGGTGCTGACAGAGACAGATAGGTACTGATGGCACTAGACAGAGGGCACTGACAGAGACAGTTAGTAGGTACTGATGGCACTAATCCGAGGGCACTGATAGAGACAGTTAGTAGCTACTGATGGCACATGTCAGCGGGCACCGATAGAGACAGTTAGGTACTGATGGCACTAGAGGGCA
Organism: Protopterus annectens; assembly: GCF_019279795.1. Classification (NCBI taxonomy): domain Eukaryota; kingdom Metazoa; phylum Chordata; order Ceratodontiformes; family Protopteridae; genus Protopterus; species Protopterus annectens. The sequence continues at coordinate 444,874,937 of NC_056737.1, read as the reverse complement.
CTGACAGACAGTAAGTACTGATGGCACTAGTTATTGGGCACTGACAGACAAGTACTGATGGCACTAGTAAGAGGGTGCCAACAGAGACAGTAGGTACTGATGGCACTATTCAATGGGCACTGACAGAGACAGTTCGGTATGGATGGCAATGGTCAGAAAGGACTGACAGAGCTAGTAGGTAATGATGGCAATAGTCAGAGGGCACTGACAGAGACAGTTAGGTACTGATGGCACTAGTCAGAGGGCACTGACAGACACAGTTAGTACTGATGGCACTAGTCAGAGGGAACTGACAGAGAAAGCTACTAGGTACTGATGGCACTAGTCAGAGGGAGCGGACAGAGACAGTTACTAGGTACTGATGGCACTAGTCAGGGTGAGCTGACAGAGACAGTTACTAGGTACTGATGGCACTAGTCACAGAGCACTGAGAGACAATAGCACTGAAAGAGTCATTTAGTAGGTACTGATGGCACTAGTCAGAGGGTGCTGACAGAGACAGTAGGTACTGATGGCACTAGTCAGAGGGCAATGACAGAGAGTTAGGTACTGATGGCACTAGTCAGAGGGACTGACAGAGAAATTTACTAGGTACTGATGGCACTAGTCAGAGGGAGCTGACAGAGACAGTTACTAGGTACTGATGGCACTAGTCACAGAGCACTGATAGAGACAATAGGTACTGATGCCACTAGTCACAGAGCACTGAAAGAGTCATTTAGTAGGTACTGATGGCACTAGTCAGAGGGTGATGACAGAGACAGTTAGTAGGTACTGATGGCACTAGTCAGAGGGTGCTGACAGAGACAGTAGGTACTGATGGCACTAGTCAGAGGGCACTGACAGACAGGTACTGATGGCACTAGTCAGAGGGAACTGAGAGGCAGTTACTAGGTACTGATGGCACTAGTCAGAGGGCACGGACAGAGACAATAGGTACTGAAGGAACTAGTCACAGAGCACTAAAAGAGACATTTTAGGAGGTATTGATTGAACTAGTCTGAGGGCACTAACAGAGACAGTTACTAGGTACTGATGGCACTAGTCAGAGGGTGCTGACAGAGACAGTTGGTAGTTACTGATGGCACTAGTCAGAGGGCACTGACAGATCAGGTAGGTACTGATGGCACTAGCCCGAGGGCACTGACAGAGACAGGTACTGATTGCACTAATCAGAGGGCACTGACAGAGACAGGTACTGATGGCACAAGTCAGAGGGCAATGACAGAGACAGTTACTAGGTGCTGATGGCACTAGTCGGAGGGTGCTGACAGAGCCAGATAGTAGGTACTGATGGCACTAGTCAGAGGGCATTGAGAGACAGACAGGTACTGATGGCACTAGTCAGAGGGCACCGACAGACAAGTATTGATGGCACTAGTAACAGGGTGCTAACAGAGACAGTTAGTAGGTACTGATGGCATTTGACAAAGGGCACTGACAGCTACAGTCAGGTACTGATGTCACTAGTTAGAGGGCACTGACAGAGACAGTAGGTACTGATGGAACTAGTCATAGGGCACTGACAGAGACAGTAGGTACTGATGGAACTAGTCATAGGGCACTGACAGACAGGTACTGATGGCACTAGTAAGAGGGTGCTAACAGAGACAGTTAGTAGGTACTGATGGGACAAGTCAGAGGGCACTGACAGAGACAGCAGGTACTGATAGAACTAGTCAGATGACACTGACAGAGACAGTTAGTAGGTACTGATGACACTAGTCAGAGCACTGACAGAGACAGTAGGTACTGATGGCAATAGTCAGATGGCACCAACAGAAACAGTTTGTAGGTATTGATGGCACTAATCAATGCCACTGACAAAGGCAGTTAGTAGGTATGGATGGCAAGAGTCAGAGGGCACCGACAGAGACAGTAGGCACTGATGGCACTAATTAGAGGGCACTGACATGGACAGGTAGTAGGTACTGATGGCATTAATTAATGGCATTGACAGACAGTAGGTACTGATGGCACTAGTCAGAGGACACTGACAATGGCAGTTAGGTATGGATGGCACTAGTCAGAGGGCACTGACAGAGAAAGTTACTAGGTACTGATGGCACTAGTCAGAGGCTGCTGACAGAGACAGTAGGTACAGATGGCATTAGTCAGAGGGCACTGACAGAGACAGGTGGTTGGTACTGATGGCACTAGTCAGAGGGTGCTAACAGGGACAGTTAGGTACTGATGGCACTAGTCAGAAGGCAGTGATAGAGACAGTTAGTAGGTATTGATGGCACTTGTCAGCGGGCACTGACAGAGAAAGTTAGGGACTGATAGCACTAGTCAAAGGGCATTGACAGAGGCAGTTAGGTACTGATGGCAGTAGTCAGACTGCACTGACAGACAGGTACTGATGGCACTAGTAAGAGGGTGCTAACAGAGACAGTATGTACTGATGGCACTAGTCAAAGGGCACTGACAGGGACAGTTAAGTACTGATGGCACTAGTTAGAGGGCACTGACAGACAGTAAGTACTGATGGCACTAGTCAGAGGGCACTGACAGACAGGTACTGATGGCACTGGTAAGAGGGTGCTAACAGAGACAGTAGGTACTGATGGCACTTGTCAGTGGGCACTGACAGAGAAAGTTAAGTACTGATAGCACTAGTCAAAGGGCATTGACAGAGGCAGTTAGGTACTGATGGCAGTAGTCAGACGGCACTGACAGACAGGTACTGATGGCACTAGTAAGAGGGTGCTAACAGAGACAGTTAGTACGTACTGATGGCACTAGTCAAAGGGCATTGACAGGGACAGTTAAGTACTGATGGCACTAGTTAGAGAGCACTGACAGACAGTAAGTACTGATGGCACTAGTCAGAGGGCACTGACAGACAGGTACTGATGGCACTGGTAAGAGGGTGCTAACAGAGACAGTTAGTAGGTACTGATGGCACTAGTCAAAGGGCACGGACAGAGACATTTAAGTAAGGACGGCACTGGTCAGAGGGGACTGACAGAGCCAGTAGGTAATGATGGCACTAGTCAGAGGGCACTGACAGAGAAAGTAGGTACTGATAGCATTAGTCAGAGGGCACAGACAGAGACAGACAGGTACTGATGGCACTAGTCAGAGGGCACTGACAGAGAAAGTAGGTACTGATAGCATTAGTCAGAGGGCACTGACAGAGACAGTAAGTAGGTACTGATGCAACTAGTCAAAGGGCACTGACAGGGACAGTTGGAACTGATGGCACTAGTAAGAGGGTGCTAAAAGAGACAGTTAGGTACTGATGGCACTAGTCAGAGGGCACTGACAGACAGTTAGTAGGTACTGATGGCACTAGTTATAGGGCACTGACAGACAGGTACTGATGGCACTAGTAAGATGGTGCTAACAGAGACAGTTAGTAGATACTGATGGGATTTGTCAAAGGGCACTGACAGCTACAGTCAGGTACTGATGTCACTAGTTGGAGGACACTGACAGAGACAGTAGGTACTGATGGAACTAGTCAAAGGGCACTGACAGAGACAGTAGGTACTGATGGAACTAGTCAGAGGGCACTGACAGGTACTGATGGCACTAGTAAGAGGGTGCTAACAGAGACAGTTAATAGGTACTGATAGCGCTAGTCATAGGGCACTGACAGAGAATGTTAGGTATGGATGACAGTGGTCAGAGGGGACTGAAAGAGCCAGTAGGTAATGATGGCACTAGTCAGAGGGCACTGACAGAGACAGTAGGTAATGATAGCATTAGTCAAAGGGCACTGACAGAGAACATTAGTAGGTACTGATAGCTCTAGTCAGAAGGCACTGACAGAGATAGTTAGTAGGTATTGATGGCACTAATGAATGGCACTGAAAGAGACAGCTAGTAGGTACTGATGGCAATAGTCAGATGGCACTGACAAGGACAGTTAAGTACTGATGGCAGTAGTCAGCGGGCACTGACAGACAGTAGGTACTGATGGCACATGTCAGATGGCACTGACAGAGGTACTGATGGCACTTCTCAAAGGGCACCGACAGAGACAGTTACTAGGTACTGATGGCACTAGTCAGAGGGTGCTGACGGAGAAAGTTATTCGGTACTAATAGCACTAGTCAGTGGGCACTGAAAGAGACAGTTAGTAGGTACTGATAGCAGTAGTCAGGGGGCACTGACTGAATCAGTTAGGTACTGATGGCTCTAGTCAGAGGGTACGGACAGAGACAGTTAGTAGGTACTGATGGCACTAGTCAGAGGGCACTGACAGACAGGTACTGATGGCACTAGTAAGAGGGTGCTAACAGCGACAGTTAGTAGGTACTGATGGCACTTGTCAAAGGGCACTGACAGAGACAGTTAGGTACTGATGCCATTAGTCAGAGGTACTGACATTGACAGTAGGTGCTGATGGCACTAGAGGGCACTGACAGACACAGTAGGTACTGATGGCACTAGTCAGAGGGCACTGAGAGACAGTTACTAGGAACTGATGGCAATAGTCAGAGGGCACTGACAGACAGTAGGTACTGACAACACTAGTCAAAAGGCACTGACATAGTTAGATACTGATGGCACTAGTCAGAGGGCACCAACAGACAGGGACTGATGACACTAGTCAGAGGGCACTGACAGAGAAAGTTACTAGGTACTGATGGCACAAAGCAGAGGGCACTGACAGAGACAATAGGTACTGATGGCACTAGTCACAAAGCACTGAAAGAGCTGTTTAGTAGGTAGTGATGGCACTAGGCAGAGGGCACTGGACAGTTACTAGGTACTGATGGCACTAGTCAGGGTGAGCTGACAGAGACAGTTACTAGGTACTGATGGCACTAGTCACAGAGCACTGAGAGACAATAGCACTGAAAGAGTCATTTAGTAGGTACTGATGGCACTAGTCAGAGGGTGCTGACAGAGGCAGTAGGTACTGATGGCACTAGGCAGAGGGCACTGACAGAGACAGTTAATAGGTACTGGTGGCACAAGTTAGAGTGTACTAACAGAGACAGTTAGTAGCTACAAATGGCACTAGTCAAAGGACACTGTTAGAGACAGTTAGTAGGTACTGATGGCACTAGTCAGTGTGCACCTACAGAGATAGAAAGGTACTGATGGCACTAGTCAGAGGGCATTGACAGAGACAGTTAGTAGGTACAGATGGCACTAGTCAGAGGGCACTGACAGAGACAGTTAGTAGGTACTGATGGCACTAGTCAAAGGGCACTGACAGGGACAGTTAGGTACTGATGGGACTAGTCAGAAGGCACTGACAGGCAGGTACTGATGGCACTAGTAAGAGGGTGGTAACAGAGACAGATAGTAGGTACTGGTGGCACAGATCAATGTGCACTGACAGAGAATGTTAGGTACAGATGACACTGGTCAGAGGGGACTGACTGAGCCAGTAGGTAATGATAGCACTAGTCAGAGGGCACTGACAGAGACAGTTAGGTACGGCACTAGTCAGTGGGCACTGAGGCAGTAGGTATTGATGGCACTAATCAGTAGCACTGACAGAGACAGTTAGTAGGTACTGATGGCACTAGTCAGAGGGTACTGACAGGTACTGATGGCAATAGTAAGAGGGTGCTAACAAAGACAGTTAGCAGGTACTGATGGCACTAGTCAGTGGGCACTGACAGAGACAGGTACTGATGGCATTAGTCAGTGGGCACAGAGGCAGTAGGTATTGTTGGCACTAATTAATGGCACTGACAGAGACAGTTATTAAATACTGATGGCACTAGTCAGAGGGCACTGACAGAGACAGTAAGTAGGTACTGATGGCACTTGTCAGTGGGCACTGACAGAGAAAATAGGTACTGATGACACTAGTCAAAGGGCACTGACAGAGACAGTAGGTACTGATGGCACTAGTCAAAGGGCACTGACAGAGACAGTTAGTAGGTAATGATGACACTAGTCAGAGGGCACTAACAGAGACATTTACTAGGTACTGATGGCACTAGTCAGGGGGTGCAGACAGAGAAAGTTAGTAGGTACTGATGGCACTAGTCAGAGGGCACTGACAGACACAGTAGGTACTGATGGCACTAGTCAGAGGGCACTGACAGAGACAGTTAGTAGGTACTGATGGCACTTGTCAGAGGGTGCAGATGGCACTAGTCAAAGGGCACTGACACCTACTGATGCCACTAGTAAGAGGGCACTGACATACATAGTTAGTAGGTACTGATGGCGCTAGTCAAAGGGTGCTGACAGAGTCAGTTACTAGATACTCATGGCACTAGTCAGTGGGTGATGACAGTGACAGTCAGTAGGTACTGATGGCACTAGTCAGAGGGTGCTGACAGAGACAGTTAGTAGGTACTGATGGTAATAGACAGAGGGCACTGACAGAGAGTTAGGTACTGATGGCACTAGTCAGAGGACCCTGACAGACAGGTACTGATTGCACTAGTCAGAGGGCACTGTCAAAGACAGACAGGTTCTGATGGCACTAGTCAGAGGGCACTGACAGAGACAGTTAGTAGGTACTGATGGCACTAGTCACAGGGTAGACAGAGACAGTTAGTAGGTACTGATGGCACTAATCAGAGGGTGCTAACAGAGACAGTTAGTAGGTAATGATGACACTAGTCAGAGGGCACTAACAGAGACAGCCAATTGGCACTGGTAAATCCACTCAGTGGATAATCATAGCAACCATCCAGGTGTGCTAATGGAACCACTCCTTAACGCACTGAACAGTTCCAATAAAGCAACTTAAGCAGCTGAGATGGGAACCGAGAATGGGCTGCAACCCAGACTTATTCAAGAATGGTGTCAATGTTTTTTTCAGTGCCGTCATTGAGGCAGGAGTTGGGAATGTAGAATATGCATGCTGCTCATACTGAAGTGTCTGAACACTGTGTTTTAGCTGAATATCACTCACAGCTAAATAGACAATAGCAGGGATTAATCATTCCAGACATCCCCCTCTGCATTTGATTAAGCGTATTTTATTTACCTCTAACACAGTAACAGTGGCCTACAGATGTCATGGCAGAAAAGGCTTCATGACTCCATAGTCTCTATAATAACCCATCTGCCTTGTTAAAGTCCACAACAAGGGATTTATATTGGGCATAAGACTCGAGTGAGTGCCAGCTTAAAACACTATTTCAAATGTTTTAAAATTAGTCTCTGAATAGATATGAACTAAATAAAACAGAACAAGCAATACTGACTGCATATGCCAAGGACAATAGCATATGCTAACAAATTAGTTCAATTTATTATGCACCAAAATGTGAAATAAAACACCGCACATGATGTAACCTTCATTGAACTTGATTCCCATATGGTTCATAATTCACTTTAAAGAATATTAGTGCTTTGAGGTTATGTCGTTTTGCTGCAGATATTATTGAGAATGATTGGCAATTTTCATAAAACAAATAAAGCTAGACTCAATTAGTAGGAGTTTTATAACTGCACTGGGGTCAAGGAAAGATCTGCTGACCATTTTACTGCTTCTGGTTGCTTTAGAGTCCTCCTTAGAACTTATTAGACAACAAGAGTTTACTCTATAGGTCATTCTTAGAGCTTATTAGAGGAGGAGATTATACTCTAAGTTCCAGAGCATCATTTTTTTCACAGTCTGGGGTTTTGCTAATAGCTTGCTTTTCTTTGTTAGATTTAAATAATAAATACAGTGGAAGATTAATGCAAAGTATACGGGAAGCACATGCTGAACCCATCAAACTAATCAAAAATTTGATACTTCACATTTATAGAAAACAAATGCGACTCATCTGGGCTATTAGTCAAAAAGGAGAGAAAATACTCCAGGATTCTGGTTTCAATATTCCAGAGGAAGAAAACAAAAGTATAGCAATAAAGAAAAACATTTCTGACTTTATTTGCAACTGGGAAAAACAGCAAATCTCTTCATTAGGAAAATGCAGACTTTAAATGTTATTATACTAACTCAATTTTATAATACACAATATTTTAGTTCTGATTGCAGTTACAATCAGTAAACATATTACTGGAAAATGAAGGAAAAAGAGAGTAATAGGTCAGCTCTAAGGGGTGTGTTGTCAGTATGATAATTACCAGGGATTTATGACTTCCCAAAAGATACGATTATGCATTTCTTGGCATTTAATTTTAGTCCATGGCTCTGACACCAGTTGCATCTGTCTAGGCCTTTCATGGAGAACATCTGTGTCAGTGTGAGATTCAATGACAGATCCTAATTTGCAATCATCTGAAAATTTAGTCAGCCAGAGGCCATTGACATTGGCCTTGACTTCAGAGAAGTAAATGCCAGAAAGAAGAGGTCCAGGACAGATCCCAGAGGGACTCCACTTGTGACTGGCCTCTTTGTAGAGGTGGACGTCTTAATTGTAACTTTCCTGTCTGTGAGCCAGTTGTCTATCCACAGAGTGACATAAGGGTTTGTAGCTAAACTCAATCTGTATAGTAATTCTGACTAAAATAAAATTTGGACATCACATGAGAATATTCATAACATAATAACAGGTGGACAGAAAATATGTATATATTACTAGACAGAGAAACCATATGACATTTTGTGTATATTTATTTTTTTATTTGTTTAACATTTGTTGACCCAGGAAAAAGTCAGACTATGAACAGAGCCTATTTTCAGCGGAGACCTGGGGGGGGACACTCCAGATGCAGATCTTTGGAATGTGGGAGGAAACTGGAGTACCTGGAGGAAACCCACGCAAACACAGGGAGGACATGAAAACTCCACACAGCTGAGAATCGAACCGGAGAACCTCTTGCTGTGAGGCAACAATGTTAACCGCTGCACCACTGCGCTGCCCCTTGTATACTTAGAAAAAAAGCATATGCAGTCATTTCCTGAAAAACTGGCAGTCATATAAAAACAATAATGTTAGATCACAATAATAAAAAGGCAGAGAATGAAGTGAAAACTGTGAAAAATAATTCACTGAGGCAAATTAGTACACAAGATGGAGGTACTTTAAAGATTTCTTGCACATGTTTTCAGAGACAAGGATTTGTGGTTCACTAGGAGAAATGTTACAACCTTTGAGAAGGTCCTTTTGGGATCTATTACAGATCTTGTTGCATTCCACTTTTTTGTTTTTCTCAACAGGAGAGAAGACATAGCCCACAAGATCATCTGAATCATGAATAATGAAGCTAGACCCACTCTGTTAATGATATGGGAGCACAGTAGGATCTGCTTTTCCCTCACTAAGTCTTTTAATCAGGTCTTCATTTCTCCAGAGCAAAAAGTGAAAAAAAAAGACTTTCATTAACTGCAAGTATTAATTCTGGGTTCCCTCCTTTGCTAGATGAAGACTGTATTCAATACGTGTACATTGCCAGTCTGATAATTTCTTACAATTATGAGAAATGATAGTGATAAAACAATATAAATGATAGTAACAAGACTAACTAAAGGTAAGTGAATCTTTGCTGATTAGTTTATTGTAGAACTGATAAAATATAAAATGAATGTGTATAACTACTTGACAACTTATTAGTTGGGTTTGTGTGTAGACTATAATGATACAACCTGGGTTAAAGACATTACAGTGAAGATATTACACAGATGACAAATCAGATATAACAGTCACATTCAAAGATCACTTTACATTTTCTTAATGGCAGAAGGTGACAATAAGCCTATATAGTCACTTTTGTAAAGGGATTAGACAACTTTTGCTCCATCCCTACCTTTCCCATTAAAATTTAGCCACCTGCCCCACACTATTTTGAATGTCTCTCTGGATTCCCCTTTCATCGGTTACTGCAATAGTCCTCTCTATTGGTCCACAATCCTATCTGGGAAAAAGTACAGACTGAAATGCAGGGAGTAATTACTACCTGTGCCCCCCACCTCCACCATTCAGTGCAGTATTTTCACATCCCTATGACATGATTTTGTGAACCAATATCATCTCCTCACATCTCTTCTAGTCATATGAAAATGGCTCTAACACCTATAGAATCTGGGAATATCCTTTCCCCTCAATCCAACAAACCTTTCTAACACCTTTCTTCTGGATTGCTTATAACACTTTGATGACCATTTCCATATATAGATTCCAGAATTACTTATTATTACTCAAGGTGTGGTCTGAACAAGGTTCTGTATAGCAGAAGCATTACCTCTTTGCTTCTGAAATCTGTCCTCCAAAGACAGACCACAGCATTCTGCTGCTGCCACTGGCCTCTCACTCTCCTTCTGTTTGCCAAGGAATCAACACCTCCACATCCCTTCCCTTCTCTGCTACCATCACTTCTATGCCTCACCAGCTGATACAATCATCAATGCCTAAATGTAGAATTTTGCATTTATTTGCATTGAATCTCAACTGCCATCTTTCACTTTACTTGCTTAGAATTTCCAAATCCTTCCTTAGACTCTTTCCTCATCTCATCTTCCACACTGTATTAATCTTTCACCTTTGTGTCATCAGCAAAGATGCTGAACATGTTTGGTGTTTCATCAGATATGTCCGAGACAAAAATATTGAATATTTCTGAACCAAAAATAGTCCCTTGTGGTACTTCAGTCATTTTCCTAATTTCTGATAGTGTCCCTCTCATGCCAGTCCTCTGCAGCACACTTCTTGGAAAACAATACATTTGGAAACGGTTATCAAATAATGTACAAGTATACATGTGTCCATGTTACAGGGAACTCCAGCACCTGAAGCTGGATGAAGAGCCCATATATGCACAAAGAGACAGAGAGTGTGACCCTAATAAAAGGGCCTCCTCATGGCTCAACTTATATGGCAAGAATATAGCTGACACACTCTATCACTGGTGACCCTCCATCATGGGTCTGTAAAAGAAATGAATTATAATCAGTAAATGCAGCAACGATGAAGACTTTTGCTATTTCTTATTGCCTGCACTAGTTACTTCCAGTCTTGTGATATACAGAACAGTTATATAAAACAAATAATAATACACAGGAATCACTGTGAGGTATTTAAGTTAGAAGTATACATTAAAGCAAAAAAGGTGCATGTCAAAATAAAGAATAGCAACAGAACACAAAATATTACAAGAAGTTTGGTGGTAGTGGAAAAGGAATACTCTTAGAACATTTGTTGCCTCGTGCAGTATAGGAGTACATTACTTTTGTTGATTATTTATGTAATCACCACGTTAGATTTAGTATAGTAATATATATATGACTACATGCATGCATTGTGTCGCTAACATACAAAGTTCTTACTTTACTCAGACATTCTCAATTTCTGCTGTGTTTTGGTAGTGGAAAAGGAATACTCTTAGAACATTTGTTGCCTCGTGCAGTATAGGAGTACATTACTTTTGTTGATTATTTATGTAATCACCACGTTAGATTTAGTATAGTAATATATATATGACTACATGCATGCATTGTGTCGCTAACATACAAAGTTCTTACTTTACTCAGACATTCTCAATTTCTGCTGTGTTTTGGAAGTGTCTCCTTCCTTTTGTATGACATGATAATTCAAATAATTCAGACAATATTAGCCAGAGCGAGGGTAATGTTTAGTAAAACTGAGAAGTGCTATTTATGCATAAAGCACTCATTTTCTATGCAGTTTCCCCAAGAGAATATTATTAAGGCCCAGAGAAAATAAAAAAAGAATAATTTACTGTATGGAGGTGCCTCACTTTTTATTATACTTATGTATAGTTTTCCAACATTAGCTGCAACTAAATGGATAACATAACTTATAATGTATTTTGTATGAGAATATTTACTTTATCAAAATAATATAATCAGGAGAGGGGAGACAATTCTGGAATATACGCTGGGATTCCGGAATACATGCTGTTCAACCTCAGCCTCTCCACAGGCTACATGCCCATAGAATGGCACACAGCAATGGTTATTCCTGTCCACAAAGGAGGGCCACAACTGACCCTGGTAACTATCGACCCATAAGCCTGACTAGCCTGGTCTGCAAGCCTATGGAGCACATCATCATGGAACTCATTAACAAAGACATTGGGAACCTCCAAACACTTGACCCGACCCAGTTCGGCTTTCTTAAGGGCAGATCATGCCTACTAAACCTGGTTGACTTCTTCTAGACAGTCACTAAGGCCATAGATGAGGGAAAGGTGGTTCACACAGCCTACCTTGACCTCGCTAAGGCTTTCAACACCATTCCCCACTCGGGTATTACAGAAAAACTCACAAGCCTGAACATAAACCCCTACGTCACGAGATGGGTTGCCAACTGGCTTACAGACAGAACTCACACGGTAAGAATAGCGGGCTCCAGGTCCGACTCTAAACCAGTCACAGGTGGTGTCCCACAAGGCTCGGTCCTGGGACCCCTACTGTTCGGTATATACTTCTCAGAAGTACGGGCAAACACAGGAGGACTATGGCTAAGCAAGTTTGCCGATGACTGCAAACTGGGAGCCATAATTGACTCTCTGGCTGACACGGACATCCTCCAAAAGGGCCTTACTGAGATGGACACCTGGTGTCAAAGTCATGGCCTCAAGCTAAATGCCAAAAAATGCATAGTCATCCCATTTGGGAAAAACAAAACACCCACAAATTACCACATAGGTGGCAGCCCCCTTAATACAGAAGAGGTAATAAGAGTTCTGGGGACCCAGGTAGATAGTAATCTCTCCTTTGACAATCATATTGCCAAACTAGTTAGGAAATCCTTCTATGTGGCCCATCTAATTACTAAAGGGTTCGCATCTAGAAATAAAGAGGTTGCAGTGTCCCTCTACTCGTCACTCATCAGACCCATCATAGAGTACAATGCCCCATTTGGGATGTAACTCACAAGACACTTCCAACAGCGGGAAAGACCACAGAAGTACCTCACCAAGAGGACTACTGGCCTCAAATATATGTCCTATGCAGCCTGACTGAAAAAACTCCAGCTGTACTCAGTGGCATATCGCTTACTTAGAGGTGATCTCTGCCTGACTTACAAAGCCATGTCCAACTCAGAATTGATGGACATGCTCCACCTAAAGAAATCCAAGTCACTGCAAGCCATGTGCTCTAGTGAGCTAAACCTCGCCACAACAATAAATAGAACATGCTGGATGGATATATTCCTGTCACAGAGACTCCCCATGCTTCAGAACAAAATTCAAAACTGCATTAGGCAGAGCCCCTCACTAACACTCTTCAAGAGAAACCTTGATGAGTGGATGGGTAACAGAAAATACACCCCTGGGATCACTTCATTGGCTCTGCTTGACAGAGGATCAGTTAATTAAATCAGTTGGTATAATGATTAGCTCAGAATATGATGATGTATAAGCATTTTACATTTAACACGGAGTTAATACAGCAAGGTGATTCCATTATTGCTTGTGAGCATTTTGCTGTAACATTATATGCCAATCAGTACCTGACAGTGTGGACTCTTTTATTCACTAAAGCCAAGTGCTTTTAAGGTTCTCTTTTTGTCTTTCATATATGAACATATTTACATTGATTCAAAAGATATAAATTGCATGTTTGATATATTTTCACTCAAGGTGAATTTCTTGGTATCCATGTCTCAAGCACATAATAAGGCGGTTATAATGAGAGAACCAGTCAAAATCCTCTATATTATTAACAATGGAATGTTTAGTCAGATTTGAGGTGCACCATGAGTATATCAATGACATGTAATTCTAACTACACCTTACTCTACGCAGTTTAGAAATGTATAGACTGCAAAGACCACATAATATCTATACACAGATATACTGATCAACTGTTACAGCTAATGAGTACTTATCCTGATATGTCAATATGCTTTAAATCAATAAGAATCAGAGATCTTATGTAAATGTCAAACTGCTCCGATGTGATCATATTGGTGTTAGTACTTCTGATACCTAAATGTGAACACATCTTTGTTAGATATTTTGCGGTTTAAATAGGTGTACAGTCCATCAGGAACTAGCTATGTAAATTAATTGAAAGCATGAATAAAACTGTTAAAAAGGGGAAAGCTGCTACAATATCAATAGAGTACAATGCTGTGAATTAGAAAGTGTACTGAATTACTGAAGGGGTCATTTCTAATTTTAATGGAGGCATTGACAAGTTGGGTCAATTAAATGCAGTGTGGGTTCAGACACATGGCTCGGGCTGTATCATTACTTTCCTGCTTTACATTTGTCAGCATATTTAAACATCACTAGACTATGCTACTGTTGCAGCATATCACATGCTTAATTAACTGCACAGAGCCACAAAATGAACAAGAAGTGTGCTTTACTGGGCCTGTAGTTCAAATACAGGCACCATGGCAGGAGATAAAAACAACAGAATACTATGTCTAGGTAAAGCATTCTGGTCTGTAACCAGCACCAGATAAATCATGTTTTAACAGACTTACTAAAGCAGAGTTTCATTCCTCTGTCTTACAGAACAGAGAATAAGTCACTAGGAAATGACTAAACTATATTTAAGTCAGGAAACTTCAGAAATAACTATTAACATGTAAAAGGCAACACCAGCTTATTGCAAGAGCGTTTAGAAATTCATAAAAAATTCTGAAATTCATGTTCTCTTTTGTTGTGAAAACAAATGTTAAAGGGAGATATCCAGTATCCTAGAGAATGACAAATTTACAAATATGGTATACACTTATACAAAAGAGTCTTGCACACAGTTGTCTAGTATATAGCTAGAAATATGCACGATAAAAAATGTAGTTGTGATTTTCATGCAGAGCCCTATCTAAATGATTGCGAATTACACACAAATATGCATGTCACATGCCATGTGACCACATGGGAGCTACTGGGCACTAATAAAAATCCTTCACATTCCCACCACACCAAATCCTACATATGTATCTACAGCAATATCTCCACGGAGCTCTACTCTAAAGATGGAGGACACTTGTATACGTAAAGAAAATAGACAAGTATATTTATTGGGGGAAAACAGGGTATATCATCTGTGGGACACTTAAAACATGTTACATTTTTCTGTATTTCTTAAAGGTTATAATGGCATATGAAAATGGATTGAGTGTATCATTTGTAACAAGGACGGTTTCTTAACAATGTATCTCTAAAAATTATGAAAAACAAAAAACACATTTGTTTTAAGAAATGCATTGAAGCTTTAAGACATGAAGGTAGTGGTAAAGAATGATATAGTAAAGTACACATAAAACTGCAAAGCCAGCATATTCAAAAGCTGAAGCTATAAAAATAATTCTGCAAATTGAAAATGAACAGCTAACAGGGATTATAGGTTCATAGGACGATACTAGGCTGTTGGTCCAGAGGCCCTTATAAGCCTAGCCAAGAATTTCACCCATGTTCCCACAAAGTCAGCACCTGTTTTCCCTGTACAGCAGAGATGCAGATGGGCTCCCAGGGGTATATTTTCTGTTTCCCATCCAGTCGTCCAGGTTCCTGTTAAAGAGGAAAATTCCATTGTCTTCAAAAATAAGTAATATGTCAGGAGGAAACACTCCAGATGGTATTGTTTTTACTCCTACACTACTACCAGGACTACTAGCACTACTCCCTGGTAAGGAAGTCCATATATAAATGCACCAAGTGTACAGTACACAGCAAGTGACCAGCTGGTATGAGGCTTAGCTGTTCAAGACTGGACAGTTGTAACTCCTCAGGCTGATAATATGTCATGGGGGAGAGTTTAAACATCCTATTTGAGATACTTCATAATCTGGTTATTGTATGGCTATATAGAATGGCAATCATTTGTATGTTACTACAGGCACTATATGTTGCTATCTCAGATGAAGGAACTTGTATGCTCTATGCCTGAGATCAGACTGCATAAAAACATTGTACACGAACAGATGTTTTGTGAAGGGGTTATGACAGCTATTGTGATGCATCTGCTTTTGCACAATGAGTACCAGTTTACTTGTATACACATACAAGCCTGTTATGTCAGTGGGTATGGACATGCACCATTACTATCAATGATGTCACAGCATGAGAAATTTAAAAACATGTCTGAATCACTGGCCATTACTAAAAGAGAAATATTTAAACAAGGGAATTTGGTGTTATTTTTATTTGATCTGGCAAGATGTTTGTCATATCACTAGTTTAGAAATGGAACGAAGTCTGGTTGTATTCCAACATTTATGTCGTCTGTGATATGCGGCTGATCTGTAGTACTGTTAACAGGTCACATTTCAACATTCTTTCTATGACATACTGACATATCTTTCAAGTGTCCAAATTTTCACCTCATATTTTTGGTCTTTTCTTCATAAAATGTAAGGTTTTCTAGCAAATCACTGAGGAGTGATGCCACTAATTAATGATTTACATCTGAGTTTCAGACTTCATGTTTTTCAGAAAATGAATGCTAACACAAATACTGTTATTCTAGAAATCATCTAAGTTTATAAGAGCTATACTGAAAATATGCCCCTAGTTTTGGGCCTTTGCTCCCCTATTATTTTAGGCTTTGTCCAGATTTCTAAGTGAAGAAGTTGAGAGGTTTATATACTGATAATGTTGTTTGGCCATATAATACTGACCAACATACTGGCTTTTCAGTTCCTTTAGGAATCAGAATTTATATGAAAGTGAAATTAGTGTGCACTTGAAGTCCTGTATTTTTCTGGTTGTAGCTGAGGCTTGTGCATCACATGTAACTACTTGATGAATCATGTCTAAGACTCTAACTTGTATAACTACAAAGTACTTGGACTCTTGCAAGCACTTAAAGGCTTAGCAGTGCATACGCATTTTTAAATGCAGATTTTAAATTCATAACACCAGTTTGTATATTATACCATGTTCCAGCCTAATGCAATTTTGCAATACATTTGAGGAATGGGTCATTAATTTAGCATGAACTACAAATACTCCAAATAGTCTGGTTTGCTTAATCAAGGACAGAGCCCTTAAAGTATATATTTGACTGGGTTCTCATGAATGAATAGAACTTTTTATATGGGTAACTTCCCATCCCATGCTTTTCCATGCATCAAGGGCCCTCTGCACCCACTGTGTGTTATAACTAACTTTCCGCTCACCAAGCAATCTGCTACGTTATTGCATAATGCACCCAAAGGTTCCATTCTATCTGCTGGTCTCAAATGACAGGTCTTCAAGGAAATGGTAAAGGCCAGACTTTCACAGTAATCCATTGCAAGCATACAAAAAAATAGATAGGAACTGCAAATGTTGCTCTAGCCTGTACTATCATATCATGCGGACAACAAGCCTAAATGTTATTTATTTACTTATTTGTTATTTTTTTTTTTAATTTTTGACGTGCATTTAAAATGTATTTTTTTATATGCATTGTAGTCTACTCAGTGTTGTGCTTAAGTAAGCTTGTAATGGGTTTTAGTTATTGTATGTACTGGTAAGGGAATTTTTAAGAATGGTACATTTAAGAATTTTACCAGTTGGTAATGAGGTCATTAATCATTTGATATTTAAATGTGCTGGTTGAAATATAATTGATTCTGATGAAGTCCCAGTTTGTGGGGATGAAACCGCTCAATTTACATGTATTTTAAAACTACTGGATATTAAACTATTTTTTCTACATCTGCAAGGCTGCCCTGCTGTTTCCTGCTTTTTCCCCAGTGTTTTTTACATTTTTGTTTACTTATTTGTTATTATTTGTTTATTAGGATGATTCAACTAGGTGTGCGATGTAGCCCCTTTTCAGCAGCGAACTGGAGAGAAACCCTCAGGATAGCATTAAAATAAAATAAAGATAAAAATGAAGAGACAAAGAGTGCTGATAAAACAGCTATAGTACAATTATAGAAAGTAAAAATATTAAATTTGTGCATTTGACATGTAATAAATAATCAACAAGGTTCATGTGCTTATGTAAAATAACAGCAAAACAGAAACTGTACAAGAGAGTGAGATATTGACCATCATTCTGAAGAAATACCCAAACTGCATAATGTACATCCATAAAAAATTAATGTGTCATGAAAATTCAAAAACACATTTATAAGCAGTACAATCAATGGTAAAACACGGCAAGGTAGTTTAAAATTATGATTATATTGTTAGTTTGTGAGTATTTGAATTTACAGAGCTACAGGTACAGAACGTGCATGCTTTGGGGGAGGATAAAGAGCAAAAAACAGAGTGAACAACAGAGTACAGTTTCAGCATATGTACAAGAAAAAAAGGGGGTGATACAGTCAACAGTAGATGTAGTTAGTGTGGTCTTAACCTTGTGTAGAGCAGAAAAAGAGCCAAAACTCTAGCAGATTTTAAGGTGGTGTTTAAAGACTTTGTTACTAGCATTTTGTGAGGAAGGAAGGTGATACAGTCAGCAGTAGATGTAGTCAGAATGGTGTAAAACAGGAGCAGAGCCAAAAGTCTAGAAGATTTTGTTTAAGTGGGTTCTCTGTGTTGATCACAGCTTTATATTTAATGAAATTGGTTTTAATACTTATTTTACATTATACACTTCTCTCTCTGGTGGCTCTGCTATGTTTATCTTGTTTGATCCTATAATTTTTTGACTGAGCAAGCCTTTGGCAAAACCTGGTATGTTTGTTTGTGGTGTTAAAAGACTGTTGCTAGTATTTTGTTTAAGAGGAACAGGAAGGAACTTCTGTAGTCCAGAGACATATGAGTACAGCAAGTCTGCAGCAGAGATGTTAGCTGTAGTTATAAGAAAAAAAAGCTTGTTACTGGAGTGGTCTACTTGGGTAGTAATGCTGGGTAATGTTATTTGGGAGTGGGCAATGGTCAGGTTTGTAGAAGTTTGTGTGGTTGTAAGATGGATTAGGACTGTGGAAGTTCTACACATGAAAGTTTAAGGACAAGGCAGTGGTGGGTTTTATAAAGCACCTGTGAGGCAAATAACTTTATTATGGCATTTCTCAAAAAGGTTGGACTGGGAGGCCTACAGATTAATGACTATGGGAGCAGCATAAAGCAGAGGTGGGAGCAGGAAGGCTGAGGCAATATGCTGTCTTGCTGAATTAGTTAATTAAGGCGAGATACTTTATAGGGAGCCAAGCTCATGATGAGTGCTTCTTTCTGCTTCTTTTATATGGTAATCAGATTTCATAATGTTCACCAACAGTGACACTTGTATGACTTACCAGTTCAGTTTTGGTATTATTTGAACAGGTTATGGTGAAGAGGGATTTTTGGTCAGAGACCTGTTTGGGGGTAAATCAGTTTTAATTTTTGAGGGATTTAGGAACAGTTGAAAGTTGGAGAGCCAAGCCTCAGTGAATTTGAGGGAATCCTCAGTTTGCTTTTGCAGTTTATCTGGGCGTTTGACAGTGCACATGAGGGTAGATGCACCTGTTTACTGTACATGCTTGCCAGTTGTCTGGAGATGGTTTATGAATCCATTAAAGAGTAGTAGTCTGAGGAATGATCCCTTTGGAACAAGGAGCACATGCTAGGTTGGCTATCTTTCCATTCTGGTTTATGCTGGTTATAGAGCCGAGAAGGACAGTGGTGGTACTGTTATTTCAGTGGAACCCATGATGTTTGGGTGACAGAAGGTTATTTTTACTGATGTATTTGAGAAGTTTGTGCATTTTTCTACAATCTGGGATGGGGAACGGTATGGCAATGGTTAGATAGTTAAGAGAGCAATTAGTGGAGACTTCTCTTTTGTGCATGGTAAGATGCCAATTTTTTTTTTCTGCAAGTCTGGTACATGATATTCTTTTATGGAATGGTTAATTGTAAGAGATACTGGATATGTTATGGCATCAGTTGCTGTTTTGATGTATTCTGCAGGTAAGTTGTCAGGAGGAAGAGTGGTAGGTTTTAATTGTACATGTTTTTTGATGGTAGAGGATTGGACAGGACTAAAGGAGAATGATTTACTGATGCTTGTGCAAGGTGAGGCTGGAGACAATGTTGCTGAATTAGAGTTTTTAGAAGAGAAGCGTGAAATACAAGTGGAAGTGAGTTGTTATACATTCTGTTTGTCAGAGTGTGGAGCAAGTTTGTTGACTGACATAGCCTGGATGCATGAGGTGGTCAATACAGGATCATAAAAAGTCTGAGAATGTTTTGATATGAGTTTTGGAGGCTTGTATAGTAAGGCTTCGTATCCTGTTTTATTTTGTATTTGATTTTGTTTCAACAGCATTAAAAGATTTGATGGTTAGGTTCAGTTTTATGTTTAGCCAGATTTCTAGGTTTGTCTCTCTGCATCAGAAGCATTTTAATTTACCTAGAAAACCAAGGAGTTGAGCTGTTTCTGATTAATTTCTTTCAGATGGAAGCATGTAACGTCATGACATTTAGGAAATCAGTACTGCACAGGGACACTGCTACATTCAGTGGCATGGTATGTTATGATTTCCAGTTGAGCAGTTTTTGGTTAGAGACAAAAGTATACTTATTGAAGTTAAACAGGGTTCTACCTTTACTTGAACTGGTGCTCACCAGCAATGTTTTTGTGTTTGAAAATAACGTAGACATCCAAAGGTCAGGTGTAGCTATGGGGACACCATGCGCTAATAGCTACACTAACATGGTGAAGAACTGGGAGGGAGAACATATTTTGGGAAATGATGTTTTTTCATTTTACATCAAGTACTACGGGTACTTTGTAGACAATATTTTTATGTTGCATGACGGTTCATGGGAAATTCTCAATTAATTTATCTGCAACCTGGATGGGAGCACAAGTTCCTTAAGGTTTACTTCTGAATGCTCAGGTTGCGAGATTACATTTTTAGATGTCTGCATTCATAAGGAAGAGAATGGTAGCTATAACACCACTTTGTTAACAAAAAGATGTTGGAAGAATAACATATTTCATTGATCGAGCATGCACCCTGTGAATACTTAAAAGAATGTCATGAAAGGCCAATTTATGAGAGCCTCTAGGCTACATAGTAAAGATTTGAAGTCTTCTGTGCTCTGGATAGACTTTCCTCCAATTTTAATGATAGGGGATTTAGAGCTTGTGAGATAGACAAAGTTCATTCTGAAGTATCCGACCTTAAAACAACAAGGGCAAAGCCCTATTTTTCTAAGAGAAATACAAGTGGCTCTAGATATTCCATTGATTGACCTGTGAATAGAAAAACACACAGACTGTATTAACATATTCCAGCAACATTAAGATGGTCTGAGATGTGATCAAGAGGCATTCGTCCATTTTCAGGGCAGATAACACCAATGGCTAGATTGTTGATGATTCCCCTTTGTTTTGTTTCAAAAATTCTTTATCTTTAAAGAGGCAGCTTTGTTATGGACCAAGACATGAGGAAGCATCTGATCATAACCGATCCATGAGACCTTTCCTTGCCATATGTGCAGTGCTTGTAGCTCTATATCTGATAATAAATGTTTAGTTCATCCAACAATGGTGAAGAGATATCAGCCAAAGTTGCATGTTGATTGCAAGAGTTCTGATTTGATTTATCTATCAATTTGCCAGAAATGCTGTCACTTTTATGTAGGGAGGACTAAATGAACCCTTAAAGAGTGAAGTTTAGAATATGTTTGTGATATCTACAACTGTAAAGCCAGAAATGCACTGGCTAAACATGCAGCAGAGTTTTCTGGGCACTCAAGTTTATAGGACCTTTAGGTGTGATGATGTTAAGAATCTCACCAAGAATCTAATCAAGAAGGCCGAGACCAGATGGATAGTGGAACTGCGAGCCAATAAGGACTATGGTTTGAATGCCATGGTTCCTTTAAGACCTCTGCTGACAGCCAGGATATTAGTTCATTGATTGCTTTTACTATGTGACTTGTTAGTTTTAGTATTTAAGTGTTTTTAATTTAGTGTTTTATATTGTATTGGTCTGATGAAGAGCTTTTTAGTTTGAAAGCACTTACCACCTATTAAATTTTATGTTTGTAGCAGTGTATGGTCTGATCTTCTTTTACTTGTTTATTTTGTGAGTTTGTGTTGACCCAACTTTAGGCTACACCTGGTGTTATTTTATTAATCTTAGGATTCTACTTTGGCTGTAACAATGCTGTTTGTGTATGTTATGGATACCCTCGATGATAAAGGTAAGTGTATGGTCAGGTTAGTGTGACAAAAATAAAGCTATTTGAAGAAATAGTTTTAACTGTTGTGCTTGTGCTTTAATAAAGATGTTTATGAAAATAAGAATCCAATCAAGAGTGGAATTGTGTTTTGAGTTTTTATTGAAACTGGTTAGGGTAGAGATGAGCTGTCTGAAACCAAAAAGATTTACGGCATTGCCTGAGGTGTCATTTTTACTGTTTGCCAGTAAATGTTAAGATCTCCCAGTATAGTAATTTCTTGTTGGATCCTCGATGAGGCACAGTGGAAGAACTCTTCAGGAATGGGAATATCGTTATCCAACGGATGAAGATAACAGGTGTACATGTGTGTTTGTGGTTGATAAAATTATGTGTGGAAATAAGGATCTCAGCATTAGAAACTGAGGAAAAATGGTGAGATGGAAAGAACTCGTGTTTTATTAGATTCTGGCTACTCCTCCACCTTTTCTCTTTTTCCACTGTAGTCTGAAAATGTTACTCCCTGGAGAAGAATTTATTCAACTTTTATGTCTTGTTTTACTAAAGTTTCAGTTATTTTTATTATGATAGCTAAGCTGGTTTATTCAAACATGGAATTCAGAAATCTTTTTTGGTATACCATGAAGGTTTATGTTGAAAAGGTAAAGGTCTGTTGGTTTTGTTTTGTTAGCGAATTTTGCTGAGAAGAGGTTGTTGGAGGCTGTGAATGTCCTCTGTGTTTTGTGTTCTGGGATGTGGTTTGGCTGGACATCACCACATTGTTTTAATTTGGTGTGGGAATGGAAGTAGCAGAATGAGTATTTATTTTAGATGTATGATTTAAAGCTGATTTATAGAGTATGTAGTTGGTGTCAAGATGGGTTTCCCTGCAAAAGTTGATGGCATAGTGCTGAATAGGTTTGCAGCTATGGGGAAATATGAGTTAGTGAGAATGCTGTAGTCTGAATGTCAGGGTATGGTAGGTAGTTGATACAAATAGAGTACATCAGGGATGTAGACTGCTAATGGCCAGAAAGGTATGCAAATGATTACATGAAAGCTGGGTATTGTTAGTGGAATCACTGAAAAGGATAAGGAAAGGAAGGAAGGAAGTGTCTGGAGTTAGGAGGAGTTCTAATATGACAGTTTTTACTTATTTATCTAGTTATTTATTTGTTTACTCCTTTGTTGAATGGATTAGTCCCACTAGTCTAGTATCTTCTTTTCAAGGGAGACCCAAGATGGCATTTATATCTCTAGGGGAATGTGATTTTTTTTTCATCCACCTAAGCTATCACCAACTTGGGAAGATGGGGCATCAATTTAATATCTTATCTGAAGGACAACACAATCAGGAGGTCAGTACCCCTCATGCTGCACTGTAGAGAGAACAATCCATCAACCTGACGTAGGAGTAGAACCCACAGCCTTCTGCACATAAGGCAAGTGTACTACCTGTTGTGCCATTGACACTGACAGATAAGTGGCATAGGATAAGACAGGTGGAAAGCTGTGTAGATGAGTGATAGTTGATAGATGGAGTTTATGTACAGAGGAGAGAAGGTAAAATAGTGGTGAAGTATAAGAGCAGCAGCAGAAGGTGTCTGCAGGGGTAGAATGGTTATATTTGCATGTGCTTAGAATAATGTTACATAGGATGGATATGAAATGTGAAAGTGCTGGGAGATAATGGGTGGGTAGACAGGTGATGTGAGTTGATTGACTTATTATAGTTATGGGTGAAGATAGCTAGATTCAAATGCAGTATAAGAGGAGATGGGAGGGAATTAGGGGTGGAGTAGGGTAGCAGAGTGAGCCCAAGCATAGCGAGGATTAGTGATATGGGTTTCGCTCACCCTGGAGAAATTCAGTATTTAGCCCAAAAAAGCAATGCATTGCATCCAATCTCTGTGAGGGAAGTATGTTTTCCTGTCATAAGCTTGGCATGTACATAACATGAAAATGTGAAAGAGAGATTTAAATTGGTGACATTAATGAAGTATTGTTGACTAAGGGAAATATGCATTAACTTTGAAACAATTTTTACAGAGAACTGTGAGACAGCGCTAACTTTATAAAAGTGTGCCCTTGGTTGCAATAGTAGCAGTATGAATGCCAGGCTAGCCTTATTTAAATATTGCTAGAGAGCAATGCCAAACAAGTAGCTTATAATGCTGAACATGTACTTGTATTTCAAGCTTACCAAACGCCATGCAGTTGTGCTGTGTCACTGCTGTAAAATCAGCGACACTGCTGTCTCCTCACTTACTTGGTACATGTTTGAATTTGGGTTGAGATGTAAAGTAATGTATCAGGCAGTCACTTTAGGGTGGACGACATATAAAAGGTTATGTCTGGGGCAAAAGCAGGACACCTTCCATGCTCTGCAATCCAGGGAAATGGTCTGGGACAGTTTGAAAATGGTGCTTGAGCACTCAATAACCTACCTAGATGGTAGCATCATCGCTTTAACAAAATAAGGTAACGACCATTTCTCTCAACAGCTCATGCTGTTTTTTTCACTTTAGTCAAAATATATAATTCTTTTTAAAAACAATACGCCCATAGAAAAGACTACTGCCAAAATATTATCAGAGTCTAGAAGTACTGAAATAGTCCAAAACAGGAAAGTACATTACAGTCTTCTACTACTATATCACTACTTTAAATGGATTTAAGATGAAATCTTGTGAATTTTTAAAAATGCAGAAGCATTTCAGACCAGCACATTATAGTATTCAGACATCAGCTTGCATAAACATTATTACCATTGCCTTCACTTCAGTTTTGGGAGGTTAGCAGGAAGTCATACTCCTATCTGCTCCCATATCTGCATGAGGTCCTTAGATAAATACAGAGTCAACACGTGTCAACAATGATCCAAAGCAATCCCTCCAGTTTTATTCTTTTTTCATATACCTAGACAAACCAATTCCCATTGCCAAAATCTTGACACAAGGCAAGTGCTTTCAGACCATTTCAGTGACAACTAACTGCATGCCACATTAAAAAGTGACACTATTTGTAAATGTAAATGTTAGTAGTGTGACATATCGCATTTTTGATTACAGGCTACCCTTGATTAGAAACAATGCTTCAATAATAGCCATGCATTCAGCATCCACTTTGTGAGTGACACCACCATTTCAGAGATGCAAACAATAGCCATCATCATTTGTTTTATATTTTTATTTAATATTCTTACTGTTTATTCAACTAATTTTATTTCCTTTTGTGACTGCTTCATAGGTAAAGCCTCAGAGATATTCCCATGCACTATAATTAGTGAATGAAAGAATGAATGGCAGGGGTGTGTTTTGGAAGAGAAGACTATTCAAGCAAACGTATGAAAGAATTGTATGAATGGATGCACAATGTGTCTTTTATGAAGGATACAATGAAAGACACTGTTTGGACATGTAAGCTTATGCAAGCACTGTACAAATGAATGTCAGATGTGTGTCTTTTTATGGGTGAGACTGATTGATAGTCAGTCTAACTCACCAGGTAAGGGTGAAAGCATGTTTTGAGCATGCAGTTGTTATATGAATAAAAATAAGGAGTGTGTATTTATGAAAGTACAAGCATAACAGTGAATGTGGGAAGCAGGACCACGCTTGTGTGGAAACATTTTGCACCACACCTTTCATAACGGTGAATGTGGGAAGCAGGACCATGCCTGCGTGGAAACATTTTACACCACACCTTTCATAACAGTGAATGTGGGATGAAGGACTATGCTTGCGTGGAAACATTTTACACCACACCTTTCATAACAGTGAATGTGGGAAGCAGGACCATGCTTGCGTGGAAACATTTTACACCACACCTTTCATAACAGTGAATGTGGGAAGCAGGACCACACTTGCGTGGAAACATTTTACACCACACCTTTCATAACAGTGAATGTGGGAAGCAGGACCACGCTTGCGTGGAAACATTTTACACCACACCTTTCATGCCATATAAATAATGTATTTTTAGTGAAATTTAAGTGTACTATAGGGAAACAGTAACCAAAAAGCAGTTTAATTGCATTAATGATGAAACCTGGCAAGTAACTGAAAAGGAGGTAGATACTGTCTCAAAATTAAACTATTTTCCTTTGTTAACTGGGTTAGTCCCACTAAGTCAGTAGCCTCTATTCAGGGGAGACCCAGGGTGGTATTTATACTTCTAGAAGAAATTTGGCCGGAGAATTGGAGAACTTTCCCCTACTCATTAAGAGTGCTTGTTCTGATCCTAGCGCTGTGGCGGTTGGGAGAACAGCACTCAAGG
>NC_056737.1:444616301-444846301 GCF_019279795.1 Protopterus annectens | reverse complement strand
TGAGTTAGATATGTTGGCCATTTTTAATAATAGTGTGATCTTTTCAATTAATGACTTTATTATGTAATTCTATTGGTGCAGTTTAAGGAACTAAAAGTGTCATTGGTTGTTCCATTATCAATGAATGCTCTAGTTCTTATTTAGCATACTAAATATTATTTATTATTATTTATTTATTATCATTTGTTGACCGGGAAAGTCCGACTAGGTTCCACAGAGTCTGTTTTCAGCGGAGGCCTGGGGAGAACTGCTCCAGATGCATGTCTTTGGAATGCGGGAGGAAACCGGAGTACCCAGAGGAAACCCACGCGAACACAGGGAGAACATGCAAACTCCACACAGAAGGCACCCCAGCTGAGAATTGAACTGGAGAACCTCTTGCTGTGAGGTGACAATGTTAACCACTGCACCACTGTGCCGCCCTAATAATAAATAATTCTGAATTCAGGTTTTTCAACCTCAGGGAAATCTACATATTTGGACTCCAATTGGATGTACTGAGATTTATTTCATTAGACTTATTTCATTGGCAGTTTATCTGTGTTATTGTCTGTCACTGGTAGTTTGTTTGTTTAAATTGCAGTGATCGGTCTGTGTTATTAGATCTGAGGAAGAACTGTTAAGTCTGAAAGCACTTATCTTTTCAGTTTAATAAAGGACTTCTCCCTCGACCTGGCAGAGGCACAGAGTGATATATTTTTTGTTTTAAAACTACTTCTGCGGACAGTCTTCCTTTGGTGATCTGCAAGTTTCGATATATATATGGGCCAGAGATGAAGGAGCCTCAATCCTCACCACTGACACCACTGGGGAACGTTCACTGAGTGAAAAATAGACATACACAGTATTTTCAAATGCAGTTCTCTGCACCAAGTATAATTACCCTTAAGAGCACTCCAGTCCTGGGGCTGGGCTTTCTCTCCAGGCCCCAAATAAAAGATTCCTCACTGACCACTACAGATCCAAATCCTTACAGATAGGGCTGAATTTTTTGCAATGCCCATACTATAGCTATACATTCTTTTTCTACAGCTGCCTAACATTTCTCCCTGGGTTGGAGTCTACAGCTGAGATATACAACAGGGTGCTATTCTTCATGAGGGGAAACCTGGCTGAATACAGCCCCCACCCCATGGTTTGAAGCATTTACCTGCACAAAAAATTCTTTGCTGTAATCTGGAGTGGCTAGCACAAGGGGTCCTCCTAAAGCCCCTTTAAGCTTCTGGAATGCCTGCTTGCAGGCTGGAATCCACACAATCTTATCTGGCCCGTTTTCCTTGGCAGGTCTGTGAGGGGAACAGATATTGTAATATTATTGGAAATGACCTTTCTATTGTACCCTGCTTTCCCCAATAATGCCCTCACCTGCTTTTTGGCAATAGGGGCAGGCCATGACTGAATAGCTTCCACTCTGGCAAGGTCTAGCCTGATCTTACCACTCCCCAGTCTATGTCCCAGGTAGGAGACCCCTGCCGTACCCACCTGATACTTACTGGGCTTAATAGTCAACCTTCACTTTTGCAGTCTGACCAGGACCTCCCTGACATGCTGAAGGTGCTCTTGCCAGGAATGGCTGTAGATGTCAATATCATGCAGGTAAGCAATGGCATAATCTCATGCTCCTTCAAGGATACGATTTACCAGCTCTGGAAGGTCGTTGGGGCATTTTTCATCCCAAAGGTCATCTTCATGAACTCACATAATTCAAATGGAGTCAAAAAGGCTGACCTTTCTCTAGTGGTGGGAGTCCAGGGTACCTGCTAGTAGCCCTTGGTCATATTAATAGTGGTCAGATACTTAGTCCCACCAAGCTGCTTTAAGGCTTCATCTGTCCTAGGCATGGGGTAGGTATCTGACTCTGTGTGACTGTCTAATTTTCTGTAGTCCACAAAGAACCTGGTGCTGCCATCCTTCTTTGGTATCAGCACCAATGGGGAGGCCCAGGGACTGCTGGACACCTGGATTACTCTGAGTTCCAATATTTCCTGTATCTCCTTCCTCAGAGTCTGTCTGACTCACTCAGGTACCATGTAAGGTGGCTGCTTGATAGGTCTTTGGGGTCCTGTATCCACATGGTGCTGCACCAAGTGGGTGCACCCAGGTTTCCCAGTGAGCATCTCCCCCAATTCCTACAACACTGCTTGGATTTCTTAAACTTGGGTACGGGAAAACTGCTGGGACATTGCTAATCCTTCCACTGAGGTGTCAGTCCAAGCCGCACTGAGGAGTCAACAGATCCACCTCAGACTCCTCCTACCACTCACTGCAAATACTCAGCACAAGGCCCTTCCTATCATGGTAAGGCTTCATGGTGTTGTTAACATGACACAATTTGTGCCCCTGCCTCCTGCCTAGCAGTTTTACCATGCAATTATTATTGAACTTCCTTACCACTTTGAAGGGTCCTTCCCAAGTTGCCTGCAGCTTATTGTGCTTGACAGGAATGAGCACCATAACCTACTGTCCCACAGCATACTCTCGGGCTCAAGCATTCCTATCATACCAGACCTTTTACTGCTGTTGCGCTTCTGCCAGGTTCTCCTGGGCCAAGCCCATGAGCTTCCTAAGCCTTGTCCTGAGGTTTAGGACCTATGCTAGAACAGACTCCTTGTGGGATTCACACTCGCCCTGCCACTCATCACAAATCAAATCCAAGGGCCCCCTCACTCTATGCCCATACAGCAACTAGAGGGGTGAAAATTTTGTCATTTCCTGGGGTACCTCTCTGTATGCAAACAGCAGATAGAGCAAATATTTGTCTTACTCTCTCATAAAACTGGTCTGCAAATACCCTTAGCATAGTCTTCAGTGTAGAGTTTAACATCTCCACAATACTATTAGTCTGGGGGTGTTAGGGGGTAGTCTTTAGGTGCTTCACCCCACAGTGCTCTCACAGACAAGCCAGCAGGTCTGACATGAAATTGGCACTCTGTCAGTCAGTATTTCTCTCAGGAAACCTACCCTGCTGAAAATATCTAACAAAGCATTTGCCACCTTCTCTAGCTCAATGAGGACAGAGTCATCTCCTCAGGGTATCTAGTAGCATAATCTGCTACCACTAGGATACATATTTTCCCTGTGAAACTTGGGGTACCCAGAGGCTCACAATATCCATAGCTACTCTCTGAAATGGCTCCTCAATCACAGGCAAAGGCATCAAAGAAGGTCTGGCCTTGTCTCTACCCTGCCTACATTTTGGCATTGCTCACAGGTTCTGCAGTACCCTGTTGCATCCCTTGCAGTACCAGGCCAATAAAAGTTCTGCATAACACATCCCTTGGTATGCTTCATGCCCATATGACCTGCAAAAGGAATGTCATGAGCCATGGCTGTAAGTGCCAGATGGTAGGCTCTAGGCACTACCAACTGCTGTATTACCTCACCCTCTAGCCCTCCTCCTTCAGGGGTTCACTCTCTATACAGTAACCCTTTATTCCAGTATACAGACTCCTCTTTTCCTTGAGAATCAGGTGTCTCCCTATTTACCTCTCTCAACTTTGTAATGTACGGTTTGAGAGTTAAGCATGTCTCAGCTCTACCTTTGTGACCCTTCCAAGCTCCCCCTTCAAAGGAATTCTGATATCTTCTGACAGTGGTACCTCACTGTCAGCCTGGGTACTACCACTCACCTCTGTCTTGGCAGTCACCCTGTCCAAGGGGAACCTCAGTACCTATCAGCAGCTGTGACTCACCTTCAGGCACACTGCTACAGGATAGCTACCCCCTGAAATATCCACATCACTAGCCCTGGCTTCAGGTGTGGGGGTCTGTCTGGGTCTGCCCCAGGGTACCAGATCCACATGCCTGTCTCCAAGCCTGACTGCATGCACACACAATGCTGCATTATGAAAATCATTCCCTATCAAGACATCTGCAGGGATATCCTCAAACACACCTACTTGCTTGCTTCCTTTTCTACCCTCCAAGTCAAGGTGAGCCCTGGACAAAGGTATCTGGAATGGAGTCCCTCCTAAAGCTTTGACCAGAATGGAGAGTGCCAATTTCATGTTAAAGCAAGTACTGCTCCTTTTTAACCACTGCAGGCTTCGCAAATGTTATGTCAGAGGCCGTGTCCCTCTTGGCAGTGGCCTGTTTTCCATCCACTAAGATAGGCTACAAACTCTAGTGATAGTTTAATACCCTTGTTGTCTCCATCCAAACAACTTACCACTGGCATGTTGTTACTCCCACATGCTGGCTCCCTCACCTTTTGTTCCCCACCTTGCTTCAATGGACATTTGTATGCTACATGGCCCCTCTGGTTATATTTAAAACATCTAAACCTTGATCTTGGCCATGTACCTGAACTAGTGGCTTGTCACTTGTGGACTCTACTGGAGTGGTTTAGACTGCCCACCATGGGTTCCCTTATATCCATGTGCAACACTGAGTATACCCTTCTTGTGGAGTGCTGCCCTGCTTGCCAAGCAGAGATTCTCCTTTCTGCCCAGCTCATCTGCAGAGTTACCCCCTGGTCTGCCAACCAGATTCTGATGTCCTCAGGCAAAGTGCCAAGGGCTGGTTCACTCACCAGAAGGTCTGCCAGCCTTTCAAAAGAGGCAACCTGAAACCCCCTCACCCACCTATGAAAATAAGTGCTTAGCTCAGCATTATAATCACATGCACTTTCATCTGACCTACGTCTATGCTCATGACTTTTTTTTTTAGTAAGCTTCAGCTATTAACTTAAAACATTCCAAAAAACATTGTTTAACCTTGTCATACTTTAAACAATCAGTATCAGGCAATTCAGAAACAGCAGTTACATGGAGTAAGGGTGTCAGGAAATGTACCCAGAGCCATTGGTAAACATCATACTGTTTGCAAACTCTTTCAAATAAACAAATAAAACTATCAAAATTATCACCTTCTTTAAACCGTGGAAGAAATTTACTGACCTTTGTTGCTTCTGGGGTTCAGTTATACCCTTCCCCATAACCTCCATGTTCCTGTCGAAGAGTCAGCATGTCCCTCTCATGTTAATCCTGCTTCTCATTTTCTTTGGCCTCCAAATGCCGCAGTTTATCTGCAGATTCTAATTCCATACATTTTGCATCCAGTTCAAGTCTCTTTAATTACAAATGGGTTTTTAAGTCTTCTGAGGAAAAGGTGATCTGTCCCATTTTTGAGGGATGTACATCCACATCACCGGATGAGTTATCTTCCTGGTTGCAAAGCTATATATACATATACAGATCTACTTCACAAGCTTAAAGTTCCAAAAATTCAAACTGCAAATGGTCGAGACCATAAGATCAAAGTTGTGGAACTTTGAAATTGTAATAAAAAAAGTTGAGGGAGGGTTTAGCTTTAATATTGGCCAAGTTTCTCCATACCCTGTTAAAGTTCCAAGTTATATGAATTTTCGGTAAATTCAGGTTTAACTGATTTTGTCTCAGTATAGTGAATTTCGAGGTAATGTGGAATTTCAGTTTATTGAAGTAGACCGATATATAATTTTATATATTTATATATATATATATATATATATATATATACATACATACACATACACATGTACACACACACACACACACACACACACACATTATATATATATATATATATATATATATATATATATATATATATATATATATATATTCATAGACACACACATATATGTGTGTATATACGTATACAAACACAACACATTTATATTCAGCAGTCTGTCCAAGTATGCACAAGCACCAGAATGAAATACTTCCCCCAACATTCCCTTCAGCAATTTACCCATTGTTCACACAATTTTACTTACTTCAGAGTTCAGACTTTCAAGTCTTGTTTTTTTTTTTTTTTTCCAGTGGTCCAACTCAGTCTCTCCCCAAACTGCTGCTGCTGTTTTCTGGCCTGGCTCTAAAATTTATTAAGCTCTTAAAAAAATTTTTTTTTTTTTTTTTAATGCATCCACAGTGAGTGATTTCTCTTAACAAAAAAATGATATCTTTCAGCTTGTTGTGGTTTCCTAAGATATAACTTGTAGACCTTCTTTACTGCATTGTGGCACCGTCCCCTCTACCTACACAGCCAATTCCAGGTCTTTTTGGTGTTTTACTCATGCAAGATGAAATAATCAGCAGTGGGAAACATGCAGGTGCATCTCAGACATCTGGTATGAGGCTTAGCTGTTCAAAACTGGACAGTTGTAACTCCTCAGGCTGATAATATGTCATGGCGGAGAGTTTAAACATCCTATTTGAGATACTTCATAATCTGGTTATTGTTGTATGGCTATATAGAATGGCAATCATTTGTATGTTACTACAGGCACTATATGTTGCTATCTCAGATGAAGGAAATTTTTTTCACTTTGGACATGTAGATTGCACCATGGACAAGACAGCACCTGGGGTGATTGCCCCATTCACCCTGCTCTTGCTTCTCTACTGATCAGAAGCAAATGTTCAAAGCAATGATGGATGTTTTATTACAACCCTGTGGTGGGGAGGATGTGGGATGATATTTTGGGTGAATTGTTGTTGTTGCAGAATGAGCCAAAGAATGGAAAAGATGTTTTATGGGGTGAAGTTATAGACAATATCCAATCAGAGGAATTGGAATCCATTTTAAAAGAAAACTGTCAGAAAAAGAAATCACATGCCGAAACTGTTCAAGAATCTGCACTAGCAGTAATTTTAAGAAAAATGAGATGGTTGTGGAAAAAAAGAGTTGGGGTCACATAAAGATAATGGAGATAGACGTTTAACATAATAATGAAAAGTAGGATAGTTATGATTTTATGACAGCAGCAGGAAGGAATGGAAAATTGTACATTGTATAAATTGTAAATATTTAAGTTTGTCAATAGCATTGTAAATATTGTTTTAAATAAAGAACCCCTACTCGATAGGTGCTGTTGGATATTTTGCATCCGTCTGAGCTACCACCTACTCAGGCAGATGGGAACTCAGTTTTACATCTCATCCAAACATCATATTCTTTAGTCAAAATTATGTCAGAAGGCAAGAAAGGACAGACAAAAAATGTTGCTTCATTAGTTTCATAGAAAGTATTTATTTATTTACATTTGTTTACCAGGAGTGTCTGACTGGATGTAGGTCCATTTTCAGCAGAGGCCCAGGGAGAAAAGCTCCACAGTTAAAATAAACAGACAGTGGTTACATTGGATTACATAGCGATTAACAATTTAACATAGCAACTAATTACAAACATATTTACAGATGAAGAACATAGTACATCAGTAGACAACTATAATCTTTATCTGCGAAGTACATAACAGACATTAACAAATGTTACAATAAGAAGTTCCTGCTGTATAATAAGTACTAGGCTTATGAGCATCTGAGCTTGCTATAATCAAGGTAGTTAGTGGAGTGGAAAGAAAGGTAGTGGTTGGATGGGGTGGGTGATATTAGAGTGGGAGTTGCAAGGGCATAGCCAGCATGTTTTTAGGTGTATCATTCCAAGTATCATGGAATTAATTAATGCCAGGAACTGATAAAATAAGTGTACAGCATCAGCAAAGTAATGTGATACGGAAGTTATGGAGGCATCAAAATAACCATTCACATTTGACTAAAAATCTGCAATAAGATAATAAGGGTTATAAATATGCTACTTTAAAAATTGCTATGCTGCTATATAACAATTGTATTCTACACCTTAAATTAGTACTGTACCTGAAGTTGCTGATATTTTGTTTATGAGGAACTTATCTCCCCGGCCTCTACTGAAAATGGATATATATCCAGTTAGACTAGCCCGGTCAACAAATGTAAAATAAAATAAATAAATAAAAGACACTATTTACATTTACATTTTTTGTTACAGTGTCAGTGTAACATTATTTACATTTATTAACTGAGCCAGAACTCTTGAAGATACAGACTCATCAGAAATATAAAACTTGTTCCAAAAATTTACATGTGACAGGAGTTCCAGAAAGAAGGATGAACAGGCTGCCAAGGGAATACACGAGAAACTGATGAACTGGGCTAGACTACATTTAAGGAAAATAAAGGTAGAAAGGGAGCATAGTCTTTGTCCTTTGTTCACAGCATGATGTTAGAAAACTGCAGCTAATATTGGCTCATTCTGAAACATTTACACTGAAGGATCAAGTTTTACCATGGTTGCAACACCTCAATAAAATACATAAGGTCAAAAAAATGAATAATTTTTGACAGTGACTACTCTGCACAGACATGTAAAAAGAGCATCATTTTTAATGATTCTGAAGAAATGTCATTTAATGAAGTGAAAGTTTTAGCTCTTGTATCCAGCTATATTTAGCATTTATTTTCTAATGGAGCAAAAGATTTTGGGTACTGCCATAAAGCTTTAAGGTAGTGATGAACTATGGACCATTAAAATAGGGCTGCAGAAATGGCAAGTTCTTCAGGTGAAGGTTCAACTGCAAGACCATGTATTCTTTCAAATCTTACATCATTCACCGAGTCCTGAGGAGTTTCTGATTTCCAAAAATGAATTATATAAAAGCAGAAGGAAGAATGTAGGATGGTGAAACTATTTTGAAGACTATTTATTTATTTTATTTTATTTATTTATTTAACATTTGTTTACTGGGAAAGTTCAACTAGGACAGAGCCCATTTTCTGCAGAAACCCGGGGAGAAATGCTACACGTGTATGTCTTTGGAATGTAGGAGGAAACTGGAGCACCAGAAGGAGACCCACATGACTGCAGAGAGAACATGCAGACTCCACATAGAAGGCACCCAATCTGAGAATTGAATCAGAAAATTGCTGTGAGGTGACAATGCTAACTGCTGCACCATTGCTCCGCCTAAAGAATGGATGACAAATTTTGGTCTGGAACATACATTAGTCTCTGCTGGACTAAGGTTGTTTTTACTTTTTATAATATCTAAATCTCTGTTTTCATTTGTAATGAATGACAGTTTCACAAGTAAAAGATTTTCTTAAATACAATGCTATGCAAGTTTGTTTTAGTCAGTAGGACAGATGGCTTGGATTATGATGGGGAGAACATGTTGAGGAATTCCTAATATCCTTACTTTATTATCGGGTTAATTTTCTTTTCTTAATTTGAAATTTGAAATTTTAATTTGGATTTAAGTTTAAGGTTGTTTCTCCCTATACCTTTTGCTCATAAATTATTCACCTGAGAATTAATGACAATTATGAATGATCATCATGTCAAAATGTAGGCAGATACATTAGATATTATTAGCGTGTTTTACAGGAAGTGGGTGTGATCAGGAAAGAGGAGATGTGCAACAAGTGCATTTACTTATCAGTTAATAACTGTTCAGGCATTATAATGTCAGTTTAGACTAGTTTTATGAAGGTGGTTGGGATGGTATGTTTTTGGCAAGGAAACACAAGACAAGTATTTCATTTTCCACATTCTTCTTCTATGAGGAAGGTATACAAGATAGAAAGGTTTGTTGTGATTGGGTTGCAAAGGTGGACAGAGGGGAGCTTATTTAAAATCCAGGTTGAGTGCTCTCACTTCAAATGTTAACAGTCTTACCAATGCTAGAAAAATTAATCAGATAATGACATATTTGAGACAAGTTATACCCTGGATTATAGCTTTGCTAGCAACTAGATGAGGAGAATGTAAGTCACTTGTTAAATGGGGATAGTCACAGGGTTATGCTTCTAAATGTATTGGATGGGCTAGCTGAAATGAGTAATGCTTCTTTTATCAAAGTATTGCTCTTGAGTGGTAGGAAAATGTTAGTGGATGGTAATGAATGCTATGTGAGAGCAGAAGGTCATTTAAAGGTTAATAAAGTTACTTTATGTTATCTGCATTTCTTCCTGGTATGACATAGTGTGAGCTTTAATATATGATGTGACAAATCACATTTCAGTAAAGGGTGGCATTATATGTAGGTCACTGGAATACAGTAAACAGCCACAGTAAAGTCAGTAGGGTTCCTAGGATGGTTTGAACTCCTAGAGTAGGGAAGACATATGGTAGGACAATGTCTTTAGTAGCTGTTACAACAGTGATATCAATGCCTCCAGTTTAATTATTATTCTGGCCAATTTTGTTCAAGATCTAGAATGATAAAATTTATATAATAAGACAGTATGCACATTTAGTATGAAAACATATCCCATGTTAATTTCTGATCATGATCCCTTTGAATACCATTTGCACCCTATTATACCTGCTTGAATGAAGAAGAATTGTTGGCTTCTTTGTTATTATTTTAAAATGGCGACTTTTGAACAGTGGTTATATCAATTGATTCAGGATAAGATAATTCTGGTAGGAATGAAGCAAAAGTTTGCATTGACTGGTCAGGAAAACAATAAGTGAGAAGTAATGAAGGACATGAATTGGTGCACTTCAAAACCATGGAGTACAAATAATGGGATACATTAAATGAGATGAAAGACTATGTTTTATGAAGGTAAAGATTAGCTTAAAGGGGGGAAACATTTAGATGAGTTACTGGATAGAAAGTGTGACTTTTTATGACTCCTTTGAAATATATTTTTCTTTAATTCTGTTGAAAATCAGAAGACCTTGACAATTTAATGGAAGAGGTCCCAAAGACTAATAGCTAGGTTATGCGTGTAGCGGGGGTTGATATTCTAAATATGGATACAGTGGTAATAGCACAGATAAATACTTTTAAAAGGGAAGAGATGAAATGGGAGGTTGAGAAAGATATTCATGAACATTTGCAGAGTTTACATTTTCCCATATTCTCGGATGATCAAACAAGTACAATGATTTGACTAGTTATGAATGGAGAAAGTAGGAAATTATAAAAGGGGAGGCTTTGGGTTAAACATTGAGTAGTGATGGAGTAGTGATGGACTGCCTGTAGAAGTATGGTAGAAGAGCATACATAATGTTATATTGGCTATGTTTGTTAAATGATTAAATTAATTAAATGAGTCTAGGAAAATTCCTATATCATGGAAATAGATAATGGAAATAATGATACCAAAGGAGAGAAAGGATCTGAGGGTTACTTTCATCATATAGCCAAGCTTTTTATTGATTGTGATTATAAGTTATTTACGTCTATTTTCACAATCTGATCGGCTAGGTAATTGCCTATATTGATCAATGATGACCACTGTAGTTTTGTGGAAGGAAGGCAAATGTTTGATAATATTTTTAAAACTCTAATGGTAATGTAAGAGGTGCAAAAGAGAGAAAAAGACAATTTAATTATACAGTTTAGATGTGGAAAAAAGCTTTTGATGGAAGCAAGTGGTACTATTCATGAAATTTCCTGTTATTGTCAGGGTTACTCCAAGACTCTACAGATTTCATTTCAGCTATTTATTTTTGCTCTTG
Organism: Protopterus annectens; assembly: GCF_019279795.1. Taxonomy (NCBI): domain Eukaryota; kingdom Metazoa; phylum Chordata; order Ceratodontiformes; family Protopteridae; genus Protopterus; species Protopterus annectens. The sequence goes on along the minus strand of NC_056737.1, from coordinate 444,835,027 downwards.
AGCTCAGGGGGATATATGCTAATTTTTGTCAGGGTTTTCTTTGTATGCTCACACATGCCTTATGCCTGTGGGTAAGGGAATGCACCAGCAAAGTGAGACTGACTCAAATGTAGTATCGCATAGAAAATATTGAATTCTAATAAGTACTTTCTACCTCAGTCAGCAGGCCAGACTACATGATACTATCCATATGATGATGTACCCCTCTTTACCCCCAGGCCAGTAATCAAGAAGACCCAATCCTCACAACTGACACCAGTGAGAGGTGGTCACCAAAACAAAAATGATGCATTTACACAGTATTACAAATGCAGCATCCAACACAATTTCCCCCAAGAGCACAGAGGAAACATGCTCCACTGGGACTGGACTCTCTGTCTCTCCACATCCCAAATAAGACCCACCTTGGAGCACTGTGTCCCAGTTTCAAGTATCTGGCACACATACTGGAATATCTGATTTTTCACACACACACACACACACACACACACACACACACCTGGGAAAGGCTGACACAGATTCACCAGCTGTGTCCTCTCTCTCCAGACCACAAGGTAGATTGCTGCCACAAGCCAAATACTGTAAGGCTCTTACAAAGGGGTAACCAATTATACTGTGTCAAATTAATACTGATACAAATGGTCGCTTGTGACCAAAGCAGTAAGGCTTTTTGGAGTGGCCACAATGACACAGAAATAAGCACAGGTATTCTCAAGATATTACAAATATTCTCTAAAAGGCCAGCCACAATGAAAAGATATAAAAATATTTAATAATAGATAATAAAAATAGAAAACAGGAAAATATGTAATATTTAGCCACAATAAACATCGGCATTTTCAGTCACAGGAATTATAAAATAACACAGTTGGATAGAATTTCTCATGCAGAAAAAAGAAATACTAAACTAATCTCACTGTACTTTTCCTAACTAAACTAAAGTGAAACTGCCTCTAGTTAACTCACGTAATATCGCAAGTCAAGATGTACTGCTGAGATGGTTACTTCCACAAGGCAAGATGAGATACTTCACACTCTGAAATGTACAATTACTAGCAACTGAACTGTGATAACTGATATATATATATATATTTTATATATCAGATTCCAAAGAAAAACAAAAACTGCTGCTGTCAGCATTCCGTCCTTCAGCTGGTTACAGAATTACATCACATCAAATCACCTGACTCTGGCATAGTTCACATTCAAAACTCTGTTAAAATTCTGTTGTAGCATTTTTTTATCTCATTCCCTCCAGTACAGCTCTTTTGAGTGTGTACTTTTAACTCCCAGTGGGTGTGGCTTAAGCCTTTAAAAAATGAAGTTATCTTGCAGTTCTAACAAATACTCATTGATAGAGGTTAAAGATCAATGCAATTGTGTTTGCCATCATATATGCTTTAAGATAAAATATTCGGATACATTGTATGTAGCATGGCATTAGAATTATTAATACAAATATGAACAAGCAATATTTGGTGCCTAGAGGTGCAGTGGGAGGTAACTGCAGAAACGCCTGGAGAAGTACTCGGCTGTAGTGAGTTAACATAAGCAACTTTTACAAATAAATTCTTAATACAAGCATCTGTACAAATTTATGTGACATTCAAATGATCAAAGTCAAAGTAAACGTTATTGTCTATCAGATACACTCAGCACTGCAAGGTGAATAAAATTATGTTGCTTTAGTCCCCATGCAAGACATAACAATGAACACACAGTTTTTGCGAGAGTAAAACTAATGCACATACGACAACTAAAATATTAACACAATAAATTACCACAATCAGACAGGAAGACAGACAATATTACACTAGTAGGTATTGCAAAGACTATGACTTCACATTGCGATTGCTTAGATATTGCACTTCATAAGTTGTAGTATTATATATTCGGATGACCATATTGCACATGTATGGAGTGGTGACTCACTCCTGAATATTGCACATTCAGGAAGTAATTGCATAAGAAAATCAGGCTAACTGTACTAGTTATTGAAGCAATTTGCCAGAGTGATTACTATAGATGATACTTCACAACAAGTGGCATATTGATCTGATTATCCATTGTCATGCCTGGCATTCAAGTTCAGCAACCTTATGGAAAGAAGAAAGAAGCTCCTGTTCAGGCTAGATGTTTTGCAGTGTAAGCTGTGATACCGCCTGCCTGAGGAAAGGTGAAAGTACATGACATGGGCAGGGTGAATGGGATTATCGATGATCGTCCTACCCCTTCCTACACACCGAGTCTTGTGTAGAACATCCATGGGTGGGAGCAAGGAACCAATGACTTTTTCCTCACTGTTTGATTCTCAGCTAGAGCGTCATCTGTGTGGAGACATGCGTGAATGGGCGTACCTTTGTTGAAGGTTGTGCGTCAGGGCTGGTAACTTGGCACGTAAAAATCAACTACCAATCATTAGCGAACCGGAGTTCCGTTGTGGTGACCCCTAACCGGGAAAAGCCGAAAGACACAAACAAACCCTCAGGAGAGCCTTGCAGTCAGATGCTATGTAGTTACCATACCTATCTATGAAAAAACAAAATTCACAGCAGCTTCCAAATAAAACTTTTAATCCACAAAACAAAGTAGCTTTTCAGGCAAAACAATAAAGCCCTGAGCAGGACAAGCTTAGAAAATTGTGAAAAAAAACCCACGGACGGCTCAGCACACTTCAATTCAGTTTATTCCACAGAAATACAGCACATTAACGCTCCACCATACATTTTCATTTTAAAAATCACTTCCATCCGTGGGTTTTTTTCACAATTTTCTAAGCTTGCCCTGCTCAGGGATTTATTGTTTTGCCTGAAAAGCTGCTTCATTTTGTGGATTACCATACCTATCTATGATGTTATTTGAGAGGATACTTTCGATGGTTTCCCTGTAGAAGGCTTTGAGGATGGACTGAGACAGGTTTGCCTTCCTCAGTTTCCATCGGAAGTGCAGACATTGTTGTGCCGTCTTCACTGTGTGGCTAATATGAGTTGACCAGGATAGGTCATCTGAGATGTGCACCCCCAGGAACTTGGTGTGTTTGACCCTTTCCAATGCCACCCCCTTAATTTCCTGAGGTTGATGTATTTCATGTGTCTTCCTTAATTCAGCTATTAATTTTTTGGTCTTGCTTACATTTAAGGCCAGATTGTTGCTGTTGTAGAGCATCTGATAGGCTGATGCTTCCTCCCTGCAGGCTGTTTCCTCACCATTTCTGACAAGACCTATGACAGTGGTATAATCTGCAAACTTGATGATTTTGTTGGATTCATGCTTGGCCATACAGTCATGCATCAACAAGGTGAACAGCAGAGGACTCACAACACAACCCTAAGGGACACCTGTGCTCAGTGTAAAACTGATTGAACTGTTATTTCCCACACATACTTTTTGGGGTCTGTTGATGAGAAAGTCCAGTATCCATTTACATAGGGGGTGTTGATGCCCAGCTGGATCAGATTTGAAATCAGATTCTGGAGATGACAGTGTTAAAGATGGAACTAAAATCGAACAGCATTCTGACATAATAATTCTTGTTCTCTAGATGTGCCAAAGATTCATGAAGTGCGATAGCTATTGCTTCAGCAGTGCAGCGGTTAGAACTATAAGCAAATTGCAATGTATCCAGTGTTGCAGGTAGGCTTGAAGAGATATGGTTCTTGATCAACCACTCAAAACACTTCATTACTGTTGATGTAAGTGCAACTGGCCAGTAATCATTTAGGCTTGTTGGTTGGGATTTCTTGGGTAAGGGAATGATTGCTGTATTTTTGAAGCAACTGGGTACAAGGGCTAGTTACAGGGATGTTTTGAGTATATCTGCTAGTACAGTGGACAGTTGGATAGCACAGTCTCTTAGAACCTATCCCATAATATTATCAGGACCAGCTGCTTTTCTTGGTTTTACTCATCTCAGGGTCTTCAGAACATCAGATGTTCTTAGACAAGGAGCCTCCTCACCCTGTTTTACAGGGAGTGTATTTGTCACAGAGTTGTTGTCCATATCAAATCTGCTGAAGTATGTGTTTAGTTTGTTCAAAAATTCTGTGTTGTCATCACATGGGCAGAATGCGTACCTGTAGTCAGTAATGGCTTGTATGCCTTGCCAGAGACATCTGGAGTCCCTTTGGTCAGAGAAGTGTCGCTGAATTTTATGGCTGTAGGTCCTCTTAGCCTCCTTTATACCTCTACTTAGATATGCTCTGGCCTGTCTTATGGCATCCTCGTCTTTAGATTTAAATGCAGCATTTTGTGCTTTTAGGAGCTCATATACTTCACCAGATAGCCAGGGTTTCTGACTAGCACGCATGGTGATACATTTGATGACTGTTACATCATCAGTAGATTTTGAAATACAGGCCATTACAGATTCCATATACTCCTCCAGGTCAATATGGTGTTTTTTTACAGCTGCTTCACTATACTCCAATCAGTATGTACATTCAAAGCAGTCCTGTAGTGCCAAGACTGCTCCCTCAGGCCATATCCTTACTTGTTTGGTTGTAGGTTTGCCTCTTTTCAGCAGTGGTGAGTATGTAGGAAGCAGCATGATGAACAGATGGTCTGACTTGCCCAGATGTAGATAAGGTACGGCTTTGTAGGCCAGTTTACATTTGTGTACTCCTTATCCAGAGTGTTCTCCCCTCTTGTTGCAAAGTTCACATGTTGATGGTAATGGGGTAATACAGATTTCAAGTCAGCTTGATTGAAATCACCTGCAATTATATGGGCAATCTCAGGGTTCTTATTCTGGAGGTAATTTATTGACAGATACAGAATGTTCAATACCAAGTTAGTATTAGCACTAGAGGTGATGTAAACAGCTGCTATGCTCACTCCATTGAATTCCCTAGACAAGTAGAAGGGCCTGCATTTTAGTGATATGAACCCAATGTTCTCTGAGCGGTGAGAGGTGATTACTTCACAGTTTGTCCACCAACTGTTGTTGATATATACACAAACACCCCCTCCACGAGATTTACCACTGAGAGACTGATTTCTGTCAGTTGAAAATAATGACATCCCCGCCACATATTGTCACATACTGTCATTTATAATGGAGTTTAGACAAGTTTCAGTGAACACAAGTAAATCACTATTTCTCACCTTAGATTATGTGGAAAAATTCATCCTTAAGTAGTCCATCTTGCTGTCTAGTGAGCATACATTTGCCAGCAGCATGGAAGGAAGTGCAGACCTGTGCAAATTTCTTTTCAATCTGTCCTTAATTCCTGCTCTAGTTCCCGTCTTTCATTATCTTTTACATCTTTTCCTTTTAATATGCTTCCCATGTCTGACTGTCAACTGGTTAGACAGATTTCTGCAGTTTTTACCATGTTCCAGTAAGATTCCAAGCTGCAGGATTTCCTGGAGTATGTTTGAGTTTACATTTATCTCTGCTAGCAATTCATGAAGCATGCAGTACAGCGAGATAAGAGATCAGATTTCCAGAAGATTCTCAGCATTGTAGTTAATCATACCTTCATTTCTTTCCCTTAAATCCGTTTTATATTTCTGTTGTTTCTAATGAAAAACAAGACAAATAATGCACATTTCTGTAGGGATCTGATGCAGCCGCTGCCACAAAGGGCACCACCATTTTACTTTTTTGATATGATACAAGATTATTTATAAAACTTCAGCCAGTCATGGACAGAGTTCCATTTTTTAGCCACTGAACTACTATATAGTGCACCTCCAATGCTGTTGTAGCTGTTGGCAACTTCTAGTAGTAGTTTGCTTGATGATCTAAGAGGCCTTTTGACTGAGTGATGTTGTACTAGGTTTTTGAGAGCAGGACACTTATTGGGGAGGTAATAGATAGAATGACAGAGGCAGAGCTGATTGTAGGTTAGGAGGTTGGGCAGTTCAAGCCAGTGGAGCTGTCTCAAAGAAGTACAGTGATGAGTTCTATATGAGCAATTTGCAGCAAAGCGGGTAATTCTGTTATAGCAGGCTTCCATTTTGCTTAGTTCAGTTTTGTTGAGATTATTCAGAAATGGAGATGCATAGAGTAGGGTTGATAGAAGTTGGAAGTGAGCAATGGCTGATCTTGTGTTGTTGGTAAGAAATGGTTTGATACGGTAGAGTGACCCCAGTTTGGCATGTACTTTTTTAATAATTAAGTTGAGATGACTATCAAATTTTAGGTGGGAGTCTATGGTTATTCCCAATAGCTTAGCCTGTGCCACTGGAGCAATTGGAGTAGCATTTGTGGAGTAGATAGTGAATTGACTGTTAGTGTTTTTGTTAGAACTGATTATAATCATAAGCTGAGTTTTCTTTGGATTGAGGATAAGTTGGGCTTTGGTAAGGTAGTTTTCAACGTCAGAGAATGCTAGTTGAGTTGTTTTCAGGATGGTGAGAATGTTTTGTGCAGCACAGATTAAGGTAGTGTCATTTGCATACTGAATTGTAGATGCATGCTGTGTAGAGGTGTGGAGGTATGGAGGTCATTTGTGAAGACTGTGAATAGTAGTGGTCCTAAGATAGAACCCTGTGGGACTCCTATAGTTATGGGCAGCTGAGGATAGAGAATTTTTCCATTTCACAGCTTGGTACTTGTCAGTTAAGTAGCTTTGGAACCAGGTAAGAGTGGAATTTGATAGATGATATTGGTTTAGCTTGTTTAGCAGGATTTGGTGTGAGACTGTGTCAAATGCTTTGGACATATCCAAAAAAAGAGTTGACACTTGTAGGCCTTCATTTTTGAGACAGTTTACTGTGTCTGTGAAGCAGAGGAGGGCTGTAGTGGTACTATGGGCAGGTCTGAAACCATGCTGAGTGGGTGACAGGATGTTGCTGTCTAGGAGATAGTTTAGCATCTAGGTATGGATGCATTTTTCTAGGATTTTGGCCAGGGGAGAGAGTAAAGCAATGGGTCTGTAGTTATTAAGTTCAGTGGAGGTCCCGCCTTTATATATGGGTGTAACATAGGATATTTGCCAGAGTTTGGGCACATAGTTTTCAACAATTGATCTGTTTATGAGAGTGGAGACTGGGATAGCAATAGCATCTGCTGTGAGTTTCAAGAAATAGCTGGGGAGTAGGTCGGCTGCTGTTGATGAGGTTTTAGTTTGGAGAGCATGCTTTTGATTGAAGTGGTGGAAACTGTTTTGAGGGTAAAGCTTGTATTAGTGTTATTTGTGTTGGGGGGATAGTGAGGAAGGAACTGTCCTGTGATACTAAGGATAGAATTGAGTTCACAAAGTGGGAGTTGAATTGTGTTTCGATGGGAACTTGTGTCAGGGGTGGTTGGTTTGGGGGTAGCCTTTTGGGTGGATTTTAGTAGCTGGTTTACATTTTTCCAAAATTTTTGTGGGCTGTGTTGGAATTTAGTTTGTAATGTTGTGTAGTAGGCTTTTTTGTCCAGCCTAATGCATTTTTTTGCACAGTTGTGCAGTTCTTGGTGTTTCTTTGTTTTTTTTGATAGTAAAGCCAGGCAGTGTCTCTGGACTTGAGGATTTGTTTGGTTTCTTTACTGAGCCAGGGGTTTGTAGAGGTTCTAACCTTGATTTTGTGCAATGGAGCGACAGTGTCTAGGTGTTGTAGAAATGTTTTGCTGAAATATGCTACAGCCTGGTCAAGTGGGAGGGTTTTTAGGGGGGTCCAGTAACAGTTACAGAGTAAAGCGTTGAGGACCTCAGGAGAGAATTTTTTTTGTGTTTCTAGTGGATATACAGTTAGTGGTTTTGCATATTCTTGTTCTACTACGTATAAAGTATATTATGTTGTGGTCACTTAAGGTGTCTGGGAGACTGCCTGTGTGAGGGTACAATGTGGGGTTGTTAGTTAGGACCCAGTCAAGGATGGATTCCCTTTTAGATTTTTTATCACATCTATTTGGAATTTGGACTAGCTGCTGGTAGCCATGGAGATTTATTAGATTACTTGGTGGTTCTGATATACAGGTGAACCAATCTAGGTTGAAGTCCCCCAGAATAAGGGTTTCTTGTGAGTTTGTGGAAGAACACCAGTATAAGAAGTCTTCAAGGCTAGCAGGTGTATTACCAGGTGGAATATAGATCACAATTGTGGTGATGACCTTTTTAGGGTGAAGTTGAAGTTGTGAGATAAGTATGTCCCAATCATTGGGGGAGGGGTAGGAGTTTGGTAATTGACAGACAGTTAAGTTGGACTTGTACAGTAAGACAGTTTCACCCCCTTTACGAAGTTGTCTGTCTTGTCTAATGATACTGTAGCCAGTAGGGAGAACTTCTGAGTTAGCTAGGTTTTTATTTAGCCAGGTCTCTGTTAAAGCAACTATGTCTGGGGAGTAGTGTGCTATTGTGACCTGGAGTTCAGGTATTTTATTTTTGATACTTCTAATATTAATATTTAGCATTAAAAGATGGTTGGTGTCCATGTCCATCCTTTGTGTCCATGTTGGTGTCCATGTCCATCCTCTGTGGACTGCCATTAGTGCTATTGATACAACAGCCATGTTAATACACTTTGTCTGCCTTTTGCAACAGTACTGCCAAAAATGGATGGCTAAAATAGCGATGTTATTCAGTACTGCCAGGAGTATCTGACTGAGCTCCCTATGTTCAACCAGTTAATTGTTTCTCTCATCAAAAGTCTCAAGGTGCAGAATGATAGATGCATTGATGTTGAAATTATAAACAGCAATTAGAATTACAAGTACTGATGTTTAAATTATAAACAGCAATTAGAATTACAAATGTACTTTACCTAACAAAATAAACTGTCTTATCAAAAATCTCAAGGTGCTTGTACTCAGTGTACTTTACTTACCAAAGTAAACTGCCTTATCAAAAATCTCAAGGTGCAGAACAATAAAAAAAATTATAAACAGCTAATAGAATGACAAATGGCTTTATTTAAACAGAAATTAAATAAATGAATGCATATTGTAAAATTCAGAAACACGTTAACAACTGAACACTTTATCCATGAAAAAAAATTTAATCTAGGTAAACAGGTAATTTCAGTTAATATAAAAGGTAAATGATATATGTGTTCTGAAGTGAAAAATGAACATTTTAGTTAATATAAACAGGTCATTAAAAAGAAAAACATTTAAAGAAATATAGATCATAAATATATTTAAAAAGCTCACTAAGCAATTTATATCATAAAATGGTTTTAATTAGTCACCCTTTTGACTTCTACCCTGTTCCCCAAATATTTCATATTATCAGAAATAGTAGGAAAGACATATAGTACTATGAACATCTTGAAACTCTATATTGTATTTATTACTGAAATTATACTTTTCCTTAATGTAATATGTATACTTTCTAATTATTGTTGATTTTAGTATCTATGCTTTATAGTAATATGTATATCTTATACAAATTCAATGTTATTGTCTTAAACTGTATTACTCTATTGCAATGTTATTGTGTCAAAAAATTATATGTGGAGCTTTTCTCTCCGAGCCTCTGATGAAAAGTTTTTTTACCCAGTCAGACCTTCCAGATAAACAAAAAATATAAATAAATAAAAATGTAAATTTGACTACTGAAATATAAAATTAATAAATACTAAAAACTCACATCATGAAATAAATACAGACAAATTAAAAATGTGGCAGTTCATATGGTAGAAACAATGCAACAGTTCATATTTTAGAATTAGTTTTAATTGAGCATAACCATTTAGCAGCCATTAAAAGGATGTACTAAAATAACAATAATATAAACTCCTTTAGTTAAGAAAGATTTACATATTCACAAAAATGTGACATCTAACTACTGCCATAAAAAGAAAAGTCAAACATTTCAAAAAGCAAATATCACAAATATAGTTAAACTATCACTATGTAATTTAAAGCTGACTAATATATTATGAAATAAATATAAAAAAGACTATACCATGTAATGAATCATCAAAATGTGACATTTCAAACAGAAGAAAAAATTTTATTGAGCATTACCAGACACTTAAAAACAAGTTGCTTTAGTTAATAAAGATTTACATATTTAAAAATGGTAACAGATAACTAGAAATTATAACAATAAGTTATGTTACTCTTAAAATTCAAATATAAACTGGAATTCCAAGATGGCACCACACTGCTCATCAGCTGAATTTCAGTTAGCATCACCAATTTGGAAAAAAAAAAAAAAAAAACAACCAGTTATACTGTCAGCTTGAGTGAAATTCAGTTAGTAGCTAGTATGTACACTGCCTGGATTCCTGCAAAAAAAAAAACTGAAACAGTCTGAAAGAAAATCAACTAGAAAAAGTGAAGAGAAAACAGTGACTAGGAAGAATCCTGCAGCTGTTCAGCACAATGTAGTTCAAGCTCCAGCTTTGATGCAAGACATGGCTTCCGGTAATTTAGAGGAAAAAAATAAGTCCAAATGTGGTCAGAGCCGATTAAAATAAAACAAAACACTGGAGGAGTATACTGACTCAAATAATAAAAGGCTGGAAAGAATGGAAGAAGCTTTAAACAGATATTCAGATGATCTGATGAAACTGCAAAAATCAGAGGCGGGAATGAAGATAAGGTTGGTTATGAGACTGCTTAAGAAGAGATGCTTTAAAAAGGATAGAATTAGAGGACAGATATGTAAGGAGATCTCAAATTTTCTGCTCTACCAGAGAAACTAGAAGGAACAGAATGTATTAAGTTTATGAAGGCACAAATAAACTAGACTGGTATTCCACAGTGAGAACTGTCAATTGAAAGGGCACATCGTGTGCATGCTCCAAACCTCCATGAGAAAGCAGCCAAGATCTTTATTAGTAAGGATGTAAACTTACCAGTAGAAACAGCTGAGCATGGCAAAAACTGTGACAAAAGGGCAAAGTATTACAAGTTGGAGACAGTAGGCTGTTTACGGAGAATGATTATTCACTGTACACCAGGCAGAAGAGAAACAAATTTATTCCAGTAATCTGGTGAATCTGGGAATGTTGACAGGCAGCTGTGAGATTCAAGCTGCTGTATCCAGCTGTCTTCAGAATACTTTTTCATGGAGAAGCAAAGTCTTTTTTTTTTGTTTTGTTTTTGCAGAACAGGCTAAGGAGGAAATGCAAAAGTTTGTCTAACAAAAATGAGCCATTAAGCAGAAGGAACTTTGATTTATCTTTCTTCTGATAATAAAGCACATGAAGAGACAGTTTGCTAGTGAAACCTTTTCCACTGTTTAAAAGGAAAATTCTTGACAGACAGAGATAACCACAGGAGTTGACCAGAAGAATCAGGAATGTAGTGAAACTGAACCATAGTCTGGAGATGGGAGATGGAGATGAACAGGAAGAAAACCAGCAACATGCAAATTAGTGAATAAATGTAAGGCTGAAAAGCATCAATTGCATTTGTGAAATATGGCTGTATAAGAATAATTGGAATGAGGGGACTTTTGTTAACTTTGTTAAACTTGTTGGGAACTGAAAAGCATTTGCATCACTTCATGTTATTAATGTTTGGAAGGACTCTGAGGGGAGGAGAAAAAGGAAAAAGGTAAGTAAAATAATTTATTTTCTTAACAGTATTTCTATAAAACCTTTCACAATATGAATTATCTATTTTAAAGTATTTTAGTCATGGGATAAAGTTATTAAAGGACACCTATGCCTTTTTCTCTCCTTCCTCTTCTCTTTCTTTCTTCTTTTTTGGTATTAAAAAATGTAGGCTTTACAGTGCAGAAAGACAAGAAAAGCTAGATGAAACATGTTTAAGTTAATAGCCTATAATCTTGGCTTGTTGGGATGGAGAATGTGGTATAAAAGTACACAGACCATAATATATGAAGAGCTGATACGTTTTTTATTACTTTTGCATAGGCAAATGTCTGGATTAAGAACCTTGACTTAATCTAATAAATATAAGTAGAAGCAAGTAAGTATGAGAGCATTAAATATTATGAAAAGTTTTCCTTTAGCAATAAATGTTTCAGCTTGTCTTTTAGGCAAGCTGATATTACGGCAATAAAAGACAGAGCACTGGTTTGTTTAAGGCTAAAAGTTAATGATTTTTGAAAGTATGCAAGTAGTTTTCACATGGGGGAATAAATATAAAAAAAAACAGACACCAATTATTACAAGTAGAAGCACAGATAATAACATGAATCTTAGCATGGCTAACCTCATTTTAAGGTTATTTAGGCCCTATGTTAGCAGCTGTCTGTTTGGCAAAATGCTCCTATTGGGAGGGTTAAACTTCATTATTTGAAGATGTATGTAGTTATGTGTTTGTATTAAGTTAACAGATAATATGTGTGTGTGTGTGTGTGTGTGTGTGTGTGTGTGTGTGTGTGTGTGTGTGTGTGTGTGTGTGTCTGTGTGTATATGTGCACATGTGTGAAGGTTTTTACTAAAACAACATGTTTTGTAAAATGTGACATAGGTTCCAGTCTTGATAAGAAAAAAAATGTATAAAGGATTAACCTGCCTAACAGTACTGGGTGCATGTATCACAAAAGCTGGAAACAGACATTTACAAAAGCTGCCACATGGGAATAATGACCTCTTATCATAATGACAACACTTTCCATGTTATCTTGGAATGGGAATGGTCCCACAGGTATAAACAGAAAGGAAAGAATACTTAACTATATTAATAAATGCAGAGTGCAAATAGCAATGCTACAGGAAAGACATTTAGAAGGAACTGAACATGTGAATTTGATAGAGAAAAGATTTTGGGATGGATATTCTGCAGAATATCTGAACAAAGTAAGACTGGAGTACTTATATTATTATAGGAGTTCCACTAGTGAGAGAAGAGAAAAAAAGATAATAATGGCAGATTTGTAGTATTAAGGGGCTGTTGGTAAGGGGTGAGGATTATGCTAGTGTGTATTTATATTCCACCTAAAACTGCTATTTTGGAGCTTAAAAATTTGGGAGAAATAATCCTCTTTCAGCAGAGAATATTACTTATAGGTGGGCACTGGAATTTGATTTGCAACAATGAGGATGTATATAGGGGACCTAGAAGGGAAAATATAATGAAAGGGGGCAGATTTCTAAATAAATTTATGAAAATATTTGGTATGAAAAACATGGATTCAGAAGTAGGAACTTGGAGAGAATCTACATACTATTCCCCAATGTACAATAACTGGGCTAGACTTGACAGAAATTATATTTCACAGGAACATCTGCATTTAATTTGATACACAACCAATAACTACTTCAGACCATGTGACAATAATTAGTAAGATAAAAATGCAGGGTAATGAAGTAAACATGACACACTGGTGCTGCCCTACCTACCTGTTAAAAAGAGAGAAATTTAAGGAATAGGCAGTGGAAATTATCCAGGAGTTATTAGGGAAGATAGAAAGTACTCCACAAGTTACAGCTAGTGAATGGGATGAAATAAAAGTAGCGTTTAAAAATAAAGTAGAAGTAAAAAGAGATCTGGTTAAGAAGTAATAAGAATTATTTACAGAGACTGACAAAGGTTAAAGTATTATAAAATAATGGGAATTTCACAGAACAAGAAGAGTTGTAATTGCAGAGTGCTTAAAAGAAAATAAGGGAGTACTGGATAATATGCATGGGTTTAGAAAAATTGCTGTTAAGCAACTGTTTTTGACAATAACTCCAGACCACAAAAAAAACATTTGGCTCAATGACTTGGGCAACAGAAAGTAGAAAAGGTTGTTGCCAAACTTAGGGAGGCTATAACAAGAAAAATAACCAGAGATCCTGTAAAGGTATTAGAGATACTTTGGGAATTTTATGAAAAATTGTATAAAGCATAGAATTGGGGAAATCAAGAAAAAGCACAAATGGAAATATTTATACAAGACCCAAATATGTCAAAGTTAGAAGCAGATGAGGCTCAACAACTAGTAGTTAAGATGGGAGGAAATGGGATAAAATGGTTATGTATAACCAACCTGCAGAGAAGTATTCAGGAATAAACAGTCTTCCTTTGGAAGTTTGGAAATCAATAGGGAAGAAAGTGAAGCAGATTTAGGTTTTACTTAACAGTATTTTAAAAGGAAGGGAGGCACCAACATCCTGGAAAAAAGATGTGGTGGCTGTAATATCTAAACATGGTAAAGACCCATCTGATCCAGCTTCATATAGGCCCATTTCAATTTTAAACCATGATTACTATAAAGTGCTTAAGTCTATAAAGTATAAAAGAATGGCAAAGGTGATGTCAAAATTTACAGATGGGGACCAATGTAGCTTTGTGGAGGGGTGGCAAACATTTGACAACATTAATAGAACAATGATGACCCAGAGGGAAGCAGAATGCAAGAAAATACTGCTTTTAGTAGCAGATCTTGATGCAGAGAAAGCATTTGTTAGAGTAAGCTGAAATTTTATTAGTAGAGCAATGGAAATATTTGCATTTCCTGATTCAATAATAAGGTAAATTAAAAAGATACATGAGAGATCAGAGGTAAAAATCAAAGTGGGAGTGTTTCTCTCTGATAAGTTACATCTCAACAAAAGGAAACAGGCAGGGGTGTCCTCCTTCCCCTTTGTTATTTGCATTATATTTAGAATCATTGTCAGAGAAAATAAGGGATTTTCAAGAATATGCTTGGTGTGGAGTTCAAGAAAAGTTGGCTTTATTTGCAAATATTATTTTGTACCCGATAGAATGAGAAAAAGGACATCTCAGAGTTGTAGATGATTCTGGGACAGGATTTTTTTTTTCAAGATATAAAATTAATGAAGATAAAACAAGGGCTATAGCTATATACTATGTACCCACATGTGAAATGGTCCAACAACAACCATATTTATGGATAAATGATAAAATTAAATATTTAGGAGTATGTATTAAAAAGGATTCAGTTATGATAGTTAAGGATATGTGGGAAGAGACTAAACAAAAGATCATACAAAAATTGAGAAAGTGGAAGCTCTTGCCTATGGATATGGATAGCAAGATACAAGCAGTAAAAATGGTTTTAGTCCCCTTAGTATTATACACAGGTGCATCATATTTTTATCAATCAGAGGAGAATTTGTAGACAGTAATTAATGAAAAAAGAGTTGAAGGATTTTATTTGGGAAAGGAAAAAGGCAAGACTCCAGTAGGATAAGCTGATCCTCCCAACAGAACATAGTTTAGGATTACCTGAATTGAAGGGATATTTTAGAGCTACCCAGTTAAGCCTCTTTTACATAACACAAACAGAAACCTACAATTCAAAGTGAAAAGGGATGATGATGAAGCAGGGGGTAATTCATGAAATAAGGAAAGAATGGGATTTTCAGAAGGAGATCATTAAGGAAAATAACAGTCATACAGAATTTTATATTCAAAAAGTAGCAGAAAGTATACAGAGAGCTAAGCCAACACAAGAATGGAGAAAGTTAATTCTGCTAATAGGGATGACTGCAATTAGAAATACAGAGAATAGGCAAGAGGGAGCTGGAATTTACTGGAGCAAGATGGTGAAGGTATTGGGAACAAATTACAAGGAATGGTAATGGAATACTAAATGATTGCCTTCCCTCTTAGTGATTAATATCAAAATACAGACAAAGAGAAAGGGATAGGAGAATCCTAAATGAAAGCCCTGCACTGATGGAGTTTTTAAATGAGTCTAGAACACAAGCTGCTGTTAAAAAAGGAATAATTAGGGCATATAAAATATTGCATGGTAACTATAGAAATTGGAATACATTCATTTTATCAACATCACAAAATAGCGACTGACAAAATGAGTAAAGCTCAAAATACTGAAAATGAGACTTTGTCCTTTTCCCACTGTTGTACAATCCCAGAGTTGTATATATAATTAGGCAGGGAGTGGGGGGGTTCAACCCCCCCCCCAACATAGCCATGGGAGTACAGGGGGACCCCCCCCCACATTAAGTAGGTGTCAAAACTTTGAGTTTTTACATTTTGTCATTCAATATTTTGTATTGATGATTAAATTAATACATTCCAAGGATATATGTATGGCTCCAAAATATGCAATAAAATCTAGAAGATGTAGGATTTTTGCCTGGAAGTCTTTGCACAGATACTTTTATACCCCAAGCAGACTTCAAAAAATGTTTTCCTCAGGTAGAGGACAAATGTTGGAGGTGTGATAGTTAGGAAATATATAACTGGGAACATATGTTTTGGGGGTGTAATGAGTTATCAAGCTTTAAAAATTCCCTACAGAGTACTCCATCAGGAGTACCGAGTGAAAAACTGAGTGTAACTAAGGAAATATTTTTTTGAACTGGGATACAGGATCTGAATTGCCTAGGTACAGCATGGTCTTGTTGAGTTTAATTCTGGTGACTGCCAAAAAAAAGCAGTGACTAGAAAATGGAAATCTAAATCAATTTTACTTGAAGCAGTGAATATTGTAACAAAGATAAAAGAACAGGAAGTAAGAAGGGTAATAGAAAATTACTTAAAAAATGGAAATTATGGGAACAATACATGCATTCCTCCTCCAAAACATTTTTTCCTGCATGTATTGTTCCCATAATTTCCATTTTTTTATGTAATTTACTCTTACCCTTCTTACTTCCTGTTCTTTTCATGCAGGAAAAATGTTTTGGAGGAGGAAGTGAATAATTTATACAATGTTCCTTAGATTAAATGATATATAACAATATATGTGATGTATAATGTACGTAACTTTGAGCTTGTTAATATTGTTGGATTATTTTATATAAATGTAAG
Organism: Protopterus annectens; assembly: GCF_019279795.1. Lineage (NCBI taxonomy): Eukaryota > Metazoa > Chordata > Ceratodontiformes > Protopteridae > Protopterus > Protopterus annectens. Next base: position 444,818,445 of record NC_056737.1, on the reverse strand, counting down.
TTTGCTAATGTCACATGTGATAATTCAATAAAGGCATTTAAAAAACACCTTTAAAATATAAACACAGCAAGAAACCTGCTGTACATGTCCTGCGAGCAGTATTACAGATGGGGAACCACATTAGAATGTTCATAGTTAGTTACTAGGCTTTCAGTATAGGTGACCAATTTAGGAGTCTAGACCAGATTCTCAGTTGCCCTCATGTACTTTCTAGTTAAGTGCTTTGCACACGGTCACACATTTTGCAAATGACGTTTGACTGAATCAGAGCATATACCATAGAGACTACAGCTCACAGTCTTACTCTGCACTCAGCACAGCTCCTCGTGGTGGCCAGCAGTGTTCCTCTAGCAGCAGAGACCAGAAAAGACTACCTTTCCAGATTTTAAGTATTTTTCTTGGCTTTTTCGACTTTTTGTGCCTTTCAACTACTGTTTCTGCTTGTTTTATCAAAGTCTGCACTGTTTTTACTGTGTTTATAAGCTAAAACTGTTTACTGCACTTGCTAGTTTAAGTTTTGCCTAAAAGTTAAACTACAGGCTAATACACTCAAGTGTACTAGCTTTTGATAGCATTTAGTCGAAAATCATAGCATTTATTGTGTTTTCTGCTTTTCTGTAAAAAAACTTGAAAAAAAAAAAAATATCCTTGTTTTCCATACTTTCCTAACTAGTGTTCCAGAGACCAGATTTTGCTGATCCCTGGGCTTTGTCTTGGTTCCTGTGTTTCTCCATTTTCCTTGTTTGGTCAGGGGGAAGTTTCCTTACTCACCAGTGAGAGTGGGGAGTACTGAGCTGCCTGTTTGCCCTTAGAGGAGTGGTTTAAGGCAGTAACTTGTAGTCTATTGGCCATTTTGGGTCATTTCCTGTCTTTTCCAGCCCCTGCTATAAAGCGCTTTGGCGGGCTTTTCCAGCTATTGAGAACTCAGCACAGCTCCTCGTGGTGGCCAGCAGTGTTCCTCTAGCAGCAGAGACCAGAAAAGACTACCTTTCCAGATTTTAAGTATTTTTCTTGGCTTTTTTCGACTTTTTGTGCCTTTCGACTACTGTTTCTGCTTGTTTTATCAAAGTTTGCACTGTTTTTACTGTGTTTATAAGCTAAAACTGTTTATTGCACTTGCTAGTTTAAGTTTTGCCTAAAAGTTAAACTACAGGCTAATACACTCAAGTGTACTAGCTTTTGATAGCATTTAGTCGAAAATCATAGCATTTATTGTGTTTTCTGCTTTTCTGTAAAAAACTTGAAAAAACAAAAAAATATCCTTGTTTTCCATACTTTCCTAACTAGTGTTCCAGAGACCAGATTTTGCTGATCCCTGGGCTTTGTCTTGGTTCCTGTGTTTCTCCATTTTCCTTGTTTGGTCAGGGGGAAGTTTCTTTACTCACCAGTGAGAGTGGGGAGTACTGAGCTGCCTGTTTGCCCTTAGAGGAGTGGTTTAAGGCAGTAACTTGTAGTCTATTGGCCATTTTGGGTCATTTCCTGTCTTTTCCAGCCCCCTGCTATAAAGCGCGTTAGCGTAATTAGCGATGTGATTTAAGCGGAGTTGCCACTGTTGCACACTAGGGCAGCGGCGGTTAAGCAGGTTTAAACTATTCGGGCTACCTAAAGTCCACTCTTCAAATTTTCCCTTAAAACTACCTTCCTCGAACTATACTACTGATCTAATCAGCGTATCCTACAACTAAAAAGATCATCTCTACTTGACTCCAAGTAGACTATTCTCTATCTGTTAAACCTAGCACTTGCTCCTACAGTACTTATTACCTTGATACAGCACTCTTGTCATAGATAGTACCCCAAAAAGTTAAACCCCCATTTCTTGGTCACCCATATCCCCCGGAATCTCTTTTAAAGTTTTTTTGTCTACTCCTTCTAGCATGTCGAGGGATCAGTTGCTAGTGTCCTCTCCTGCTCAGCTGGTGAACCTGGGAATATTGAGGCAATGTTACAATTGCCTCACGTACACAGACAACCCTCTCCTCCTCCCACAAAACACAAATACATGCGAGAGATGCAACTATACGGCCAAACTGGAGGCTGAGCTCTCTCAACATAGGACTGGCAAGACCAGTCAGGAGGAGAAGGTTACCACACACACTATAGACCCAGTCTCACATAGTACCATCACAACCTCAAATCATACACATAAACACACAAAGACATACTCGGAGGCTCTGATCAAAAATCTACCAAAACAGCAGAGGCCACCAAAGCAGACACCCAAACAACCACCACCTCAGAACACAACACCTGATACACATAGACCGCACAGTCAGAGTGTCAAACAGTCACAGCCCTTAAGGCCAAACACAATGCCAGACACACTAGTCATTGGTGACTCCATAGTCAGACACACTGACGTCCCGCTCACCAGACTGAGTAAGGAGAGAGTTACAGTAAGCTGCCTGTCGGGCGCTAGAATCCGCCACATAACGCAAGCACTCAGGTCTCTCAACAGCAGGTACAAATACGACTCAGTCATTGTCCACGCTGGTGTAAACGACCTGAGACGTACCTCCTTGGACTACATGAAAAGAGACATTGAGGAGCTCTCTGATTATGTAGCCCAGGCAGGTATGACCCTGACCTTGAGCAGTATCCTACCTTCACCAAGAATGATGCCACAATACAGAGATAAGATGATCAGCTTTAACAATTGGCTTAAACTCTGGTGTCATTCAAAGGGGATCCAATGTCTGTCTGCCTGGGATGACATGCTGGACAAGCCACGCTGCTGCAAGGGACGGCTTGCACCTGTCACCCTGGGATTCCGGATATTGGCAAAGGCTCTTGCCACCCCATAGTGCCTTTTTAGGCAAGGCTCAAATTCTAAACCTACCACCCTAGAACACAAAAAGGAAAAAACTAAGGGTAATGCTGCTCAATGCCAGAAGTCTAAATCTCAAAGCACGCACTCGAGGCCCTTCTCAGTATGGAGAACATCAATGTCTGTGCTGTGACAGAAACCTGGTTCAAGGCTCCTGAGAGCACCCCAGCACTATCAGGTTTTACCTCATATCATGCATTCCGCCCCAAAATCTGGACAATACCAAGAAAGGAGGGGCGGTATCCATATTCATCAAGGACACCCACACCTCAAGACTGGTGGCAACGCATGATGCATCGGAGACCATCCAGGTGCAATTAACCATAGGCAAGACTGCTCTGCAAATTGTAGCATGTTACAGGCCACCCTCACAAACTCAGGAACCTCACATGGCCTTCCTGAAAACACTGGAGGGGATAAATGTATCACCAAACACCATCATACTAGGTGACTTCAATTACCCTAATATAGACTGGGAACACTACTCAAGCCCAAACACCCTAGCCCAAAAGTTCCTGGAGTTCATAAACTCAAATGCCATGGAACAACTAGTCACCATCCCCACGAGAGGAGAAAACATACTTGATCTCATCATCACGAACATGGGAGCACAATGTTCAACACCAGAAGTATACCCCTCACTGGTGAGATCAGATCACAAACTAATCTCGCTGGAGGTCCTCATCCCACCCCCACCTGAAATAAAAAGACCACAGTAAAGAACTTCTCGAAGCCGACTTCACACTTCTAAAGACTAGTGTGGTCTCCTTTAAGGCCCCGAGCGCGGAAAACAGTACTCAAGCCGCTGAATCACTTACAAATGCCTTCTACCATCACCTGCAGGACTGCATGGATAAGGCAATCCCAAGCAAAACAAAGACTCTTTGTACCAAAGGCAAGCATCCAGTCTGGTGGACCCCAGCCATAAACAAACTCTACAACAAAAGGAGGAAGCTACTACAAGATAGAGCAAAATCCTTAAAAGGTAAGACACCTTTGATCACTATAAGTAAAAAACTAAGAGCTCTCATAAAATCATCCAAAGCAAATTTTGAGAGAAAAATAGCTAAAGACTCAAAAGACAATCATAAGGCCTTCTTTAGCTATGTTATAAACCTGGGAGGAAACACCCAGATATGCTCAGAACTAGTTCAAAATGATGTGAAGATTACTGATCCTACAGACATTGCCAACATACTGGCTGACAGGTTCAGTGCAAACTTCTGCGCGCCAAAAGGAGAGATATCTATACCAAACGATTGCAGCCCCCCAACATCTCTAACGCCCAAGTGAGAACTGCTCTCTCCAAAGCAAAAAACACAGCATCCATTGGACCTGATGGTGTCCCCGGCTGTGTGCTCCACGAACTCAACGAGGAATTAAACCCACAGCTAGGACAGCTGTTCAATCATAGTCTCACCTCTGGATACGTACCCAGTGAGTGGCGCACTGCAACTGTGGTCCCACTTCACAAAGGCGGTGCCTCCACCGACCCTGGAAATTACCGCCCCATTAGCTTGACAAGCCTTATCTGCAAAGCCATGGAGAGGATCATAATGGACCTCATAAATAAAGACATAGGGAATTTGCAGACTTTGGATCCAACCCAGTTTGGCTTTGTCAAAGGCAGATCATGCCTTTTAAACTTGGTTGACTTTTCCGAAACAGTCACCAAAGCCATTGACGAGGGAAAGGCAGTTCATACAGCCTACCTCGATCTGGCGAAGGCCTTCGATACAATACCCCACTCGGGTATCATTGAAAAACTCATCAGCTTAAATGTTAACCCATACATCACAAGATGGGTTGCAAACTGGCTGAGTGACAGAACCCACAGGGTCAGAGTTGCTGGCGCCATGTCAGACTCAAAGCCTGTCACAAGTGGTGTCCCACAGGGCTCAGTCCTGGGCCCACTCTTGTTTGGCATCTACTTTTCCAAAGTACAAGCAAACACAGGAGGGTTATGGCTGACAAAGTTTGCAGATGACTGCAAACTGGGTGCCATAGTCAAAAACACATCTGACACAGATATCCTTCAGAAGGGTCTCACAGAAACGGACAACTGGTGCCAGAGCCATGGCCTAAAGTTAAATGCCAAAAAATGCATAGTCATACCCTTCGGGAAAAACAAGGTTACCCCTAGCTACCATATAGGTGGCAATCCGCTGAGCACAGAAGAAGTTATCAGGGACCTGGGGACCCAGGTTGACAGCAGCCTATCATTCGACACCCATGTAGCTAAAGTAGTTAGGAAGACCTTCTACATTGCCCACCTTATCATGAAGGGATTCACATCTAGATCAAGGGAGGTCATAGTCTCCCTATACTCATCACTCATCAGACCAATGATTGAGTACAATGCCCCATTTGGAATGTATCTGACCCGACACTTGCAGCAGCTGGAGAGGCCACAAAAGTTCCTCACCAAAAGGATAAAGGGTCTCAAAAATCTGTCCTATGCTGCCCGACTGAAAGAACTCCAGCTCTATTCAGTCGCCACCGCTTGCTCAGAGGTGACCTTTGCCTGACATACAAGGCCATGTCAAACCCAGATTTGATGAATATGCTTCACCTCAAAAAATCTAGATCAGTCAGAGCCACAAGGGCGGGAGACTTAAACCTTGACACGGCTATTAATAGGATGTGCTGGAGGGATAGATTCATCACCCAAAGACTCCCTATGCTGTGGAACAAAATCCCGGTATATGTGAGGCAGAGCACCTCGCTGGCCTTGTTCAAGAGAAATCTTGACCAATGGATGGGAGATCGCAGATATACCCCAGGGATTACCTCAGTGTCACTGCTCGACAGAGGCACAGCAAAATAATGGGTATAGTTCCCCATACTAAAGGGGTGGTGTAAGCCACAAAACTATGGGCTAGGCTTGTAAATGCCCTCGGGCAGATAGCCTAGTATGAACCTATGAACCTAATCTAAGTGTCCCACCTGCCCATGGTAAATGTAAAGACAAAAGTAGGTAACTGGGTGCTGCTTGTATGGAGCATTACTCTTCTGCAACAGACGCTAGTTGCCTGTTTTAGGTATCTGCTATGCCAAATGTGCATGTGCTGTAAGTGTGAGGTAGCCGAACTGTCCATGTCATGTGGACAGCTGACAGCAGGTGACTGTGCTGCCAGTGTTATGCATGCAGCCAACACTGTACATGAGCATGCCACTGGTCTACTCCATAAGGCAGCAGCTGAACAGCAATCCATAACTGCACAGTAGCCACAATACAACAGAGCTGCCTATGTATTGGCATGGTGCCACAATGTGCAGTTTTCTTGTCAGATGTCAACTCTGCAACACGGCTCTGTACATAGGCATTGGAAAGGCTTCTGTATTGTCAGTGTTTACTCTTTAACCTTACTCAAAATACATAGTACAGACTATCTGCCTAGGTACCCCAGCATGACTACTGTCATACTGCTATTGTTCATTTAAACTGTGAAAAAGTTTGACCACACTGTGTTGTCAGTAATGCAGAAAATACCAAGGCATGCCAAGGCGGATGCACTGTGCAGTGTGGATAATGCAAATTTAAATCAATATCTGGCCAAAGGACAGCAATCAGCTTGGGTCACTTCAGCAGAAGCACAGACACATGTATCAAGCAAGGATGGCAACTGTAGACTATTAACATTTTGGTGAATGCCTGAAGAGCAAACATTCTGGAAATTTGGTGCTACAGTACTGACAGTAATAGTGACTACATTAGACTGTCTTAGAATGTATCCAATATTTTGCATGCTGTGGTCTTACTGCCAAGAGATAACAACAGAGATATGCTGCACAAAAGGATACCACAGAATACATTTTCTATACACTATGCATAGCCCTAGTGCTACACTCACAGGAACAGTGCATGCTGATACTACCAACGCTGTTTACTGTGCTTACACTGTAGACTGAGCCACATTTCAACTATATACATTACCTACAATGGTCACCAGCAAAGCATAGCACATAGCATCTATTTCATGTCTTATTAACAGATACAGATATATTGTCACAACATGCAGATATTCCATCCAGATAACAAAAGGATGAGAGGCCTTTATTATTTACATTATCCATGTTCAGCATTTATTGCATTCTCTTTACTCTGTTGTGTTTAAAAATGTTTTCACATACTTTGTGAACCAATGTTGGTGGCATAGATACTGCTGGCTGACACTTCATGGCAACATCAACAGCCTCTATGCCTAATATCTTTTTATTTTTTGCCAAACAGCATTACTAAACATTTCATCATGGCAGTATACAGCAGGTATTAATCCATATTTGGCAACAATAGCTGTTTGCCTATTATCAGTGGTACTTACCCCATAGGCAACCTACCTGCTTACACATAACATGGGCAACTCTTCCAGCTGTCTTTGGAGATATATTTACCATGAGCAGACAAAGTATGCTAAAATGAGAGGGCCATCAGCCCTACTTGCATTAATACATCTTATATAAGTGGTGTATGTGGCTATAACACAGAGTATCTACCTATTCATGGTAAACAGACAAGATAATATGAGCAGGCCATTAGCCACCATAAACATACAAGGTAATGTATGCAGGTCATCAGCCACATTCTTAATACATGTAATATAAGCAACCCACAACTTACTGTATGCAGTGCATATAACACAGGCAGTGTATCTACCTACTTGTAGTGGTATACTTACCACAAACAGATAAGGTGATGTGAGTGGCCCATCAGCCACGTGCATATTGATATACCCAATATGGAGAGCCCTTAGCTTACTGTCTTGACACATGATATGCGTATCACATCTGCCTTCTGTTTGTGACCTGCATAACACTGCTTACACATAGCCATCTGATGTTGCAGTAGAGGACAGGCAAGGCACAGCAACATGGCCACAACATCATTGGCCAGGGGTGTGTTCTGATGTGTGCACTTGTACTGGTGTGTGTGTGTGTGTGTCTGTTTCACCATGTAAAATCACAATGCAGTCACTCAGAAATTACATCCATGATAACAATTCAAACAAGTCTGTGCTATTCATAAAGGCTCAGATCGAAAACAATTTCCTCATGCACCTCTCAACATGGGGAAGCCACATGCCCTTAACAAATATATCCTAACTTCCTCGTAACAAAACATAAGGAAGAGCAGAAATTCACAGAAACAGTGCACAATGGTCTCAAAAAGTCACTGTTTGAACTCTAACAAGCATGAGTAAGTGATATTCAAAGACACTTCTAAAAGGAGGAACACAGAACAGCGTGTGTGTGTGTGTGTATATATATATATATATATATATATATATATATATATATATACGCATGTGTATGCTGTTGTTCTGTATTACTTCTGCTTGTAAAGAATTTCATGGTCTTTGAGAGAGCTACATGTTTTACTGTTGCGCACACCATGTATCTTATCCCTAAATGATGGCCACAACTTTATGCATTTATTTCAGTGATGCAAAAGCTTTTAATCTGTTGTTGACTTCCCTCTGGATGCTTATATTAGCTCAGGACAGTTTTTATTTCACTAAGCCTTGAATATACTTTTGTTTATAACAAAATTTTAAATTTTCACTTCTTACTGTTCCTTATGTAGTAAGTAAGATAAAAAAAGTTGGCTTAGTATTTTTATTTGCAAGGTGAAACAGCAGTCCAATTTTTACACACCTCAACTTTTCAAAAGTCTTCATTTCAATTACAATTTCTTTTCAACCTTAACTGATATTTTCACATCTAGTTTACATCTGTTTCTAGTCATCTGCTAGATAACTGCACAGATATGACAGAAAGGACTTTGGACACCCAACAATGGCTGTCTCATCAAGAATGTAATTACCAGACTACACTACTCTGCTAATGTAATTTGGAAAACAGTATCCTTTACAAAGTAAGTATAGCACATAATAGTTCTTAGATATTTCAGATCTTTTCCTTAGCTATCAGATGCCACTTGAAGCTTAGCTATTGCAGAAGGACTGAAATAGATAAGCATAGTTAGGATTATCCTGTTTGAATCATCCCAGAAGATGAGTGAATCCTTGCGAATGTAAAATGGATTAGTGCTGGTGACAGGAGTTCTAACAACCACCAGTGAAAATAATTAATTTCTGCCTGCAGTATCAGTAATCACCTCATATCTCAACTACAATAGGCAAATTTATTAATTTGTTCTCTATTCTACAGCATGTTTTGCTTTGGGGATGGCAGGGTCATGTTACTTAAGGTATAGAAAATAGGAAGTTAATGCCATTGTATCTGAAACAAAGTACACCTTGGCATACAGAATTGTATCATTACAAGTTTGTTATGCAGTTAATCTGCAGACCCTAATCCAATTTGCCCAGAGATGCTGGAACAGGTAAACAGGGCAAATTAATTGATCTTGTATTTAAAGAGAGACAGAAAGTGTTCTTTATCTTACATTCTGCTTTACCACTTCATGCCATTGTATAATATTTTGGGGAAGCTTTTGCCTGGTTCTGGTTGACATAAGTTGGTATCCCATCCTTTCTAGATAATCACAGGTCACCATAGTCCAGCTGGTCAGAAATCCAGGGGCAATGGCCTGTGATCAGTAGTTTGCCATATGCCAGTTAGGTCAACCAACTGGGCTGAAAAAAAAAACAAATAGATATGTTATGTAGAGCCATAAAGTGTTCTTTAGTTACATCCATAACCTAAAAGGAAAGGCCTAGATCTGTGTCGAACTGATAGTTAATGATACCACATATACTGAGCCTGTGGGCATAGCTAACCTGTTGGCTGACAGGTTCTGTGAAAACTTCACTCCCCTGTTGTTGTCACATGTACCCCCATGACATCCCTACCATTTGTTCCCTACCTTGTATCTCTAAAGAGCAGGTCATAAATGCCCTCTCTAAGGCCAAAAACACAGCATCTATAGGACGTGGTAACATCCCAGGCTGTGTCCTACATGGGCTCCAACAAGAATTAGCAACACCATTGGCTTCTCTTTTCAATCATAGTCTAAGTACCAGCTTCATCCCAGTTGAATGGAAAATGGCCACCATTATTCCTTTGCACAAAGGTGGTGCTTCCACTGACCCAATAACTATAGACCTATTAGCCTGACTAGCCTTATCTGCAAGATGGAGCGAATCATCATGGACCTTATCAACAAAGATATAGGTGATCTCCAAACACTTGATGCTACTTAATTTGGATTTGTCAAAGGGAGATCATGCCTGTTAAGCCTGGTGGACTTCTTTGAGACAGTCACCAAGTCCCTAGATGAGGAGAAATCTGTTCATACAGCCTAGCTAGACATAGCCAAGTTGCTTGGCACTATCACCCACTTGGGCATCATTGGCAAACTCACCCTGCTAGGTATCAACCCTTACATTGTTAGATGGGTTGCTACTGACTTACTGATAGAACCCATATAGTCAAAATAGGGGAATCCACCTCCACAGACCTGTAAACCAGTGGTGTTCCACAGGGATCAGTCCTGGGACCTCTACTGTTTGGACTCTATTTCTCCGAAATATAAGCAAAAAACTAAAGGTCTGTGACTGACAAAGTTTCCTGATGACTGCAAAGTGGGAGTGGTCATAGAATCTCCAAATGATGTTAACATCCTACAAGAAGGTCTTACACAAATAAATGATTGTTGCCAAGTCATGGCCTTAAACTCAATGCAAAAAAATGTATTATCATCCCTTTCAGTAAGAGCAATGTTCCTGATAACTGCCACATCAATAGCAACACCTCAACTATGCACTCAGTGGTGATAGACCTGGGCACACAGGTTGACAGCACCTTACCTTTGAACACCATTTCTCCACAATGGTAAGAAGGGCATTCTATATTGCTCATCTCATCAGTAAGGGCATTTCCTCCAGAAAAAAAGAAGATATAACCTCTGTGTACTCTTCCCCCATCAGGCCAATAACTGAGTACAACACGCATTTTGGTATGTACCTTTCCAAGCACCTGCAGCAATTGGAAAGGCCACAAAAGGTTCCTCACAAAGGAAAATTCAAGGTCTTTAGCATCTATCCTATGTGGATCATCTGAAATCACTGTCACTTTATTCCGTTTCATACAGACTACTCAGAGGCAATCTCTGCCTTGCATAAAAGGCAGTCACTGACCCTGCTTTATTGGAAATGCTGCATATCCATAAGTGAAATGGACACGGGTTGCTTGCTCTAAAGACCTTAACATGGTATGTGGCATTAATAAAACCTGCTGGAGTGACACATTTGTCTCCCAGAGGTTACCACACTTTTGGAATAGACTCCCACTTCATGTCAAAACAGAACACCTCATTAGCCCTCTTCAAACACAATCTGGGCGATTGAATGAGTAACCATAAATTCACCCCGGGGGTTCCACCTGTGTCCCTCTTGGATAGGGGGCAATAGATGCTGATTGTGGAAATAAGGGTAGAACTTGGCTAGTCCTGTAAGGACCCTAGGGCCATTAGCCTAGTAACTTCGTATGATCTGATGTACTCTAATGCCTTATTGTGTTAATATACTCCCTGGTAAGCACTATAAGACTAAAATATTTTATTTTTGGAAATGTCTTGAATAGTAGCCTTGCTAAAACATTCAAAGCTTTACAAGTCTGAGGAGTTATTTTATTTCATATATTAATGCTTTAGTCTATAATGCATCTGATTTTTGTTGATTATGTCAGAGGATCTGCTTGTACACCTTGTGACATTTTAACTCAAGAATCAGACACAAAAATCCCACAATGAACACTATCAGCACTTTTCACCAAGATAATATATAGAAGCATTTTCAGAAGTCTAAGAAGTCAGTAATTTTAAAGGCTGAAATTTTGTAACTGTAATCTTGACTTTTTAAAAAAAATTACAAATTTTAGGAGGGATGTAGCAAAATTGTATGAGACAAAGCTTCCTAAAAATCATGGAGAGTTGAGCATCGCTGTTTTTTCATTGCTTTTTAGCATGCAGTGTTATTTTTCTCATATATATGTAAAAGGTTTCTTTGCACAACAGTACTCAGGTGAAAGAATGTAAATGCTTACATTTATGTAGTGTTCCTAAAATATGTTTCTGTCTTCTTTGTGTATACATATTGCAAGTCTGTAACAATTCTTTCCTAAGAATTGTATTAAAATGGACAGAAAAATAGCACGTATAACTACCAGGAAAAATAGTAATGTCTCTCGAATAACACTGACACACTTAAAATTAGTTTGCCATTTTATTCAAAGAGCCACTACTCACATTTACCCGCCCGATTCATAAAGCAGTTTCACATGCTTATTTATTTTTTTTGGTTAATCATATCATATCATTTGTAAATAAATGATTTGTCAGGAGGCTTTCTGCAGTGAGTGAGTAACAGCTGGAATTAACTCTTCCTGTACACATACTTCAGTGTATTTCCTACTATTGTTTTATTTCCATACTCATTTGCCTTTACCAACTAAGTGAAGGCTACCCATGTCCTATTAATGTGATAAGAAAAAACAAACAAAAAATAGTGCCCCACCACCATCAGGACACAATACTTTGCAACTGGTATATACCCAGCATGCACTTGTGTAGTACTGCTAATGAATATATTATATTCTTGCACTTTTTTTTTTTTTTTTTGGATTAATGTCTTGCAGTTTGTGCTCATGCAGTGGATGGTCATTAAGGCGACTGTGACTGTCACAAGGGTTGAGAGTGTAATCTTGTCCTAATACATGACATCACAGCATATACCACCAGGAAGTGAGCATATCCCTGAATGTGCCTGCCAATATTTGTAAGAAGCAGGCAGCTAGCTAAAACTGTGGGCAGTAATAAATGTAAACACCGACAAAAACAAAATATACATTTGTTCGAATTTATTTTTACTACAGTGTGTGTGGCGGATGTTCTCTACATACTTCTTAAAATCTTTCCTCAAAAATTCTGGACAGGGTTAAAAGAAATGGGGGACTTTAAATATTACTCTAATTCAATTTAAAAAGTTAATAGAACAACACATTTTGCACTAACATATATTTTCAGAGCATTAAAAAGCATGAAACTGTAATATTTGGTATTACTGACTTTTTCTTATCTTCAGTGACTTACCAGAAAAATCAGGGATATGGCAAAATATATGAGGTATATTCATAGATGTTCTGCTAAATCCTGGGCAGCTGAATGGTATATTTTCTTGTACAAATGTCAGGTAAAAAACTAACCTGCAGAATATATGTGTACTATGTTAACATTATGTCAGAAGTAAAAATCCTATGCATTTCATCAGAAAAAAAAATTTCAGGGGTAACATGCAGTGGGTATAGTGCCTCACTTTCATGTGGCTAAATCTGTGGAGTCAAATTCAGAGGTGTGCTGCATTGGAAGCTGGAAGGCATACGTTACAGACTTTGGTATGTTTTGTAAAAAAATACTGAGTTGCTATTAATTGAAAGCTTCTTAATGATATCTCAAAGTATGACATACAATTGGGGAATTCTGAAGATTCTAGAAGGCTTACAAACATGTCTGAAGGAGGCCTGTAGAATAACCTGCTTAAACTAATTCTAAGGAAGTAGAGCCTAAGCCATTCTGCATAGCACACGTACAGTGCAGAACCTGCTGTCCCAGCCAAAGCATCAGCGTAGTCAAATTTACAGGAGGCCAGGTGAAAACCCTGGAAATGCAGAAGTGAGACTCTTACCCTGATCTTCCCTTATCTAAAACTGACAAAAGTCTACCAACCTTTTAATGTCTGACCTGATGAGTAGAAGTATAGCCTAGATACCTGAAACAAATACTTGAGAGACCGAAGCCACAACATATCAAAAGAAGAAAGTCCATATTGCCCACCAAGTCCAAAGCCCTTTAGACACTTTAGCAGGTGATACGGGGAAAAACTGTTGTGCTCACAGGAACACAGTTATAATGAATAATCACATAAGAGTCTGTCTAAGGATATCACTGAAAGTCACTCAGTTCCATCAATGCTACCAAAAGGCATCCACTTTTTCAAGAGCAGAGAGAGCAGGACTCAGCTGTATCTAGGTGAAGAAAAGCAACTTTTAAGGATCCCTCCACTGGTGAGATGACCCAGGGCTCCTCATCTTTCTAATCCAGATACTGACTCTGGCTTTTCTGGAGAACATACAGGGGAGCTACAGACCCATTCACAGAAAATTTCATAAGCCTAAATGTTTCACAAAAAGATGATCATCCAGTGGACACCTGTAGAGAGAGAAATTATCCTGACCAAACATAGGAACAAGGATATTTATGTCCTCAGAGTCCCTCTTGTACTGAGAAAAGATATTATTTTCCTCAGAGTTCCCTTTTTGGGGCAGTGAGGTGGAGGGAGATACTCTCCTTTACATATCTGCAACAGAGAGATCTAAACAGTGTCTACCACTACACTATTTAGTCAGACTTGCGGAGGACTTCTTCAGGTTTATGGCTGCCCTCTGTCTACAGTAAAGTAAATGCCCAAGCTAGAGACATAGCAGGGTGTTCCTTGATGGAGCCACAAAGTGTCAGTTGCCCAAGTAGGAGAAAACAAAGATCCTTCTCCAGTAAAGCATCTGTCACAATGACCAATATCACAGTAAACACTAACACAGAAAAGAAACCAAACAGCAAAACTTTCTACTAAATGTGATTCCCAGCCAAAATGAAACAAAGGAATATCTGTAGACCCTGAACAATGATGATACATTAGGGCTCATCACACCTAGAAACACAATGTAGGTACCCTGGGATGAAGCATGATCCCCAAGAAGAGTCATCATACAAATGCTGGCAGTTCAGATGTGCTTGCTGAAGTCAGTAATTTCAAATGAGGGCAAAGGTCTACCATTCCCTTCATAACAAAGAAATAGGAGTAGAATGCTTTGCCTTTCTCCAAGGGAGGAACAGTGTCTTTGGCAAGGCAAAGCTAGATCCCTGAATATAGCTTTCTCTAGAATTTAATGCCTCTAAAATAAGTATGGCTGTGGTCAAGAAAGCAATGGCCCTTGATAACGATTTCCAATTTGGCATGAACTGAGATAACCAGCCTCCATAAGCTGTGCCATAAAGTAGTCTGGAATGTAACTGCTAGGTTGGTGAGGTCACCCTCCTCTGGAAGTACAACCTTGACTTTCTCCAAAAGTGGTACCTTTTCTATGACACCCTTGCCAGGTATAGAATGTGTATGTTGAAGTTCTCCAAAGGTAGATTGATCTATTAGTAGAGCTCTAACTGGAGGAAAACGTAATAACTCAAAGGAACAGCAATCTGTGACAATTTATAGAACCCCCTGGTCCTTGGTGAAGACTCTCGGAGCGTGAACTCAAAAAGTGTCATGCATCTACAGTCCTAGCCACTAGTCAGGTCAGTGACTGATAGACTGGGGGAGTTTTTCTCCATGGAGACCTGTGTGGCACAGCTTGTGGTAATAACACTCCCTGACATTTAGCAGCCTTCCTCATTCTAAACTTGTGCTGCTTCTTCCTAGAGGACTACAGTAGACATGGAGAGCCAGCATGAGCCTGTGCCATCATAGAAATTCTCAAACTATGGTTAGAACTTTCTTCCCAAGAGGGCATCCAGATTGACCTGATTAAGCTCATTTTTACAAGATTACGGAGACATCTTATTCAGCAGAGGGTCATTCCTGGGTCTGCTTTTCAGTGCTGGGAAACAAAAATTAAAATCACAAGTGGCTGAAATATAAGCACTTAAAATGACAGAAAATCACCAAATAATTAGTTCCATTACAAAAGGATCAGTCATAAACCTCCCAGACCACCTTTCCTGAGCCACAAAAGAGCTTACATTTTGCAAGTGCCTGAACCTCCCTTGTTGGCACATCCCACTACACATTCATTTCTTAAATTAAACATCCAGTCACCGACTTCCTACCAGTGCATTGCCTCTGGTCACTATATCTGACTCTGATAATACATAAGCTTTGCCAGAAGGGCTAACTCCCAACATTTTTCACTGAGAAGTTTGCCTTTGTTCAGTAGCCTGTGGTCACTACATCTGACTCCAATACTGCTGAAGTTCTGTCCCAAGAGCCAACTCCTAAAGCTTTTCATTGAGACATTTGTCTTTTACAATAGCCTGTGGTCACTACCTCTGATCCCAATACTGCAGAAACTCTGCCACAAAGGCCAACTCCCCATCTTTTTCACTGAGAATGTTGTCTGTACAATGTAAGCAAATTTAACTTGGAAGAATCTTGCAATGTACTAACTACATGTATTCAAATACATGCCTGCTTATGCTGGAAATTAGTGTTTAACATCCCCCCCCCCGACAGAGTTGTCCTTGCACTCTAAGGACCACTTAGTAAGTTGGCCACTGTCCTTTCTCTTGACCAATAATTACACCGTATGCCAGTTACTTAGTCTCCCTGTCTGACAGGCTTCTGCATTAATGAAATGAAACAAAACCTGTTCTAATGTGTACCTCTGTGATAATTGCTTAGGACTGGCTATAAACTGATTACTCTCCATTATAATTTGACCTAAGTAGTCCCATAGTACTAAACACTGTGCTTCTAACCTATATGGATACTGTCAATAAAGCTAGAGATAATGGCAAAGTAGTCTCCTCCTTATTGCTAGGCTTGTCTAAAGCCTTTGACACAGTTTGTCACAGCAAACCTTTACCTGTGTCTTCAGTGGGTGTTCTCAGCCCTCTCTTCTATGGTTCAAAAGCTACTTATCCAGTAGTATAACTCAGTAAAATGGCACTCCACCCTCTCTCCATACCTCCCAGTCACCAGTGGTGTACCATAATGCTCTATCCTAGTTTTCTTCCTGTTTTACATTCTCACTAACACCCTCCACACATCCCCGCAACAGGTCTCCCTAATATAGTATGCAGATGACTCCACACTCATTTGAACATCTGACAATGTGGCACACCAACAAAAAAACTCAGGCAACTTTAAATGAAACATGGCTTTCTAACTTAAAACTCATACTCAATCTACTGCTATTTTTTCCCCAAATCCCTCTCCCATGAAAAACAAAACAAATTTAAAGTCCTCTCTTTTCATAATACAACTATTGAAGTCAGTTCTCATAACAAATTATTAGGGATGACCTGCAGTGCATATACAGAATTGCATTAAAAAACTCATCAAAACTAAGGATGCTTTATAGAGACAAAACATTCTCGCCAACACGATTAAGGCTATACTTGCCACTACTTATATCTTCCCCACATATTTTTATGGTGCTCCCATCCTTACTAACCTTCAGGTATCATGAAAATCAAAACTTGAACAATGCTATAACAAAACTGCTAAATTTGTAGCAAATACACCTTTCAGAACCCAACATAGTATAGCACTAAAAACCCTAATTTGGTTAGAACTACCTCATCAACTAAACATATACACAGCTCCTTACCACCTATAAAATTATCCTAAATCCATCTGCTTGTCCACCACTAAAACATTCTACACAACTATGTTCCTAGTCAGTTATTATGATCCAATGACCAAAAACCTCCTGCCTGTCCACAAACCTATCAAATCTGCTGGAAATTGTCTATACTTGTATCATGTTGCTAAGGCCTTGAACTTCTTACCTCTATCCATCAAGTCAATACCCTCCCTCCCATTCTTCAAAACCATTCTGAAGGACTTGCTGGTCAAAAGCTGGCTCTCTTCTTGCTCAACACCAGGATAAACTCTATCCCCGAATGTGAACAAATACGTATTCATAACATCTCCTTAATCTCCGTTCTTCACTCATTTCCTTACTCATATCAAATTCTCTCCTCTGGCTCTCTAAATATACCATCATCTTATTTTTTCTCTCACTTTGCATTGCGACATCTGTTTGTTTTATACTAACTTATCTTTAATTTCCCAAAAACTGGTTAAAATGTCTCTAACTATTAAATCATTGTCATATAACTTATAATATGAAAACACTGGTTAAGAATAGATATGTCTAATTTGGTATAATTATTTAAATTGTATTTGATTTTTTTTTTCTATTTTAAAGCCTGCAAAATTGTTCTTAAAATGTCTTGTAATACTTTGGAGCTTTTCTCCCCGGGTCTCCATTGAAAATGGGCTCCTACCCAGTCAGACTTTAATAGTAATCAGATGTCACTAAATAAATAAATATATTAACTCCATTGTCACAAAGCCATGAGGAAACCTAAAACACCCTGCAAGGGTAAACCCGTTGACAAATACTATAATATCAAATGAAGTAAGGGAAGTGAAAGATTAAGGAAATGGGATCAGGAAGTTGGTGCTTAATAAGGTATACGTTGAACAGATGGAGGACAGATACTACAACACAAAGTTATGAAGGAGAAAGTCCCCTGTACTCCCTTATGTGAGGGTCTTTATCCCCTCACACAATTATTCTTACTCCACTGTTGCAGCACAAGGACTAATATTGAACTCACATTTTCTTACTTTTTTGGAGTCCAATTTAACTCTAAAGTGAACATAACTCAAAGTGAAAACTATATGGTATGTGGTATGTACAGCTGTCTTGTTTCCCCTGCATTAACTTTCTTTTATTGTAATAGACACATTCAGAACTGCAACAGGCCACATGAAAAAGACATTGTAAAAGCTGTGGTAAGGGTCTTAACCAGACTGTCTTTCAACTTAGACTCAGCGAAGTCCAGCAAATTTTCCAGCAGCTGATCCATTAAGGAGGACTACCATCCATTTCATCAAAACCATTAGGCACTTTTATTAGGTAGAAAGTTGGAATAGTCAGGTCAGTGACTGATAGACTGGATGAGTTTTTCTCCATGGGAACATGTGTGGCAAAGCTTGTGGTAATAACACTACCCGACATTTAGCAGCCTTCCTCATTCTAAACCTGTAGTCTCCAAGGCCTATGCTGGCAATCACATAAGATTCTGTTTGAGAATGTTTTTCAAGGATGTCAGTTCACACAGTTGAATACTTGTGGAGAGAATCGGCATTTTGTAGAAACAGAAGAAATATAGTTTTGATGTATCTTGGCTCAGACAATCAGGTCATACCCCAACTTCCACTGCTTCAGAATGTGTTAAAAACATTCCTAAGTTAAGTCTTGGTACCAGTCATGCTTCACATCAAGCTAGTCCCATTCTGTAATTCATTTTATTTCTTTTTCACCCCACTTTCAGCTTTTAACCACAGTTTTCTCTCTCCCACCCCAATTTCTTGCTTCCATCTTCTCCTTTCTCTAGCTATAATCATTTTTCATTTTCTGACCTATCCCACTCACCTGCCTTACTACCATTTCCTGTTCCACTACTGAAAATCTTACTTGCTATGCTACAAAATTACACATCCCTTGAATGCTCATTTTTAAATATCTCGTTCTCTATTAACTGTATACACAGACATTCTTCTCATGTTTTTTCTTTTCTCTCACCAGTCTTACTATTCCTTGTGTAACTCTGTAGTATACTTGAATAACCGACAACCTTTACAACTCTTTAATTTTATATTACACTTGTATAAATACATGGCAATACATATCAAATGTTAATATTTGATATATTCTATTGTTTTTGCTTTTATGTAATATGATAGGGCTTTTATCCCTGCATCTCCAATGAAAACATGTTATTGCCCATTCGGACGTCCTCAGTAAATATATGTCAAAAAATAAATTATTTAAAAATAGTTGCAACCAACATTTTGTACCAAAGGAATCAGACCAGTGTTTTAAACATGTGATCCCTTGAACGAATATGCTTTCAGTTATCAAAAATAGTAGTTTGCAATTTAAAGGTGTTTTCTATACAATTGTTATAGACAGAAAATTAAAAAAAAAACAAATAAATAAATAAACAGAAAAATTAGTAGTCCTACAACGTCGCTCATGAACTCACTAACAATAATTTCCAAAAATCATGAAACCCAGGTAGTGTTCCAAAGCAACAAGCCTTTATTTGTCACAGACAAGCGATCCTCAGTAACAAAAAAAAAAAAAAAAAAATCAGAAATACTTCATAGGATGGTACTAGGCCATAACAATTCCCTGGCTATTTCTTCCCAGAATATTTACTTCCCTGGTCCCCTGTCTAGCAGGGCGACTGACGAGATTCCCGGAGTGAATTTTTACAATGTTAAACATATCAGCTTTTATACACTTAGAAGTAGGTGTGGAAAATATATGTATTGTTTAATTTTAAACCAGCCTGTTCTAGGTAAACAATATAAACAGAGCCATAAAAGTGCATTTAAGAACAGCAAGTACCCACCCCCACAGCATCAATGAAGATTTAAGACTAGTAGTTTTTCTGTTTATTTTTTTCTCAACACTCATGTTGGTGAGGTTGGAACTAGACAGATTCCTTGCTTGTTAATTTTCTTTACAGTTGCTATGGATAGCAACAATCAATCTGAAGGTATGGCTATTAGTGAAGGCCAAAAAAACTTAATAATTATGCAAGTCTATTCACAGTAAAAACAAAGTTGTTTGTTGTTCGGTTGTACTGTACAGGTAAAATTGTTGTCTATGGGAACATACTGCATGAAACCTGTTAGTACAGTGTAATTTGGAATGTATGTCTCCAACATGACAAAAACATTCCAATCACAAGTAAAAAATAAATAAATAAAACATGTGTGGGTGTCCCCATTTTATTACTGATTACAGGTCAAAATAAATGGTTTCTGTATTTGCATTAACTGCTAATTGAAAACCCTCCAATTTGGCTACAATCACAAGCATTGTTTTCAAGGTCAGATTACAAGTGCCATCTCAAGAAAGGTAACTATCTGATAACAGAGAATTACAATCAGGTTTCTGATCATAATCAAATTGTTAAATACTGGAGACATGAATATCGTGAAATTCACTTAAAACTGGAGCATCTGAAAGGTGTTTAACAAAATAGTTTTTTTTTAATTTGCAGCATAAATGTGGTAGTCCATATAGTACAAAATGATTATCCTTGTTTCCCAATACTCAGAGCAGATTAGCACCGAGTCAGACTGCAGCCAACTCTCGTATTTAGCCTTAGAGTATGCTAACATGCTGTCTCACAGAAAGATAAACACAGATATATTTAATTTTCCTTATCTGATGTGTATGTACTCTTCCTTTGTATATCAAAGCATCCTGTTTCCTCAGGCTATAGTCATCAATGACCTGATACACACACTGTGGCAGGGGATCTTTTAATCCTCAATAACTTCTTTATACTGTTCCACCTACTAGCTGTTTGTGCTAAAACCTTTGAATTTGCTTTTTATGTTGCCTGTATCCAGTACTATTAAACATTACTGTTCCAGGATTATCCACCTCCTTTTGTTCTTATGGGCTGCTGCAGTTTATTCAACAAAGCTTGTTTGATTAGTACTTTACAGTAGCAGATCTGTAAAATGACATGTTCTGCTAAGTCAGACTGTTTAAACAAAGAACGACTTTCATTGTTCCATTAGCAGTTTTTTTTTAATCTCAGCAAAGCCTGTGCTCAGTTGTTTCAGGTGTCAGTTTATATACCCTGACAACACTACAGAAAATTGGACTAGCTGACAAGCTTTTGTGTGATTTAACAAGGTGACTGAAGTAACTACAGACAGTATACATATCCTGTTAGTAACTCAGCATTCTCAGCTCAGCTAATGTGTGTGTGTGTGTGTGTGTGTGTGCACATGTGCGTGTGTGCGTGTGTGTGTGTGTGTGTGTGTGTGTGTGTGTGTGTGTGTGTGTGTTTAAATATTTTCTACTTAGGCCCTGCTGAAATTATCTTTATAAGAAGACAGTAGAAGAGGAAATATTATTACATTGAAACAGTGGTGGGATGTGACATGTGTGAAACCTATTTTACAGCATGCCTAATTTCAGTGGAAAACACAATCCCCGCTGGGCAAATGTGTTGAGTGCCTAGGCATTATAAAATTATATGTTCTAGTCATTACCCATAATATCTTATTGTATTTCCAAATAGACTAAAAAAAAAAGAAAAGAAAAAAACAATGCATTTAATGATCATTTTTA
This sequence comes from Protopterus annectens, assembly GCF_019279795.1. NCBI lineage: Eukaryota > Metazoa > Chordata > Ceratodontiformes > Protopteridae > Protopterus > Protopterus annectens. The sequence goes on along the minus strand of NC_056737.1, from coordinate 444,796,706 downwards.
TTGAGCTTTGCTGGTGATATGTGGATTGAGGATGATGGCTATTCTGACTTAAACCCCCCCCCACCCCCACCATTCACATGGGTCCCTGGTGTATGTGTCCCTACTAGCTAGTGTGTGCCCAACATAAAGCTCGGCAGCCCTGGGTCAATAAGCTACTGGCCATCTGGTGCCCAGTTAGCTCTTTTGAGTTAAAGTTAAACGTAAAACCAGTTGAACTGCCAAACATGAACTAAGAATTATTACACTTGATATAGGTTCACTGACAGGACAGAGCTTGGAAGTGGATGACATGAAGGTCAAGAGGAGGCTGGCTATCCTATGTATGCTGGAGACAAGGTGGTAGGGCAATGCAGTAAAGCAATTTGGTTTGGGATCCAGAGTATACTACTCAGGGGGAGGAAAGGTTAGAAAGGGTGAGGGAATTGTGGTGAGGGAGAGGCTTCAGAAAACAGTGAGGGGTGTCATTAGAATTAGTGATAGATTCATGGAAATCAGAATCCAGTGTAACGATAGGGTAGTATTCATAATCTTACCCTATGCCCCATAGCAGGGTTGTGATGGTCAGGAAAATAATACATTCAGACAGCAGTTGCAGGACCTACTAGATAAAGCAGGACAACGTGAATTAGTGCTTGTAATGGGTGACCTGAATGCACATATTGGGAGAGACAGAACAGGATACGAGGACTGACTGGGTTCACAAGGGTGGGAAAACAGGAATAAAGGAGGAAAGTCCATTCTAGACCTCTGTTTGACAAATGGCTTGATGGTGTTCAACACATGGTTCAGCAAGACAGACAATCATAAGATCACATACAAGAGTGGCCAATATCCAACTCAGGTAGACTTCCTCCTAGTAAGGAAAGGGAAGTGGGATAAAATTATCGACTGAAGTCATCCTCAGTGAAACAGTCTGCTCACAGCAAAAAAACACTGGTTGCAACAATCAAGCTACAAGAAGTGGTAAGATAAGGCTTTCAGGCCAACAGAGACCAGGCTAAAGACCAGGAAGATGACTGGAGAGAAAGCCCAACAATTCTAGGAATTTCTCAGGGCTCTAGCACCTCAAGAGGAAGAAATAGATGAAGCTGAAGAAGAATGGCAGCACCTCAAAAGAGCATGTGCAAGGACCACAGAACTGATATGTAGCTGAACTAGGTATGGAAATAAGGTACATAAGGAAAGTTAGTGGTGGAATGCAGTAGTCCAGGAAGTCATCAAAAGAAAGAAGGAATGTAGGAAAAGTGGGAGACCAGGCTAGAAAGGAATACTGGTTAGCTAACAAAACAGGTTAAGAGACAAGTTGTAATAGCAAAGAACAAGGCATCACAGGCATTCTACCAGCTTCTGGAAAGTAAATTGGTGGATGGCACACAGAAACTATATCAGGATGCAAGACAAAGACAGAAAGATAAAGAAGATGGTCAGATACCCTTCATGAGGGATGCCAGCAACAACCTGCTCACCATTCCACAGGAAATCAAAGGCAGATGGAAGGAGTACATCCATCAGCTTCTGAATGAAGAAAAATGCACATAAGCTGTATTGCCCCAGACACAGCTTGCAATGAAAGACGAGGAGAAGCCCACCACAGAAGAAGTAAGAACAGCACCAAGGAAAATGGAGACAGGAAAAGCAGTCAGTGCAGATGAGGTTACAGCAGATATGACCATGATGTTGGGCGAGTTAGGGGTGAAATGGCTTCTGAGGGAACTCATGGCAGTACGGGAAGAAAGGCGTATCCTGAATGACTGGCGAATAAGCATATTAGTGCCAGTATTCAAGAACATAGACATTCACAACTCTGGACAGTTTAGAGGTATCAAACTCCTGTCACACTGCATGAAAGTTTTGGACAAGTTTATTGATAAATGAATATGAAGAGCAGTAAAAAGTAAGATGGGAAAAGAGAAATTTGTTTTCAGATAAGGATGCAGCACAACTGACCCGGTGCTTGCAGTGAGACAAATACTTGAGAAGCTAGAAATGAGGAAATAGTCCAATTGGGCATTCCCAGACTTGAAGAAAGTATATGACAAGGTCCCAAGAAAGCTGATTTGGGCAGTCCTGCAGTGGTTTTAAAGTGCAAGACACATTGGTAGAACTAGTGCAAGCTATGTACAAGTACTTAATGACAAGTAAGAACAGTATTCAGTCTCACAGAGGAGTTTCTAGTAGGAGTAAGTGTGCATCAAAGTTCAGCTCTGAGCCCACTACTGTTCATACTGGTGAATGACTACATTATCATATAGGCTGGAGGGGACAGATCGACAAAATTGCTGTATGCAGACAATGTGGCATTATAGAAGTACTCTGAAAAAGAACTTCAGCAAAGGATAGGGGAATGGAATGTAAAACTGAAGGCACTTGGGATGCATCCGAGTAACAGATAATACAGTTGTAATAGCAGCAAATGAGAAAATCAGACAAAGCTGAGAATTGAGACAGAGGTGAAAATAGTGGCACAGTTTAATAGCTTCAAGTATCTGGGAGGGGTAGTTGAGGAGAAGAGAAGTCTGAATGAGGAGATCAAAGTTAGAATTAAAGGGACTGCAGCCAACTGGTACAGTGTGTCAGAGGTAGTGTATGACAGAAGAATGATAAGCTGAAATGTAAGGTGTACAAAACAGTGGTGTGACTGGTACTACTGTATGGTACAGAAACCTTGGCAGTAAAGGCAGAGCAGCCAAGGAAGCTAGGAGGTGATGGGGGTGAAGTGTCTGAGCCAGGTGCTATGATGCACACTGTGGAAAAGATAAAGAAATGAGGACATAAAAGCAGAAGCCAAGTTAACTCCAGTTGCAGAAAAGGTCAAATAGAATAGATTGTGATGGTTCAGACACGTGCTGAAAAGCAGAAGACAATCTGGTGAAGAACATTTGAAACAGACAGGATGAAGGCAAAAGGAAATGAGGGTGTCCAGCAAAGAGGTAGATGGATTGTGAGAGAGAACACCTGTAACAGTCAGGTATACATGTTGAGGGGTGGCATTAAACACAGAGAGATGGCAACAGCTGACATGACCATCTGACCCCATGTGAAAAAATGGGAAAAAGGGGGTTGAGGAGGATGATTTTTGTTTAGCTTATTTATGATAAAATAACTCCTCCACCTAGGTGAAAAGACCATAATCATGCTACAATGGCGTGTGTGTGTGTGTGTGTGTGTGTGTGTGTGTGTGTGTGTGTGTGTGTGTGTGTGTGTGTGTGTAAGAGAGATGTGACAATGTGAGGTATTGCCAGCTATGCCAGGAGAATTACGGCAGTGGATGTGTAACATATGCCAGCACAGCTAGCTGGAATTTTGTAAAGATTTACATGTCATTTGTATATCAAACTAATTTGTACAGATGCTTATGTTGAAAATGTATTTGTAACATTGCTTGTATTAAAAATATATCAACAGTGGGTCCCGACTGTATTGTAACTGAATTAAATGTATATGTTTTAACAGAAGATACGGGAAGAGAAGAGGTTAATCACAGTCCAGCTGCAGCTAGCTTTGAAAAATGTAATGAAACTAAATTACTGGGCCTAGGCCATAAATATTATATCTTGCAAATCTGATTGCAGCCAGAGACAAAATGTCTAGAAAAGTAAGTACTAGGAGGCCTTCTGTATGGTCTTTAGCAGTGAACTAATTGCTACTCTGGACGGGTAGAAGTTGGAAATTGTTTTATGACTTCCAGAAGCTGCATCAGATCTTAGCAAGCTCTAAGTGTGTGTTATTGACACACGTGCCAAATCCTGACAGTTTCTACCAATGGGGGGTTGCATGGGAACCAGAAGTCAGATGACCAGATGTATGGGGATGTCCTTCTGTAATACATCACTAAAATAATGTTTAATACTAGGTGAGGCTGAAGTCTCAAAGCATCTGTTTTTGTAACCTGACAATGAAGGACCTGTCACCTACTTCATCTTGCATTGCTTTAGTAAGTAACCAGGTAATAATAATAATTCTTTAGTTCAGTCAGGAAAATATAGGGGGGATTAGTTAAATATTGTTTTTCTGTAACTGTGTGAACCTGTCCACCTGTGTTATTTTTAAATATTTCCTGTGATTGCCCCATCTTGCGTCTGCATACAGAGAGGTACCCTTTGAGTTGCTGTATGGGCATAGGATAAAGGGGCCTTTAGATCTGATTCATGAAGAGTAGGACAGTGAGTGTGAATCCCACAAGCAGACTGTTGTGGTATATGTCCTGAACCTCAGGAGAAGGCTTAGGGAGCTCATGGACTTGGCCCAGGAGAACCTGGCATAGCCCAACAGCAGAAAAAGGTCTGGTATGACAGGAATACTCAAGCCAGAGAGTATTCTGAGGGACATCAGGCTATGGTTCTCATTTCTGTCAGACACAATAAGCTGCAGGCAACTTGGGAGGGACCCTACAAAGGGGGAAAGAAGGTCAATGATGTTAGCTACATGGTTGAACTGCTTGGCAGGAACACAAATTGTACCATGTTAACATGATGAAACCTTACCATGATAAGGAGGTTGTGGTATTGAGTGGATGTCAGGAGGAGTCTGAAGGGGATCCAGTGACTGATCTCCTCAGTGAGGCTTGCACTGACACCTCAGTGGAAGGGGTAGCAATGTCCCAGCTGCTATCCCCTACCCAGGTTCAAGAAATCTGAGCAGTGTTACAGGAGTTTGGGGGCATGTTCACTGGGAAACTTGCATGTACCCACCTGGCACAGCACTATGTAGATACAGGACCCCAAAGGCCTATAGGTTCATAGGTAGGTACTAGGCTATTGGCCCAAGGGCCTAAGTAAGCCTAGCCAACAAGGTTCCCTGGCTTACGACACCCAAGAAAGTTAATTTCATGTGCCCTGTCAAGCAGAGCCACAGAAGGGATCCCCAGGGTGTATTTCCTATTTCCCATCCACTCATCAAGATTTTTCTTGAAGAGTGCTAATGAGGAACTTTGCTTGACATAGCTGGGTAGCTTGTTCTAGAGTATAAGAAGTCTCTGGGACAGGAATCTATCCCTCCAGCATCTCCTGTTTATTGTGGTGACAAGGTTTAGGTCCCTAGAGTGTGTAGCTCAGAGGAATTGGAATTTCCTTAGGTGTAGCATGTCCAACAGCTCTGGGTTTAGTATAGCTTTATATGTTAGGCAGAGATCTCCTCAGAGTAGGTGACATGCTACAGAGTAAAGCTGGAGTTTTTTTGAGATGGTCAGTGTAGAGCATCTGTTTGAGGCCAGTAATCCTCTTTGTGAGGTACTTCTGTGGCCTTTCCAGCTGCTGCAGATGTCTTGTGAGGTACATTCCAAAAGGGGCATTGAACTATATAATGGATCTAATAAGTGCCGAGTAGAGGGGAACAATGACCTCTTTTTATCCTAAATGAGAACCCTTTTGAGATGAGGTGCTTCACATAGAAGGATTTCCTGACTACTGTGGTGATGTGATTATCAAAGGAGAGACTACTATCCACCTGGGGTCCCAAGATCTCTTATCACACATTCAGCGTTAAGTAGACTGCCATTTATGTGGTAGTCCATGGGTACAGAGTTTTTACCAAAGGGGATGACAATGCACCTTTTGGCATTGAGCCTGAGGCCATGCCTCTGACACCAGGCATCTGTCTCAGCGAGGCCCTTCTGTAGGATGTCCACATCATTTGGGGATTTGACTATGGCTCCTAGTTTGCAGACATCTGTGAACTTCATTAGCCAGAGGCCTTCTGTGTTAGCCTGTAGTTCAGAGAAGTAGATACCAAACAGGAGAGGTCCCAGGACTGAACCCTGTGGTACTCCACTTGTCACTGGTTTGAAGTCAGATTTGGAGTCTGCAACTTTTACAGTGTGGGTTCTGTCAGTGAGCCAGTCGGCAACCCATCTTGTGACATAGGGATTTATATCTAGTTTAGTGAGTTTAGCTAGAATTCTAGAATGGGGGGTGGTGTCAAAAGCCTTAGCGAGGTCAAGATAGGGTGTGTGAACCACCTTACCCTCGTCTACGCCTTTGGTGGCTGCCTCAAAGAAGTCACTCAGGTTCAGAGGGCATGATCTGCCTTTCACAAACCTGAACTGGGTGGGGTCCAGAGTTTGGAGGTTTCCAATGTTTTTGTTTAGGAGTTCCATGATGATACGTTCCATGGCCTTGCAGACCAGGCTCATCAGGCTAATAGGGCAATAGCTCCCAGGATCAGTGGTGGCTCCCCTTTGTGGAGTGGGATAACTGTTGCTGAGCAAGTCAGACAGACTCAGAGAGGATATATAAAAATGGTGGAAGTGGGGGCAATCTTGGAGTCCAACAGTCCCCTGGCCTCCCCAGTGGTGCTGGTACCAAAGAAAGATGGCAGCACCAGGTTCTGTGTGGATTACAGGAAACTAAATAGTCAAATAGAGTTGTATGTTTTTCTGTAACTGTGTGAACTTGTACACCTGTGTTATTTTTAATATTTCCTGTAATTGAAACTCTGGTGTTTATTGTAAATAGATATTTAGTATTTTCACATTATTTTATTGTTTATTATTAAGTATATTTAAACTTTCATTATGGCTAGTCCTTTAGAGAATATTTTAACCTTTGAAAGTGCTTATATTTATTCGGAGGCACTGTGACACATCTGAAAGTCTTGCTGTTTGGTCAACATTATCATTTGTATTAATATCAATTTCACTCAGTATAATTGGGTACCCTTGGAGGAGCCTTGCAGTAGCGATCTTTGAATTGTCTGGTGGCAGTGTAACTAACGTATAGTCTGGGCAGAAAGGAGCATAGCTAGTAAATCTGTGCCAGCCTTTCCCAGGTGTGTGTGTGTGTGTGTGTGTGTGTGTGTGTGTGTGTGTGTGTGTGTGTGTGTGTGTGTGTGTGTGTGTGTGTGTGTGAGTGAAAATCAAATCTCAAAGAGTGTGTAGGGCATGAAGCACTGGTTTCACATAGAGATTGGTGGAGGACTTGGCTTTGACACTCAGCTGAGGACTTGAGGAGTCTTACTGGGGATCTAGAGAGAGAGAGAGAGAGAGAGAGGGGACCTAGCCCCCGGACTGTGTTCCCTGGGTGCTCTTAAGGGAAAGTGTGCTTGATGCAGAGAGTTGCATCTAGAAATACTGGGTGTATCCATTTTTCTTCCATGTGAACATCCCTCTCCAGTGCCCATGGTGAGGATTCAGGATCCTTCATTACTTGCCCAGAGTGGGGACATCATAAGAAATACTAAATGTTCCCTGAAGGTACCTATAAAAATATTCAAACATTAGTAGTTTTCTATATTTCATAAACTATGTTAATAGCTCAAGTCACCACCACCACCATCATCATAATCAACCCCTTTTTTTTCCCTCCATTTTCTACTTGATATTAGGGTGTTATGTCAGCTGTCACCATATCTGTTAATTTAATGCCACACTACTGCCTTCTTTGACATTTATGCCCGACTGTCACAAGTTTTCTCTTAAAGAAACCATCCATATCTTTGCTGGACATTCTTGTTTCCTCTTGCTTTCTTCCTCTGTCTCTCAAATCTTCTGTTTTCTTGCACATTTGCCTGAACCACCATAATCTGCTCTCTTTGATCTTCCTTGCAACTGGAGTTACACTGGCTTCTGCTTTAGTGTCATCATTCCTTCATCTGCCCCACAGTGTGCATGGTAATTCCTGTCATAGGTACTTCATCTCAATCACCTCTAGCTTCTTCAACTGCTTTGCATTCACTGCCATGGTTTCTGTACCATGAAGAAGCACTGGTCGCACCATACTTTCAGTATCTTTGGCATTTTTCTGTCCCATACTACCCCTGACACACTGTGCCACTTGACTGCACCCCTCCTGACACTAGCTTTAACCTTCTCATTCAGACTTCCCTTCTCCTCAATCACCCTTGCTAGATACCTGAAGCTGTTAATTTGTTCTACTCTTTTTCCTAATATCTCAGTTTTCATCTTCTTATTTCTCCTCATTTATTGCCATGGCAACTGTCTTGTCTCTACTCATTTCATCCAGTGTGCCTTCAGTTTTGTACTCCATTCCCCTATCATTTGCTGAAGCTCCTCTTCAGAGGCTGCATGTAATGCTACATTGTCCACATACAGCAACTTTGCTGATCTGTCCACTTCAACCTGTTTGCTGATATAGTCCATCAGTGGTATGAACAGCAATGGGCTCAAGGGCTAAACCGTGATGAATCCCTCATTTCCACTGGGAACCCCTCTGTGAGTACATGCATCACTAGGTCCTTAAACATAGCCTGCACTAATTCTACTAAATCAGCTACAAGTTCAATTCAAGCTGAAGTCACCATGTACCCACATAAATACTTATCAGTAAGAAAATAAAGGCAGAAATTATTTTTAAGATTATACCCACAATCTCCCAAATGGGTTTTATTATCTTAGCGATGCATAGCATGTTTAACAAAAAAAGCTGTTTTATCTATTGAAGTGCTTTGCCCGCTTCTCACATTTTCAGTAGCTTCTAGTACCAATGGATTTGCTAAGCTCCTGGGCTGCCAGCTGGTCATGACTGCATCTCACCTACGTGCAACTTCATATACTGGCTTGGACTGCATTTTTTTCAGCAGCACTCACAATCCAGTCCACAGCTGCAAGGGTGAGTTTAACATATATGCACAGGGACAATTTAATTTCATTATGATAGATCAAAACTGGATCATTCACATCTCACGTCTTCACTCTGAAAACCTCAGAAGCCAACTGTTGCATGTAGTGCAATGGAGCAACTTAAATAAGTATTTTTTTGCAAGGACAAGCCCCCCCCCCCATATACCCCAGACGCACCACAATAATTATATATACAAACTCTATGGTCAAACAACATTGGGGAAAGTACAACATAGTACACAGCTGTCTTGGGCAATCAGCATGAGCAGATAAGTGACTTCTGAGATTTTGAACCTCAAAAACAGACAAGGTAACCAGACAATTCTGTACAACCCAAACAGCATGTTTTTTTTAAATGGAGGAAGGAAAGTAAACTAACAAAAATGAACTAGTGCAGACACAGACAAAACATGCAAACTATACACAGACCGTGTTTGAAAATCACTACTTGAATTCCAGACCCTGGAGCCATGAGGCAGAGCTCTTACCACTGAGCCACCAAGCAAAAAAAAAAAAATGTTATCATATAAAATAAAGAGAAATGTTAATTTTGACTTTATGGCCCTACTAATTTTCATTACTGGGTATCGCAGAATATAGTCCACTATGTCTTACTGTAAATACTGTAGCCTCCGATTATGGCATAAAGAATCTGACCAGCTGAAATAAAAAAAGTCCTAACATTTTTTTTTGTTAAAATGATTATATTAGTGATTTCTTTCCTTTTCTTATTAAAAATATTCCAAGCAGCAGGATCAGATAAGGCCAGTTCAACTATAGACTGTTTTCTATGGCACAATCATTTTATTTTACAACAGTACCTTAACAGGTGCGGACATGTGAGCATTTTGAGACAAGGAAATACAACCAAAGTAATAGTGCATGAAATTCTCAAATCCAGTTTACCAATACTACAGTGCCACTTCAGTTGCTGATGGAGCAGTTTAATCTTTATACAGCAGTTCTGCTTTTGTAACCAACATATATCATTCACCATTTCTTAATATTTGCACTTCAAAATACACCATCTTCCAACTCAGACTTCTTGTCCTGCCTACAGATATTACCCAACTATGCTCCAAGTCACTCTTGCTTGTTCGATTGCTATGTTCTGCATTTCTGTTTCCTTCTTTGCACTACCAAATACCAGCTCTCTTTTACTTCTTTTCCACTCCTTGCCCCCTTCCACCTTAATTCTAAGATATAATCATTGGGGTGTACATTTCCAATCCAGCAATAAACACTGCTGTCCCTTCTCAGCTAAGCTGTAGCCTGTCCTATGCCCATGCTGGTCTGATCTCTGGGTCTCCCCATTCTCCTAGCAGTTTCAAGTCTTTCCTCATTGACTATTCTTAGTGCCAGTCATAATCCCCACTCTCTTCCTTCCACATTGCTGGTATGGCTAAGATTCCTAGAATGCTATCTCCAGCTCTTTCTGTCTTCTAACATCTCTCTGTTTTGATGATCACTTTAGCAACCTCCTTCCATATCTTACAGAGTGGAAACTCCAAAACCGGTTTCACTAAAATTTGGTCTCTTCTTTCTCACTTGCCTAGACTCTTAATTCCCTTTATAATCATCAAGTTTCCAGTCACTAAAACTTTCTTTGCCCTACCCACCCTGGCTCTCATTTCCTTAATTTCTGCCCCATGATACTATTTCATCCTGTATTTAACCTTGGTCCTCCATTTCTCTACTCCCAGCACTATGGTGTCTGTTTTCCCATGCTGCAGATAATCCATCGTCCTTTCAAAAGTCTCAAAATCCCTCCTGCATTCCTCCTACAAGACTTCATTCACGCCTGCCTCTTTTGTTCCTTGCCTCCCTGGCTACTGCATTTCTGCGCTCCTTGTGTTATTGACTCCTGCATGATCAGCTCCGTCTCTTTCTGCCCTTCAGCAGTTGTTACTGCACAATCTGTCCTTTCACCCTCATTTCATTTTCTGTGTCCTCATTGCATATCTGCATCTCCCATTTTCTCCATTCCCTCCCTCTCTGTCACTCATATCTGTCTGTATTCCTATGAAAACTTTGGTTCATGTTCTAGCTACTGCTTTCTTATGCCTATACATTTTCCCACCTTATCTTGTCTGCTGTTCTACTGCTTATTTCTTGAATCTAGTCCCACTGTATTCTTTCTTGATGGACTAGTAAGCCTATTACATGATTAGCTTTCATGTTTGACCATGAAGCTTCATCAGCCCTCTGTATCTTCTGTTACACTAAAGCTCCCTGAGACAAATATCACATTGCAGAACCTCACAGATCCCACTTTTCTAGTTCTGCCTATTTTACTCCTTACATATCCCATTTCTGGATCCATAACTTTTCCCTTTTCCATTGTATTTTATTTTTTTTTTCTGTAAATGTCTCTCTTTAATTTAGCTAGGCATTTCAAGTTGCATCCTTGACCTGCTAACTTCATGTTACAAAACTGAAAGATAATTAAGACAGACAAGTATCACTTAATTTACCCTAAAATCCATTACATGAGGGTAAAAGATCATCTATATCCACTGTGTCTTCTAGATAAAATAATTTCACAAGTCTTGCAAATGCAATCATGTCATACTAGTACTCTCCAAATATCACAAACTCACAAAGATACAGCTTTCAGAAAAAAATTATCCATATTTCCTTCTGTTCGTTTAAAGGAAATAAACCAAAATGGAATGGCTTTATTTCTTAACGATATTTAAAAAGTGTAACAGATAAATCTCTAATGTCATACACTAGCTGTAAAATTAAATTAAGTGCATCATACAACTTGGATCTTTTTTCTAGCTTTCTTCCCAAACTACCAGATTTATATCTTACTGTTTTTTTCTTTCTATTTTTAATTTAAGACTCTGATACTGCAACTAATTAGTATTTCTGTCCAGTGGATAAAACATTAGGAAGTGATTAGCAAAACTATGCTTACTGGTAGGAACAATTAAGAATACCCCTTTAGCACAATAAATGGGAATTTCAGAAAAGCAACAATTGTGTTGATATATATTTTTTTCTTGTATGAATTAACGAAAGCCAGTTATGGCAATTGTTTTAAAAGTTAGGAAACCACAATCACCAATGTCATAATTAAAGTTAAAAAGTAAGGTTATATATACTTCAGTTAGGTTTATTGCACTTGGGAACGCAGTTTATAACAAACGTTTACGAAGGATCATAAAATATTGTTTCCATCCTTTAATGAGTTTATTCTTGGCATCTCATGCACTGTAACTACTATTTTTAAATCTCACTGAATGATTTTCTATAATCTATTAAAACAAATATTACATTGCTATTTTTGAATAGAGTCTAGTTACTCTTCTAGGGAATCCTTTACAATGTATTTTAGCAAAGACACCATCGAGCAAATTACAATATACCAATGCAAATGTAATTATTTTTCATTAATTAATATTCTAAAATACCATTTAACATGAAAATATTCTGAAAGATTAAAAACTAAGAGGCATCTTCTACAATAAAACAAGATGGATCATTAAAGTTTTACTAAACTCAGTGAAAAACATCTTAAAAATTATGCTTTAATAAACAACTGCATGTAATTAATGGAAATCTGATAGGATAAGCATTAGACATTACAAAGTAGTGATAAAGGTTATCTGGCATCCAATGAAAATCACAACAGTACAAGAAGCATAAATGCAGTTTCATCCAAAGAAAACTGCATTCATATAAAATGTCAAAAACACTTTTCTGTTACAAGTGAAAGATACAAAATTGTATACATCAAATGTCAAAACAATAAGTAACACACAAAAGTTGTTTTATTTTGCATTTGCTGAACAGGAGAATCTGATTGAGCTAAGAATCCCTTTTTATTGGAGTCTGGAGGGCGAGACACCATAAAACAAAAGAATAGTTGAATATATAGAACCAGTGAAATTAAAGCAATTGGAAGAAACATACAATTACAGGAAGATAACTATGAATTAAAGTTGTTGAGAAAATTATGACAAAGACAATAAAGCTAATAATTTTATAGTAATTTAACACTGAAACAAATAGCAAAGTCCAGAGATTCTGCAAATTGGTTGACAAAAGAGGTTGGGGCAGAGGTGATGGAAGGAGGAGGGAATTCATGGATGAGATAGTAGGTGGGAGATGATGAGGGAGACCAGTAAACTGGAGATCATGGAAAGGCTTAGGAAGGTCTTTAAAGGTAGCACTGGTTTTGCTATTCATGCATTGCATATGTATACCAAGAAGAGGATAAGAGGACTTATACTTTTCAAAGGAAAAGATTCTCCTCTTAGGTCTACTGGAAATGAGTTCCACATTTCAGTTTTGTGACAGGTGTAAAAGGAGGTACCAAAATGATGGTTTTAATGGTGAGAATTTGATTTTGATGCAAATATTGAAGCTTTTAGGTCAGTGTGTATGTTTGAATGTTGTTAAGGTTGCAGGGCATTTACTAAGGTTATTTACTATGTTAAAGGCTGGTTTGAGTTAGTAAAATGTCAAAACATTCTAGAGTTCTAGCAGTTGTGCAAGGCAGTGATGAGTATGGCTGTAAAGGTGTGTTGCATACTTGGTTAGGTTGTTATAATGCTTGTCAAGTTTGGTAATGAGGGTTTGGGGATGTTAGGTGGAATGGGAGAGGCATAAAAAGCAAAAACCTAGAGTTTTGGAAGATTTGGTACTCAGCTTGAAGAGTGAGGCAAGGTGAGGTAAAGTTTGACTTTGTACAAGGCACGTAATTTTTGGTTATGAAGGCATTAATGTATCAGTCAGATTTTGCTTTGTCTTTTGATAACTCCATAAAATTTTCTTTGTTGGATTTGTTCTAGTGTTGAGTTGTTCTTAGACGCAATAATAACTTCTGGAATGTTTGTAGAGTGACAACAAGTAAAAAAGCATGAGGTTATTTTTTATTTATTGCATATAATATCAGCCGAGAGATTAGACACCATTTTCTAGGTAAAAGAGATTTGAGCTAGTTCTCAAGATTTTCCACCTGAGAAAGAATAACAAGCTAAAGTAGAGTCATCAGTATATTCTATAATTGTACAGGTATCAAAAATGTCATGCATAACACTGATAAAGACAAGAGTAGGTGGGCAAGAATGGATCCTTGGGAGATACTCTACTTACCTTTTCAATTCAGTGGGTAAGTATCTCTCCAATTAACTGATTTACTGTGGCCTGAAAGGCAACTTCTGAACCAATTAAGGCTAGAGAGCTTAGTCCCAGGTTGAAGGGACTAATGAAGACAAGTTTATGTGATATGGTGTCAAATACTATAGAAAGGTCCATATTAAGACAACTAGGAGTTTTTGATTAGGTAATCATTTGAAATGTGGGACCTGCTAGAACAAATCCTGAAACATGGAGAGTGAATGACAGAAAGAACAAACTTACATATATTAAGTCTGAGATGCTATTTCTCAGAATATTCCCTTTTCTCAAAGGCATGACAATCCCATAGTTGGTATATACAAGTTCAGGTGGTATGGGGGGCTTCCCCCCTTCAAAGTTTTAAGGAGAAGATTGCTCTTCTCCAGGTTTTCATTTTTTTTGGCTTCCCGTCACTTTGTATTTAGAGTGCTGACATTCCAATAGGGAGCCCTTTCATTAAAGTCAGTGTTTATTGTTTCTCTGAAGGATATGAGAGTTTAGTCCATTCTGTGCTGTGGTCATAATCCACGCCGAGATAAAAGATAGTGGACTTCTGCTAGTGACATAGACTAATAATTGCATGTTAATGCATTTTTCTGGCATCTTTGATATGGGGATAATATTTCTATAAGTCAAAGTTTGGTATGCTGCTATCTTGTCCTTCTTTATGGATTGTGATGATATAATCTTGTTCCATAGTTTGAATACAAATTGTTATCAGTGTAATTATTGAGTAGGCAGTGTAATTCACTGCCAGATGAAGATAATTTGGGGGGGTGTGCAGTAGGTTTTAGTTTACATAAAACAATTACAATTTTTTTTATATGTATTGATTGCACAATGAAGGTGTCATGACTGGTTTTGGAATATAGCCTGGTCAAAGTTGGGCATTTTAAGTATTCTTCTGACCTGTTTGAGTTTTTGGGATCATTACTGGAGAGATGAAAGCCTGGATAAAAAGGTCCATTCACCTTGCAATCAACAATAAGATCAGATTCTAATTGTGATGAGTTTTTTGTGCGAGTTGATTCTTGGAAGGAGTAGTTTATTTATGGAATTCTAAATAGTTTTGGATTGTTAGATATTTGTAGTTGGTTATATTAGTTTTCATTTTTTTGTACATTTGTTATTGTTTCTAGTTCTGAGAGTATACTGTAATGCTATTAACGTATTGTCTGTTTTACATACTTTCCAAGTTTTATCCCACTGAACCAACATTTGTTTAGTTTCAGAACCAGGCTAGTGGAGCAGGGTTGGAGTTGGTGTTTTATAGGTTCATAAGTTTATAATAGACTAACGACCACTGAGGCCTTTATAAGCATAGCCTTGCAACCCAAATGTATCCCATAAGATATTATGCCTTAGGTTATTTTAAGAGGTGTATGTTAGTCAGGGCATGATTTAACACCTGCCACTGTCCAGAGACATAGGTGTGAGATCAGAACTGAATTTCTCATTTCTCATCCAATGGTTCAGGTTGCCTTGAATAGGGTTAGGGAAGGGCTCTGCTTCACATGGATGAGAAACTTATTCCAAAGAATGGAGATTCTCGGAGATATGTACGTGTCCTATTTATGTCCCAAGCAAAGTTTAAATCCTTAGATCTTACAATTCTGGTGTGGTTTGTTTTGCAGATATACAAAAGGTCCACCATGCCTTCTATGCCAGGTATAAATAGTCTCTCAGCTGCCTGCAGGAAATAGAGAATAGAGATGGGGCTTTGAGGGAATCTGCATGGGAAACTGCATTTACACCCTGTATTCTTTTTGTGAAGAAACCTTTTGTGAACATTCTAGTTGTTACACGTTTCTGGTCAGGTACATACAGAAGGGGGGTGATACACTCAATGATGGATCTGATGATGGCTCAGTACAACGGCAACAATAACTTCCATGCACCTAGATGCCATGGCCTTACTTATAATTTTGGTGACATAGAATGATTTTCATACAACCTCAGGAACATG
This sequence comes from Protopterus annectens, assembly GCF_019279795.1. Taxonomy (NCBI): domain Eukaryota; kingdom Metazoa; phylum Chordata; order Ceratodontiformes; family Protopteridae; genus Protopterus; species Protopterus annectens. Next base: position 444,781,035 of record NC_056737.1, on the reverse strand, counting down.
TTGCTCAAAATCTAGGTTACTAGATAAACGAGTCCCTAAATCCTTTACTACTGTGTCTACTTTTACGGGCGCTTTGTCAATGAGGTATTTTCCCTGGGTATCCAACTTCCCAAAAGGTGCTATTATGCATTTCTTGGCAGTGAGTTTTAAGCCGTGGCTTTAGCACCAGTCATTTGTCTGTGTTCGACCTTCCTGTAAGATGTTAGTATCTTGGGGAGTTTCTATGATTGCTTCTAACTTGCAATAATCTGCAAACCTGGTAAGCCAGAGGCCCCTGACATTGGCTTTGACTTCCAAAAAATAGATGCCAAACTTCCTGGGTCCTGTCTGTGGGCCACCTGCTATCCAGTAAGTTGCATAGGGTTTTATTCCTAATTCCATTAATTTGTTTAAAATGCCTGAGTGGGGTATTGTATCAAATGCCTTAGCTAGGTCAAGGTAGGTAGCATGCACAATTTTGTCATGACCTGCAGTTGACAAAATAAAACTAGATTGGGTACAGTGTCTGAAGGTTTCCTATGTCACTGTGAATCATTTCCATGATACTCATACCTCTCAAGGGTCCAGATTTTTGCCTCATATTTTTATTCCGTTTCATTCTTCATATCCTTCAGAAAATGCATTCAAACAAATCTTGTTATTATAGTAACTATGTACATTTATAAGAGCAATATTTCAAACCTGTCCCGATTTTTGGGCATTGCGCCCCATTATTTTAGGCTTTGTCCAGATTTCTTGCTGTAAGGGGTAGAGAGGTATGATGAGAATTTGTTTCATGGCTTTGCATATGACACTAGTCATACTCTGAGCTGCAGACTGATGACCCCAAGTAGGTTAGAATTTCATAAACTTTAGCTTAATGTCTCAGTGGGGAGAGTCACAAAAAGCAAGGGAAAAGAAAGGCACTAGAATGCAACTTTAAGCCACTAAATGATAAGCAGAATAGAAGACTGTTGCAGTAAAATTGGAATATAAACAGCTATAAAAGCACAGATGCACTAATCCTGGAACAGAATAAACAACACTCTCACTACTGCAATTCTACCACAGTCTAATGCTGACATTTACCATTAACACTATTTATGCAAAAAGTGCAGTAATAAATGACTAAATGAGGCTCAAATCTGGCAGTAGTTCACACTGTCACAAGTGCTAATGAAACTACAAGACTATGGCCCCAGGCAGGGTTGAAAAATATATACAGCTAGCTTTTACAAGAAATTATAGTTATGGTGATATAAGTGTAGAATAATGCATAACACAATCTTCCCACAATTACAAATGAAGTTGCAACACTAAAGTCCTGGAACAAACCAAAAAAGTGCAAACAGATTTCTGATTTTTTTTTTTTCATATTTTAGCCAAAAAAGAGTAAAGTATCACAACAGAGATCACTATAAAGTGCAACTTAAAATATTTAAGCAGAACTGAAATAAAAGGTTTTATTTATTTTTTATTTCTCTGCAAGGGAGCTACGGCATTCCAAATGTTGAGGAGATTTGCTTAAAATAAGAGGTATCATTGTCAAAAGGAGGAGGAGATTTTAGAGTTCTCCAATTATGTGACTGTAGTAAGGAGTTAAAAGAGAGGGTAAACAATGCTTTTTGGATTTATTTCAGATAAAACAATATACAAAAAACTATTTCTGTCTCCCAGATTGCATAGGTAGAATGGTAGTCACTAAGAGTGCCAGATAAGACCGTAGATGATTTTGTTTTTGCGCCGGGGGGGGGTCTTTGTGAGAATACAGTTAAGAATGTTTTTTCCTTCCTGTAGTGATGTCATTTTCAAGCTGGATCAAATATCATCTGTGTCAGATACAGGTGGTTTATGGATGGGTAGATTTGTGTGCTATATTAGAACATGATCCGAGTTGCCAGTCAATGTTAAAATAAGAACATTTCGGTAATGGTAAATTATCAGTGGTCCAAGATAGCATTTTTTCTAGACTATTAATGTTCAAGGTAATTTGACTGGGGGAATGTATACGGTGGCATAATGTAAGATTTTATGACGGTAGAGTTTGAAAGAAGCTAGGACAAGTTCTGATCTGGTGATGCTGAGCTGGATATGGAAAGGTTAGAAATTGCTAGATTGTTTTTAGATGCCTTTGGCTCTTTTTGACATACTATAGCTAGGTGAAAGTACGTATTGTCTCTGTTATGGCTAGAGTGTCAAGCTTGTAGAAAACAGTCCAGGTGTATATTTATTCAATTCTGCTACAGAGGCTTTTGCCATTAACCTGTTGAATCTCAGTCCACTGATGCATGAAGGATTTATATTGTCATCAATAGGGCCAACATTGGGGTGAATATCACCACACCATAACTGAGGAGCCATTAGAATAGATTTGGAAAATAGTAGGCTAGATATTTTGAATATATGTAGAAGGTGGTGAAGTGATTTGATGAGGAGTAGCTGTCTGAAGTGAAACACAAGGGTACTTCTACACCCACTGCAACTTTCAAGGTGGAGTACTGGATTGATGTCAGAGGCTAAGACTGCCCTTGGTTGCGAATGGTGAAAAGGTAACTGTGATCAAGTGAGATATGAGCAGTAGAATGGCTGTTACAGTTAGTTGTATAATCCTGTTACTGGTGGTTAGTGTTGAAAGTGACAGTTTCTAAACTAGCTGCATTGAAAGTGGAGAGGTAAAATATTATGGGTTTTTGTGGTTGGATTTGGTATTTTTTGTGAGCTAAAGGCACTTTTTGTATAAGGTGGCATCAGTTGAGTAGCTATAAAGGTGGACAAACTTGTGGGATAGCAGGAGCTAGGGGCAGGAGGGGGAGAGATGCAGGACAGCCAGTCACAGATTAGTAGTCAAACTGTGCATGCATGCGTGCACAAAAGTAATCACAACCCAAAACAGCATTTTTAAATTCAAAGAGCAGGCTAGTGGCAAATAACTAATGTAAAACTGGACTTAAAATTACATTAAGTACTTCATACAGACGTTGTAATCCTGCAACAAGGACATATAAGGATCCAGTACAACATGCTAGCACAGTAGTAGAACAGGTAGATGTGGTCATTGTCAGCTTGTCTCACATCTAATAATATAAAGAGTTATCAAAACAGAAATAAAACCAATAAACTTATATATGGTCACTGCAGGAATGTTGGTAGACCTTTAATTTAGGGAACACATAGGACAAGAGAATATACATATCAATAGGGATGAAATGCAGATATCTAGTCGGTAACTGCAGTGGAGGGTTACCAGATAGGATAGACTACTGTGATAATATGTACAGATAGAACTACAAAGGTGCTTGGAGCAGTTTAACAGTACTTCAGGTTAGTAAACATGAATGGCAGACTCTGCATAACTGGCCGTCACTCTGGGTACATACCTACAAGAAATACAAAGATGGAAGAGAATGCAACAAGGAATAGCGATAGGCAATATGTAATACCAGGCAGGTGAGTTGTAAGTGAAGAGGCTAGTGATAGGCAGCCCTGTGTACAAATGATAGAAGGTGAAGAGGAATAAGACAAAAGATGAGAAATACAAAAGGGATAATGGTACTTTGCAGGAAACTATTAAGTACAGAAACAGAGCAACAGTGAAAACAAGGTAAAGCACAGGAAAGCAAAGGAGATGGAACTGGAGTATGCATAGCAGTACAATTAACATTAAACAAAGTTATGCAGCATATATCTAACCAAGTATTCAACTAAGCAATCTAATAATAAAATGTAGGCACTGCATATACATGTACGAGTCAGAAGTAGAAAATAAGTACACATATTTAGTTATAAACAGTTATGTTAGCTGGAGGGAAGATGCTTCACATGCCCCAGAGTGTCAACACAAGCTGACAGCTAGACTTGATCAAGAAGTAGGTAAGGGATGACACTGTAAAGTGTTCTGGAGGAACACTTTTGTATAAACAGTGGGAGGGCTGTGGCTTTTAATTGACAAGTAAATCCTAAATGCAGGTGTGAGAGCAGCAGGGTCAACACTATGCAGTCAGCATAGGGCTCAGTTAGGAGGTCGATGCAGTTAGGAAACAACAATCACAAATCAGTGGCAGTTAATCTGTGCGAGTATGATTATAAGAAGTCCCTATCCAAAACAAGATTTTGAATTCATAGAATGCACTAGTGGTAAGTAGTTAATGTAAAACTGGTCCTAAAAGGCTACATAAAGTACTTCAAACAGATACTGTAGTCCTACATCTTAGGAGTGCAATAAATAAAAAGACATATAGGGCATTGATACAACTTATTTAGTATGGTTGTTCAAAACTTCTTACACTATTAAAGCAATTTTCTCCCTGCATACCCCCCCCCCGGTACTTATATATACTAACTCTGAGATCACTGTATCACAGAGAACGGAGTACTCTGAAATACTTCCACCTCAGACTTTTCATATAGTGGCCCACATTTGCTCTTGTAATTCCACTTTTCAAAGGATATTACATATAACTATCACAATTTCAACAAATTATAGACATCAGAATTTCAATAGACACACCCAAAATATATTTTTGTTCATTGCAAATCCATACCCCCACAGAAGGTTTGCGCCCGTATGCCTTTGATCTTAATGTAAGCAATCATAGGGTACCCCGGTATACCTAAGGGGAAAAGGAACCTCCTGGCAGTGAATCTATGTAGAGAACTATAAACTGACCAAATGAGTGAGGACAACAGCTCACATAAGGACACTCTCCATCTGTGCCCTTGAATTGTTCCTAACCTTGGAAGTCACATAAGTGAATACCTTAAACAGTTAATTATGTACTGATAAAATGGGTAATTACTACCACAGATGGCAAATGTAAACTAAATGAAAACTAAAACTAAAGATACAATGATCATACATTATTTACTACAGCTACTTAAAGTTGAAATTTTTTTCTGTACATAGCTCTCATTATCAAAAAAGAAATGTAATATATTAACATTACAACAGGCTACACCAGTGCATGTCATTTGCAATATAACTTTAGAACATTAAGCCAAGTACTACAGAATTAAAGAAACAAGTAAAGATAAATCCTGTCAGCTTGGGAGTAAGAAATACCCACCTAATGAGCAGTTATTGCAGATGCTACTAAATACTTGGTATTAAGAAAAGGCTATGTAGAAGCCCAACATCCTTAAAAGCTAAGGAAGGAACAATATTCTATTTTTCCACTGTAAAATGGAAAGATAAAAGAAAATGAATTCCAGTGGCTGAAAGAGATCATGTGACCATTGTGTTAAATGGTCTTTAATTCACACCATGCTGTGAAGATAGGTGAAGGCTGCCAGCCTAGCCAGATAGAATTTTGTAGATAATTCTGTCATTTGTAAATATTAATATAAGCCACAGGCTTGTTCTCTTAAATGGAAGAACATGCTGTTAAATGTGGAACTGCAAAAATGTAACAACAGTGTACTCTGCTGTAGGAAGGCTGATAAGTCAAGCATTGTGTAATTGTTTGATGTCAAAACTCGGAGCCAAGATATCTAAATGAAGGAATGAAGGAATTATTCCTATTGTTTTGATGCCAGAGGTAATGGCTAGAGTTTACATGTATAATTTCTTTTATTGCTCTGGCTTCCTGACCATCTGCAAGATCAAAAGGACTATTAACCTCTGAGTTTCTGTTAGCCTGGGAAAACAGAAAATTGTTAAGAATGATGTAATGTGAAGCAGCACTGTGTAATCAATTTAAAGAGAGAGAATCAGAGAGCATTTTGCATTTGTCTTGAGAACATCCACCTCACCAGTATCTGCCTGTGTTCTGTATGTATGTAGGATCTTAGACTTTAGTGTTTTTTTTAGAAATAGTTAGGAATGAGGAAGATTAGATCGTTGTTTTCTGTACTGATATCAAAACTATTCTACTGTGTTATTTTATGCATTTCCTGTGTCTGAACTCTCGGCTAGCACTGTGTAGTAAGAAGTATTGTCTTGTGTTTTTATTATTAAATATTTTTAATGCTTTCAACTGTGACTCTTTGTCTAGAGATAATTTAAGCTCTAGAGTGCATTGCATGTATATAGTGATACTGTCCAAGTCACTCCAAACAAGCCTTGACTGTCAGTTGCACTTACCATTTGGATAATAATATTGCACAGTAATAATTGGACACACTTTGATAAGGGCCTTTTTAGTAGCTGATAAATATTAGTGGGTGGTGGCAGCTGGTATTACCTTTTAGACTGGGCAGAAAGGGGGCACAGCTGGAGAATCTGTGCCAGCCTTCCCCATGAGTGTGTGTGTGCTTGTATACAACTCATATCTCAAAGAGAGTGTGTGGGTCAGCTACTTGGGCAGGGACATGAAGCACTGGGTGGACAGAGAGGGTGCTGGAGGTTTTTGCTTGCCCACTAGGCTGAGATCTGGACCCTACAGCTGTGCCAGTGGGGAGTATTATTGTGGATCTGGAGAGAAAGGGAGAAACCAGCCCTAGAGTGACTGTGATCTCTGTGTGCTCTTAAGGGAAATTGTACTTTACCATCTGTGTATTTGTTATCCTCCCCTATGTGGACACCCCCCTCATTGGTGTTAGTGGTGAGGATTGAGGCTCCTTGATTGCTGGGCCAGTGCATGGGTATCACACATGCCAAGATTGTCACTTAATTATTTTATCTCAAAATGTGGAAAATCAATGTTACATTTGCTCACTTATGGTTAGACACAATTGCTCATTTCATAGTTAAGCATCAGATATGGAACAACACTACTGTAAAAATGGAGGGGAATTCAATTGGGAAAATGTCATCAATATATCCCTTATGTTTCAGAACTTCTAAAGTGTAAAGAAATTAGACACAAAAAATGTGAAAAATGCATAGCAACTTAACTAGGAGATATTTAATACTTAAATACAAACATAGGTAATAATGAATATATGATTATTTGCCCTCGTATTTATTCTTCAAGTTTTAAAGTGTTCTGTGTTATTGTCTAATGTAAGAGTTTTCTCCTCCTTGCCATTACTTTTACTCTCTTAATCTATACTGGAATCCAGCAAATATAGATGAAATTTCACCAAAGACATTGTCTCTTACTGGCTTCTTCTGGGAAAAGGTAATGGTGAGTTTTACATGTAGTCCTTACCTGAAAGATGGCATTGATTGCTACCACAAAAAAAATCATCATCACTGTGCAAAATACTGATAAATGGCTCTACCTTTTAAAATTACTTTCCTCTGTCAGAAATGCTGCAATATTTCTTCTGTGCATATCTTTACTCTGTCATCTCTTTACCATTCTGCTTCTGGACTGTATTATTAATTCCTCATTCAGTCTTCTCTGCTTTAAGTCGTATGTTACATTCACCTATCATTGCCACCCTAAACCACTGTTCCCCTGTAATTCTCTGATTCTGCCCTATCCCCTGTGACTTTGTGACATTTATACACTACCCCTATTTTCCAATGAGTATCATGTGTATGAAGTACAGGCCGTTTTACCTTATCTGTTTTTTCCACCTCATCTGTGTGTTTTTTTTAGGTTCTTTCTCTCCTTTCCAGCCTGAATGATCATTACAACAACCATTTACTCAAAAGTCTTTAGCCACTGCTATAAAACATCCACGTTATCAAAGCTAACCCTATAGTTAATTACCTGCAGCTCTAAACATTTCTGGTCCGCCACCAGATCATCAAGCATGCTAATCCGCTTGTTGAAAACCTTCAGCTAACCTGTTTAGCCCCGTCTGAATAGTCTCATGCTCCATATGGCCACATCTGAAATCATATTATAGTAACATTCATCCTCTTAATCCAACACTTTCTGTGGTGATTTAAGGAATTTGCATCATGAGCTACCATCTTAAGCAGTGCTACCACTGAAAGTCAAACAAACTGTGAATCTGAGAGACTGATCATTTTCAAAACAATCTTAGGACACAATTTTGCCAAATTAAGCATAGTGTAATAATTATAGCAACTGTGCTTCACTTTGTGTTTGGCGCCACTAATGTGAACAGTAATTCATTAATGGACATATTCCTAAAAATTATCACCTAACATTATTTAATCAAGTACCAGTATAAGCACATTGTTGTATATAAAGAAAGTCAGGATTTCCACTATTATCCCAATCATAAAGGCAAATAACTTCCAGTCATTGTTTCTTTCTGATTTTAAAGACACACACACACACACACACACACACACACACACACACACACACACACACACACACACACACACACACACACTCACACACACACAGTCCATGTTATTTATTCAGTTATTGCATACTGAATCAAAGCATAAGCACTTGAATAAACTGTTAATGTTGTATTTATTAAGGCTGAACCATAACAATAAAAATGCACTGGTTCCAAAGTTGTAATTAGTTCAGTTACTCCGTGCAAATCAATGAAAAGAAGGGAAATAAACTTAGTGTTTAAAAAAATGTGTTGATGTAGGCAAACCCATTTAGTTGCTTAAGATCTATTAGGAAACATCAGTATTTATGTGTAAGCCGATCTAAAACATTTAGTTTCTTTGAATTTTTTTTTTAAATCAGAAATCACTGCCTGTCTAAGACCAAAGATATGGCAGTGCAATTTGATGTTAGTATACGAGATTTTCTTCCTTAAAAAAAAGGAAACTGTGAATATGTTTTAAAATGACTAGTAGTTCAGAAATGATAAAGAAAAATCAAATTAAATTCAGGCTGTCAGTTTTTTTTTTTATTTACTGGTATTTCACAATGTGCTCTGTTTTTCTATTAATCTGTTGCATCTATTGTTTAATGACAAATTTACTGGAACTTTTTGTGGTGCTGAGCTATAAAGCTCTGGCTGATATTCATTTTTATTTATTTTGTCCAAGAACTCATCAGCTACAACATGGGTCTAGAAGGTACAGAGTTGAAACAAACAATTCAAAGTTACAAGTTCATAATTAAAGAGAAAGTGTATACAAGAAAAATGCATTTACATTTGTTCCACTATGGACGCATATAAAGCTGTGGAAGGGTCACTAAAAACAAAATAATTGGCAGGCTTTAAGCTGTTTAGTTCAATCAAAAGTAGACAGCAATTTTCAAAGGGGACCATCAGAGGGGGGCTTTCCTTATATTTATATCAGAACAAAAAAAAAAAAAAAAAAAACATTGCTTTAATTAATTAGGAAGCCTAGGTGTTTGTTCCTGAATTTGTTGGAATTGGTTACATCAGCATTTTAATAATGATACAAATAAATCACAAAGTGATCGGCAGGATTTCAAAAAGTGTTGAAATGGTAGAAACTAAAATAAAACAAAGGAAATGAAGTGAAAGAATACAAATTAATGGATAAAGACAGAAATACATGTAATTTATTCAGATCACATGTTCTATTTATATAACAATGGCTATAAACTGAAAGGAATCATCATATTATGAATAGTTAAAGCCTGCTATATAGGACAATGAGAAGGGAAAAAAATGGAAAAAGGAAAACCAAACAGATAAGAAGGTTTATCTAGAGTTTTAATATAAGATAAAATGATGACTAAGATACTTCAGCAATGTTGTTCACCCCAGTAACAATAAGAAAAACATACAACACTTTTGTTAGATCAAAGTATAATTTGTAAATCAAAAAATGACAGTGCCTGCAGAAGAAAACAAGAAAAGCAGTCACTGTAAGTAAGGATATATCACTGTTATGATCAGGGGTGTGTGTAAGGCGATAAACTCAAAAGTCTGGTCATAAAATTTCCTTTCAGGAAACATAAGAAGGTTTGGAGGTTTCCAGTTAAAAGCTAAAGGTATGAAAAATGTATTATTCTCTCTGACACAGCAACAAACATACTTCCTTAACTGTAATATGAATATTATTAGCATAACGTGCAAGCTGCAGATACTATAAAGACCAGAGAAGGCATGCATATAAATATTGTAAGGCACACTGAAAAATGTGGCAGCATATATAATTAAAATCTAAGGACACAATACCTGCAAAAATTACAAGGACAGGAAGAAACCGAATAGGAACAGATGTGATGCATAAATAGAACTAAATAAAAAGGATTCAGATAAAGGGGATCTACAATACCAATCAAAATTAATAGAAAATTGGATATACATGAAAGAATAAAAGCATAACATATTAGGAAAAGTAAGATATTGCTGAAATGCAAAATGTGAAAATGGCTAATTTAACAACTGATACAGAAGCAATTAAAACCTAATTAAAGTACCAAAAATATATAAAGTAGTGAAAGTGATACATACTGAAGGCATAAGGCAGAAAAATTATTTTTTATGGTTTGGTGTTGATAGAATTATAAAATTGTCATTAATGCCAGTTTTTATATTTACTATGTAGTCCAGAAAATATGTGGAATACAGAAAACTGAAACTAAAACACATCTGAAAGTGGAAAGAATTCAGTATAGTAATTAAGCTATTTTGGTACAGAAGATCAAAGTTAAAGATGTCAATAAGCAAAATTATGACTTTGTAAAAGATTTGCTTAAACTGGCAAAAAAGAGACTGGTAAACACAATCTAGTACTATTTTTCTTAGATAGTTTTATTAAATATTCTTAAATATTCCATAAATGGTGACTTAAAGGAAGGAAAGGGAGAAGTAGGGGAAAATAACCTGTTCTGTAATGTTAATAAGGCTCTAAAAAGATGGTAACACTACTGATCCACAAAAGGAGATTCTTCAAGCCTCATCTCCTGGAGACTTGATTCCCTGACAGTCGTGCAGACAATAAATGCCATTTCTTGATGTATATCTTATTACACCCATTCAATTGATAGGATATATTATACTATATAGTGTTACACTATTATACTATATAATGTTAACAATTACTATAACAATTTCATTATATTATAAAGCATTTATAAAAGCAAAGTCAGGAATATAGTTTTCTAGTAGTTGAAACAAAAGTAACCATTACTAATGGGATATTCTGAAATTCAATTAACATATGAAGAGTTCAGTTTTTATAAGGATTTTCAACAGACGGCAAAACCACAATGCCGAGTACAATAGCAGATTTAATAGTTATAATGTTTTTAGCTATTAATAAAATCAGAGTCAAGAGCTGCTTCTGACAGTCTATATCCCACAAAGGCTGTAAAAATTTTTTTTCACACATTTTAATGAAAATGTATATACAGGAACAAACATACTAATAAAATAAAACCACTATTTATACCAGTGTCTACAACTATTCTTACTATATACACATCACTATGATTCATTTAACAGTCAAATAGTATAAACTGATCATAGAACATTGATTACTTATTAATAAATTCAAATTTTATCCAGTAATTATATTTTGCAGTTATTTTCTTTGATTTCATCTTAACAGCAGGCATTTTGTTTTGACACACAACATTGTTAACAATATTTATAAACTCTTTAAATGAAGGAATAACCTAATTTTCCCAAGAGACTAAAGTGATCAACACTGTGTTAAATAATTATTTATTTAGATTAATTTCGTTTGGTCACAGGCCACTTAGCAGACTGTCGAACAAGGGAAAAAGTGATATGGTGTATTCTTGTGTGCTACAGGAAATACCAAAAAAGAAAAAATATATCAAAAATGACAAGAGACAGTCTAACTGTATATCATAACGCAATGTCACAGTAAGTCATGTTAAGGATAGTTAAAAATATATGCAAATCAGTATACTTCAACATAGTTTAACATATTTGTTCCATTTTTTAATATAAAGAGTTAAAACAAGAAAAAATAAAAGAACTAATGAACAAACTAGATTGTTTAAGGCTGCTAAGGAGGAGACTGACATTAAAAAAATGTATGCACAAACTTCAAAAAACATAATGATACAAGAATAAACAGAGAAAAGAATATAGATTATGATGTGAATACAGGCAGAATGTTAGATGCTAAATGAAGAGCAGACAAAGGATGTGATTAAAATATGGAGTAGAAAATAGGAATAAAGTTAAAGCCAAGAAAGAAATAAGACACAAAATCATAATAAGCTACAATATCTCCAGAATCAAGAGATTTTAAAAGTGTTTTTCCATAACATATGTTTATTGCTCATCTTTCTTCATACAGGATATCAATGCGGACTACTTGAGATAGTAACAATATAAGTAAGAATATGGTGCAAAGAACAAAGCTAAACCTTTTGAAAGTTGCACTGCAGATAAGCATGCTAAAGGTTATTCTGGAATGTCTGACACTTTGCCATTCACTAACTCATCTTTTTATTTGAATTAAAATATATTTGGAAGAGCTTGAGGACTGTGGGACAGACACAGTGAATATATGGAACATCATGGCTGTACTGGGAAATATTAAGAATAGACATATGCCAGACAATTATGAGATAGCAAAAACTGCAACATATATACAAGAGAAAATGTATAACTGTAACTCTTACTACTTTTACACAGGCAATATAATACAGGGGGTCATGCAACAGGCACATCTGATACATAATCAACACTCTGAAAGTCCTACATGTATCTCTGACACATATATGCTGCTATACTTTATATATCTAAATACTCTAATTGAATAAGGATGATGTCATGATACGGGTAAACTAGAGAGATTATCTGTAGATATGATGATATTAGCCTTCAGTTTAAAATGCTTGTTTATACATGATTTTCTATAGTTTGAAAATTCAGATTTCAAAATATAAATGCAGAATACAAAAACAAATCTTAAGCAAGTAACTTCATATGTGAAAGACTGTAAAGTCCCCTCTATAAAACATTTTTTTTCTTATGTTTATTAATTTTGTTCATTTCAGTTCAAAGGTGTGGCATGCTGAAATACAATGCTGGCCAAAGAATGAATGAATCAAATGATATTTTCAATTGTACTCGTAGAATGCAATACTCTTGCCAATCTAGATCTTGAAACTCATTTATTTAATAAACTGGCAGAAGGAATCTGTTTACCTGAAGAATGTAGCAATGCAGGCGAGCATTTTTCAACTAATATTCAAAAGAAAATTGTAATAAAGTTTTAGAAAGTAATTTTGTGTTTCTTTTTTTATGACTCTGTGGAATGCCTAACAATCAGCAAAATATCTAATTCCCAGATTCTATTTTTATCCATTTTATTTTATATTTAGAGCTCACATGAAAGCATAACTTGTTTATGTGAAAATAATGAAGGTAACAGCTATAATAATTATGCAGTGGGCAGGTTTTATAATGGAGTGAAGTTAGCTGGTATGTAGTAGAAATCAATGAATGCTTTTTTTTTCCAGCCATGCCAGTTGATGATCATGCCTCCACTTGCAAATTATGTACATTTATTCCTCCATTCAAGGTACTACCAAGTGAGGGTGAGAGATGGCCAGGGAAGGCCAACATGCAGGCCGCATCAGCAGTGATTTGTGCCCTTGCAGGCATCCTAGCAATTAATAGAAACTTATTAAGGCCAGCACCTCCTACCCTCACTTTGTGGGGTGGTTACAGAGGTCACACATCACTGCAGCGACCAGAATGCCCTCCCTTATGTGGGTGCTTGCCCCCGGGTCTATATCATATGAGTGAATCGCACAAATTGCAAACTCTCATAATATTGAGCATACTGGACCTCAAACTTTCTATTGTGGGGGGCTGCGCCCCCACACACCCCGCTAAATATATATTCCAACTCCGAGATTGCACTACAGTGATGAAATGGCCAATATCCCATTCTTCACTGTACCATGATCTCAGAAAAAGCACTTAGAAGTCCAGTACGTTCGATATTATGAGCATTCGCAATTTGTGCGATTCGCTCATATGATATAGACCCCTTGCCCCCATGCATTTGCAATGAGAGCTATTGCTAAAGCAGCTTACTGGCTAAACACAAAACCCTTGGACCACCCCCTGCAGCACTTCTGCTCCTGCAATGGATCATGGCATTGTATGGCCACAGATGACCCTCATCCCTCCCAGGGATGGACATACCCATCCTCGTCTGCCATCTCTTTGCCATGTGCATAGAGACATTTGTAATACAGAGGTAAAAGCCAATCAGCCTAAAGAATTTAATCATTCACTTATTCATTCTGTACTTCTCAGCTTAATCCAACTCAGGATAATTCATCCTTTTTTCATAAATTATAATGCTAAACAAGAAAAAATGTGATTCAAAATATTAGTCACAGGAAAAAAAGTACAAATTGTTTGAATAACAAGGATATCCATATAAAATATGGGTTGCACCCTGACTATATGTATATGAAAATATTAGAGTTTAGACACATCAGTTTTACCTGTGCTTTCATGCCAATATTTTGCAAATTCATAACCTGGAACAAGACAATATACAATTCTTTTTATTGAATGTGCTCATAAAAGATCAATTTTGGAAGTTAAGACTGAAAAGGAAAACACAATATGGGCTAAGGCAAATTTTTTTATGAAATGGCTTAAGATAAGATGAACAAGCAAAATGAAGACAAAATATTTACTTTTTTGTATAACATTTGTTTTTATTAATGCACTTATGGACAGCATATTTTACTTATAGCAGTGAATAACAGGGTCTATATTATATCCTCGAACGCTTAAAAAAGCGAACGCTGATTGATCGAACTTATTTTCGCGAAACTGCAAAATATCGAAGCAGCAGAAATGCAAATTTTTTCCTAGGGAAAGAATTTGGTTGTCCGTTTCTGTTGCTTCGGTATTTTCAGTGTTATGGTGGAAAGTTACTGGTCGGATTCAGGTAAGTGTGCGATTGTGTGGATGTGAGTGTTAGGGTGATTTAGGTGAGTTAGGGTTAGGGCTTGGGTTAGGTGTGTGTGTGATTGAGTGGACATGAGGGTTAGGGCGGATTTAAGTGAGTTAGAGTTAGGGAGCGAGTGAGGTGAGTGTGCGATAGTGACAGACCTTAGGGTTAGGGTTTGGGTTAAGGTAAGTGGGTAGTTAGTGGTGTGTGCATAGTTTAGTGTAGGGTTAGGTATCAGATTTTAGGTGTATGTGTGTGAATTTCTGTTTGTTTGGTGTGCTTGTGTATGTGTTTTGGATCAGTGATTTTTTTTCCCTGGGAAAAAAATCGCTGATCTGACAGTTCGAGATTAGCTTTCACTTAAATTAGGTCGATCAATCAGCGTTCGCTTTTTTTAAGTGTTCGATGATATAATATAGACCCGGATAAGCTATGAAGCAATAAAAGTTAATACAAAAACTAAGATCAGTATTAGCTAGTCAGTAAATCATGTTGTGACCAACAATCACCCCTATATAAACATGTAAAACATATAACTTGTGGGACACATTTGGGTTGCATGGTTAGAGCTTATAAAGGCCCTAATGGTCATTAACTTAGGATACACCTATGAACCTACAACTATATATGTATATACTCACACAGCACATGACAATTACCCAAAGAAACCTTAAGCACTAAAACGTTTGAAAAAAAAAAAAAAGATCAAAACAAAAGATATCAAAAAAATTAAAAACTATTTTCGTACGAGTCTAAAACCCCTGCACCCCTGAAACCCTCTGCTAATTATTTGTACCAACTCCAAAGCTACAGAGTAGTGGGGAAAGGACACATTTCCACTGCCTGCTATACTATAATTTTGCATACATACAAGCCAGATAATTCAGTCCTTTAAGCCTGTAAAATAACATTTGATATTTTAAACATTTGACTAAATGAAATGTAACCATACTTGACAAAGTCAAATGAAGCAGAAATTAAAATTCTTCAATGATGATAAAATAAAATTTTGTTAAATGCTGAGATTTGGATAATGCCTCTGAAAAATGCATATGTGCAATAAAACCATAGTAAAATAAGTACTGGAAATATGTACTTATGGTAACTGTTTAGCTTGTAGAGCATCAACAAAACAAAAAAAAAAATCACACCACAAACTGCAGCGGTAGCGGAACTCTATTTAACCCAAAAGATAAAAATCAGACTAAGTGCTTTAGCCCTTCTACATTCTAGGGCATTGACAGAGTAAAGATATTCACATTTAAATAGCAAAAGATCATCATGTGACCAAATTAACAAATTACATATGCAGATATTTTAAGCCTTCAGTACGTA
Organism: Protopterus annectens; assembly: GCF_019279795.1. NCBI lineage: Eukaryota > Metazoa > Chordata > Ceratodontiformes > Protopteridae > Protopterus > Protopterus annectens. The sequence continues at coordinate 444,765,062 of NC_056737.1, read as the reverse complement.
AACCTACATGCCTAATAAATAATATACAATTCAGCAATAATTGTACTGAGTAAAATTGCTGTCACTTTCAAGGTTTTATTGTTATTTTATTACTAAAATTAGAAAGCCAGAATTTAGGCTACTCATTGGCCAGGGCCCCCAATACATTTGAAACTACCATGTTTTAGCATATTAATTCCACTAACAAATATAATGGAGAAAACAGTGCATATGCTTTTTATTTACTAGAATGTGATAAATTAACAGAATCTCATCATGGCTTTTGAGCAGACAAACGGCAAACATGCCATCAGCAGATTATATATCTCTGACAATGTGGATAAAGGCCTACTTACAGACTTCACAAAAGACTTCAGATCATAGTATCTTTTACCCAGTAGTTATTTAAAGTTAGGTGTAATGTTCTTTCACTGAAATGTATGTTTTATTATTATAATAATAATTATTATTATCTATCATTTAGAAAACGTGTGTGTCTTAGCAAAATGCCCTTTCAGGCTGCTATTTATTTTGAATACAAGTAGAAAAGGGTTCTATCTTTAGGCCCATTCTTTTCTCTTTATACAACATTACAATGTGCTGGTACACAGAAAACACTGTACTGACACCGAATGATGAGGCAACATTTACTCAAAATTCTGAATCCCAGGAAAAGCTCTTTAAGAAGTTGTAGACTTCAATTCAGTCAATAACCACTCTTCTAAAAACATATTAATTTTAATAGACATTACTAGGCCAATTGATGTGACTAGCAGTAATCTTATGATCCATACTGTTATGTGGAACTATGGCACAACTGGGAAACCAGCATTACAAGTACCTTGGTGTCGTATCTGACAAGACCCTCTACTTCAAAGTACTCATTAATGTAGTTACCAAAGGTATTCAGTTTAAACTGGATGCTTTATGCAGCTTAAAATCAGTTTGTGGTATCAATAACAACACTAGCACGTACCATGCTGCTTCAGAAATGTTTGTATTGTTCCACAATGATGGGAAGACTATTCCGACATGTAGCTGATAATCTCAAAGGCACTTTCAATAAGGTTGTAAAGTGCGCAGTAAATTGTTCATAATACATACATTGTTGCACTTCTCTCATAAATAAAATTAATTAATGAAATTCAACTACAAGCTATAATATGATCAATATGTGATTTTTTTCAAGTTGATGCACCCTGGCAAATGTCTTGTCCTTGCCAGTCTTTTAATATAATACAAGTCCACAAGAAAACCTAGATCTGCTAACCAAACTCTGCTTGCTGTCCCTAGAACTTAGTCAAAAATGGGGAACAGAACACTAAGCATATTCAATCCAACTAATTAGAATAATCTCTCTAATGATATTAGACTCATAAATGACCTTACATGTTCAGAATTGTACTTGATAGATTTGTCTTGGTAGTTCAGGGCTGTTAAGATTGTAAAAATGCAGGTAACTGACAGGTCTTCATCACATGTAATAAACTCTGTACCTGAACTGTGTATTGTCTTCAACTCTTTCATTTATAGGATGGTGGATAACATTATTATATCTTACTTCTTTTCTGTCCTGTACACTGTCTTACATAAATGTAATATGTATTAACAAGAATGATGTTTTTTTTTTATAAATTGTGTACCTAATTATTTTGTACTTCAAAATGCTAAGTGTTAAGTTGTCATTTGCTGTTACTGGGAGCTTTTCACACTTGGTCCTCTCTGTAAACGGCTTATGCTAATAATGGTAGCCCAGTTAAGTATAAATCAATTGACAAGAAGAGACGATCAACAAACTGCCTTTGATTCAGACCAGAATTCAGCTAAACCATTTTCATCCAAATGAACTTTCATTTAATGCAGCATTCAACCAAAATGAATTTGGCCAAATGATCTTAATAAAACAGCTCTTGATAAAATAATCAAGTAACTATATACTATTTCTATCAAAGCTCCATGTGAAACCTTTTATTAACAATGTACCTATTAAAGTATTGTAATCTTTTTACAGAGCTTATGTTAAGACCAGATTTTCTTTTTTCCTATTTCTATACTGCCCGTTTCCTCTCAGTGTCCTGGAAAAGAGTTATATCCAAATCTGTGCACAGTCCTCTTGATGGGTCTAATAAATGTATATACAGGCAACATAGCATAATAGTGAATATAGCTATAAGGTACTGGATTCATTCTTAATCTATGGACACTGCCTGTGTGGAGTTTGCATATGCTGCCTGAATCTGCATGGGTTTTCTTTTGGTTTGCTGGTTTTCTTCTACTTAAAAACGTATGGTCGTTTGTTTTTAACCAAGGCCCAACAAATGGGGCAATAATAAATGCCTATCATATGGACATTTTGGAGTAGACAGTCAGTGTGATGACCATTTTACTTACCAAATTAACAAATTAATAAATTAAAACATTTTCCAAGGGATAATAATTTGTTTTCTGTATTTTTGTCCTGTGATACCTCATCCTTTATACTCCAGTATTCTGCCTGATTGTCTTGTCACGCTGCTTACTTAGCTCATCTAGTATGAATACCATCACATTACTTTCAACTTTTGTTGATCCTGTTGCTTCCCCCCTCAACAATGTACTTCTCTTACAATATACATCTTCATAAATGCTTTATTTTGCATATTTCTAATGAAATCTGGGATGTATAATAGTTAAAAGCATTGGTGCCTATACTGTGAAGTACTGGGTATTACCAACTAACAGCTGCTTCATAACAAAGTTTTATGACTTAACACAGTATTGTGACTCTCCTTGACAAAGATGAACTTGCATGGTTGCTACTGACAGTTAAATGCAGTACAGAAATTAACAGTTTTGTCAAGCCTGGGTTTGGTTGCTAAAACACTATTTCTCAAGTTGAAATAATACAATGATTAGACTGTGACTAGAAAATGGCCTGTAAAATCTCAAAATGGGAAAATCATTTGTGGGAACTGTTATTTTTATTGTCAGTACATCACCATATCTCAGCCTCCCATAAGTCAAAGGAAAACTACTGCAATGATTTGTTTGTGTCTTTCGGCTTTTCCCGGTTAGGAATTGCCACAGCGGAACTCCGGTCCGCTAATGATTGGTAGTGGATTTTTACGTACTGGGTTACCAGCCCTGACGCACAACCTTCAACGAAGGCACGCCCCATTCACGTATGCCTCCACACAGAAGACGCTCTAGCTGAGAATCGAACGGGACAACATTTTACTATGAAGCGACAACGCTACCGCAGCACCACCACCGCAGTGATAATTTTGATAAATAGTAACAACTGTCAGCTTTCTTACCACAAGTAGCCCTGAACCACATTCTACACCGGTTTGTTCATACTATGAACTTTAAAGTAATACCTGTTTGTTCATACTATGAACTTTAAAGTAATATTATTATATAATAAAATAATTAAATATCAAAACCACAGGATCAATGGACTGGATGAACAGCTGAAAACATAAGCATGCACTATTTAATGACAACAGAAAGAAAACAATGGAACTTAGCAGTTTTGTCCTTTCTTTTAGAGACTTTTTTTCAGAATAATCCGAATCAACAAGTTTTCAGTTTAAATAAACACCGCAATCACGTGACGAATAATGATACATCAGCCTTTTGTCAGTTAACTCAGAAATTACAAATAAAACTTAAAGATTTTTTTTAATTTTGTTTTTCTTTTTTAATTCTCTTTCTTCTAATCATTTTATCAACAATGTGAGTGACATTATTATTTTTTTGCTCTTGATTCTAATAAACCTGGAAGGTGTAAACCTGTCTAAAATACCTATAAGTAAATACTGAAGAAATCAAAAAGAACATTAATAGCAGTTAGTTAATGCAGGACCAGTGAATGACATTGAGAATCTTGGCTATCCTTTCAGTAGGTGAGTTCTTGCGGTTTCTTATTCTGGTTGCCCTAATAGGATCATAGCAAGTTACTAGGCTATTGGCCCTGAAGACCTTATAAGCCTAGCCAAGGGTTTAGCCCATGTTTAGACAAGTTAGCACCCGATGCCCATATCCAGCAGGGACATGGGTGGAATTCCAGAGATGTATTTTCTGTTTCCCATCCAGTTATCCAGGTTGCACTTAAAAAGGAGTAAAGAGTCTATTCTGTAGATGGGGGAGTCTCTGGGGCACATATCTGTCCTGCCAACAAGTCCTACTGATGTCACAGAATAGGTTGATGCTGCTTGTGCGGGTTACTCGAGTGAAGCTTGACTTGCAGATATGCAACAGTCCCATCAAGGAGGTGAACGATATTAATAACATACTTAGTCCAGAGGTTCATACTTGGCAATTAGTCTGCAGATTATTGCCTACCTAGACAATATCCAGACAGTGATCAAAGGTGAGAATCAAACCCTGTACCTTTTGTCTGTGAAGTAAACACCTTAATCATTGTGCCAACCGCCAGTTAGTGAAAGAGTGGTCTGATATTACAAACATGGCTGATGCCCTTTCATTATTGGTAGCAAGTTAACCCAAGCTGTATGTTGGCCACTCTTATGTGATCTTGTCACTATCTTTCTCTTGCAGAACCATGTGTTGGCCACCATCAAGCCATTTGCCGGACTAAAGTCTAAAATGGTCTCTTCTTCTTTGTTCCTGTTGCCCACCCATGTGGACCTCATATCCTGTTTTTTTTTCATTTCCAATAGGAGCATTCTGGCTCCCCATTATCAACACCAACTCGTGTTCATAGCTGCACAGGTATATACATATAAGAGCAGCCGACATGCAATGAGGGTGAAGTTCCTCTCAGTAACGAAAGGACATTATCCTGCAACTGCTGCCTGAATACATTCTTTTCCTTGCCATCACATCCTTACTTTGGGGAATAGACTAAGATTATGAATAATGCCCTATCTTTACACTAGAGTCCGACTGCCATGAGTCATTACTAATTCTGAGGACATCCCTCACTGTCTTCTGAAGCCTCTCCCCACCACAGTTCCCACACCATTTCTAGTTTGTCCTCACAAGTAGTAGACTCTGGATCCCAAGCCAAGTGGCTTTCCTGTACGGACTTTCCATCTTGTCTTTGGATACACAGGATGCCCTGCCATCTCCTTATCATCATGCCATGTACTTTCAAAAGTGCATCCTGTCAGTGAAGCTGTATTAAAAGTGTAGCAATCATTAGTTTATGTTTGGCAGGTTGATTGAGGGAAAGCTGCAAGTAAAAAAAAAAAACACAGAGCTATCCCAGGTACCACAAACTGGGTGACTGGACCCTGGCCAGTTAGTAGTTTTCTGGCCCAGGTCTTCTGGACTTTATGATAAGCAGACTCTGGCCAGAGGCACACAGACCCTCATACTTTTAGCATAAGTCCCTGGCGTAGATCGCAATAGGCCAGGTCTTTAACCTACTTATCTGTGGTAAATATGCATTCCCACTTTTGGCAACATTAGTCAAAGTGAACACATGTCCTAGAGACAATTTTACACCATCAAGTGGCAAGCCCTGACATTGTACACAGTCTGTGATTTGTGTTCTGCTACCTGAAAGATGCTGTGTACTTCAGCTGATGTCTAAACTGGTTGGTATATACAACTTTTCCCTCAACAGGCACCACCTGGAATGTGTAGTGCTGCCCGTGACTCCATTCTTGAGTGAGTCTGAGGTGAAAACAACAGACATTTTCCTTCTCTCTCTCTTTCTCTCTTTTGAGAGGTGGGATGAATCTACTGAGACACAGGGAAAGCATGTAAACTCCACATGGGCATAGGTTGGCTATAACCTTGCACCTTGTGCATTGGAGGCAAAGATCTTAACCATTATGGCAAGGTTGTCCAAATTTCTCCTGTTCTCTAGCAACAGAAATAGACCTGGCCATTCCAGCAGCCTCTCTGGGGCATCCTGCACTGCATGCAGAAATACTCATTGCTAGTCATTTCCAAGCCAGATGCATCAATATGTAGACCAAAGAGAGGCACAACACCACTATTAGCTCTAAGCTGACCATCAACTGTCCACAGTGCCTTTCCTTAGTCACAAGGTCTACATACACTTCCCAACTCCTAGACTTGTTCCAAATTAAAGTTGGGACCAGCAAGAAGACTAAGGTATCCAGGGACAGCATCATACTGCTGCCTTGAGAGCATTTTTTTTATTATCTTCACCCCTGTACCCACCTACTAATACCTTGAATCTACAATGAACAATGGGCATCAGTGCTGAACTGCCCTTCACTTCTACAGGAGGCTGAGGCCAGCAGAATACCCTGTCCACTCTCATGTAGTGCTATGGGGTTATTTCCCCTGTCTCCACCAGTTAACTCAAACCATGACATGTGCCCCAAGTGTGAACCCTTCCTTCTCCCACTGAATGAGCATGCCCATCCTCTTCTGCTAGTACGTCAGATGCCCAAGTCACTAATTAAATCTTGTTATCTGGGCTGTAGTCAGAGCTTTATCACTCTCTGCTACATTTCGGTTACTACTGTGATATTTAATGCTGGAATATCATAAAACTGTAGATTCCATTCCCACAGCAGTTACTTGGATTCTGTTTTTGTGAGGGTAATATAGCAAGTGCCTCACATATATGAAGCCATGGGTTCAATCACCAGCATATCCATGTATCCAGATTGGTATGGAAGTTAGTCCGCAGGATCAAGGCTATAACCTGCTAACAAGCTGCTTTGATTCCCTTAACTTCCATCTGCCTGATGTGTGACTTTGAGGAGTTACTTAACAAGCTTTCTGAGGCATCTAGGAAGCTGGATTAGGCTCCTCAGTGTTCTGTTAGACCACATGCCTAATAAACTACCTATAAACCTATTACTTGGAATATTAACCTCTACAATACCCACTGAAATGTTCTGAAAGTAGTTCCTTCAGACTGAATCACACGAAGCTCTGACTAACTAAATTACCACAACCCTGCTTCAAGGAGCACTGCAATTTAAGCTTTTCACCCATTGCCCAAAAAAATCTAGACACAGAAATTGTAAGGAAGGCTGCTCTTTGAATGGATTGTCCAAAATGATCCACACTGACATAATGTATTGAAACTCCTTGTTTAGTGCACAGATCAGAGTGAATGTTTTGCCAAGGAACCCTTCTCTTGATCACACAGTCTTTTTAGATAAAGATTGGTCTTTTTTCTCATGTGCAGTTTGGTATTATTACTATCAGAATGTTGCCTGATGTGTAACCTAAGAACCTTAGGAGATCCCTCAGAGTCACAGTCTGACAGCCCACTCACAATAAGCCACAAACATGGTCCAAACTCTGTCTCTAGGTTCACAGGGAGCTATATCATCTCCTTCTTTAAACACAACTGAGCATCAAAGAACACCCTTATAATGGCAAGCACCAGATCTAACGTCTTGCTGACAATGAACTCGAAACAATCCAGAAAGCAGATGGCCTTCCAAGGTGCTCCAATGGAAGAAAGAAGGGAACTGGATAAAAGTATTTCCCTACGAGTAAACAAAGGTACTCGTAAACGTGGTTTCTGCAAGGCGTGTACATTGATCAATACAAGCAATGTGTTTGTACATCTATAAACAAATAGGAAGTACTGTTTCCATGGAATAGTTAATTGCAACAGTAAGAACATCATATATGTTGCAACATGTATTTCGTGCATGACTTACTATATAGGTAAAACCAACAAGATGTTTAAAGAACGCATCCTTCGGCATCTTTTGGATATAAAAATCAAAGTAGAAAGTAATGCTCTGTATCAACATGTTCTCAAATGTAGTAATTATTCATTTAGATTTATGGCACTTTCTTTTTTTTCCCTCAAAATTTTTTTTAATTTTCAATTTAAATAACATTTACATAATATTTTTAAATATCATTTTAAACAAATTTATGGCACTTTCATGTATTAAAGAGACTATACGAGGAGGCGACCTATTTAATAGAACAGAGGCTGAAGAGGCAAGATGTATTATGAACCTGAGAGCAGATCATCCACCAGGGCTGAGCAGTACCATTAAAACACATTCTAAATGAGCAAAGTCTTAAATGTAAGAAATAGTAATTTCCTAAGCACTGCCACTTTAAAATGATATCACTGAAATGGATGTGTCAGCTGGTTGCAGACTGACTTTAAAAGGATGGATGTCAGCAAAAGGTAATCAGGATCTGAAAAAGGTTTAAACAACTGAAAGAGCTTGTTCTGACTTTTATGTTTTAATTTCAAATAAAGTGTATGTTTTTTATCTAGGTTTTACACTAAGACGGCATTTAGGAGGTGGTACGTTCATTTACTTTTCCTTGTTTTTAAGGTGCTCCAGATGGTGGTTTGCAGACTAATCCACTTCAGCTTCAGGCTTGATACTTCTGGGGCAAGACACATAACAAATGCTGCAGAAGCCATCATCAGGCCAGAGTGCATTGAACTGAAAATGTTGAACCCCTACCTGAAATTAGAGAAACTTTTCTGAACAGTTAACATTGGAACATGTCAATAACCATTCATAAGATCTATACCTTAGTGAAAGGAGGGGCAGAAGGTACTGTTAAATAACCATCTTGAAACTTTGAACCTCAAAGTTTTTAATCTAAACAAGATAATCACCACCCAAATTTCTTCTTGAAATGAAAAAGAACAAAAGTCTACAATAAGACCTATACCCTCATAAATCAGGAGGGACAGTTTCTTTGATCCCTTTTTTCACCAGTGATTCTGCCACGTTACCCGAACCACACCTTTAATGCCAAGGACTTGGAATGCTGTGGCACCTGTGCATGCTTTTGCTTGTAAGCAATCTATACATTGGAACTCTCCATTATCCAGCACTAAACCCAGACATCTGTAGGAACAGAAGTCCAGCTGCACTCACATTACTATTTTTCATCAGTCTGGCAAAACCTTTGCAAAGCAAAAAAATCCAGTTGGGGAGGAGACAGATAATGCAGAGGAAAGGCTAGATATCTCAAGTCAGATGGAATGCAACTGCCCAACAAGTCTCCTACAAAATTTTTATTATTATTATTATTTTTGTTAGAGCGCTCAGTCTGACACCTGGAGAAGCCTTTGGTCCTGAATTCCTTCTCCCATACAACTGAAACTCTGCCCTTTCCAAAGGGTTTACTCTGTCCCAGTCACCCTGTGAGGCAAATCCTGATAAAGAAATTGTCAGTGATTAAAAATAAGATAGAAGGGCCTAGCTAAATGCTCCTAAAATTAAAAAAGGGTGTGTGTCTACATGTGTGTGGGTATGATTGTGTATGCTAAAGAAAGGGATGAAAGACTGGGTCATTATAATAGAAACAGTGCAGCAAATTAGGCTTCATAAACAAGAGGAAGAAAAATGAGAGATTTGCTCAGGGTGTGAGATAGGAGTTTGGTTCAGGGATCTCAGAAGATGTGTGGTCTGGAGGAGATTGGAGAGATTCAGGGGACATATCTAAGTTAGAAATTGTAAAGTGTTGGCTAATAAGAAAAGTTAACTGCACAGGAAGAGGTGAACAGGAGCCAAGTAGAGATCCAATGAGGAGAAAAAGTTGGGGAGGGGAAAGATAGTGGACAGGAGGACATGGAGAGAGGCTGCAGAGGGGTACAGGCAAGAGAAAGTAGTACAGAGTTGCATTAAGGAAGAATGTAGAAGAGGTAGTAGCAAGAGAGGAAAAGGTCAAAAATTTAAGAACAGGTGCAAATTCCTGTACCAGGTGATGAAGAGAAGGCAGTGCCAGAGATGGCCATGCCAGAACCAACAAAGCCCAGAGAAGAGGAAGGAAATGGGCAGGGAGAGGCATTCAAATGGGAAAGAGGGTGAAAGGGACATAATAATGGATGTTTTTTTAGGAAGAGTACAACAGTGATGAGAATAGGAAGGGGGTGATCAACGAAGCACAATACAGACATGAAAGGTACTAGCACAGAACAGGGAGTGAAAGATGAGAGGTTTTGGTGAGTTTAAGCTCAGTCTCCAAGTGGATTAAGACTTGTGAAAGATGAGAGGTTTTGGTGAGTTTAAGCTCAGTCTCCAAGTGGATTAAGACTTGTGGAAGAGAGACAGGAGGGGCAAGGTTAAGGTCTCAGGGCCTACAGACTAAGATGTATGCTGGTTGGACTGGTGTCTCCAGGGTCTCCAAAAAACTTAAGTGGACCTGCAGGATACAGTATAACAGAAGGAGATAGTTTGTTGGAACAACAACACAACCTGCTGTGCACGTGATCCATTCATGGGACCTCTATAAGACCTACATAGTAAAGCTGTAGGACCTAATGCCAGAAAAGGGCAACACAGCCTTATACACAGCTCACTTGTGAACCATCCTTGGGACCATTCTAAATGGTGAGCATTTTTCAGTATAATTTAACTCTTCTACATGTAAGTCACCTATGTCATGGTGAAGTCTGGACCCTTTACCTAACAGGACACCTCCATCAATATCTGCCCGTTTTCTAAATTCAAGCAGCATACATTACAGTGAATATCTATTCTCTTGACATCCTACATGCCTATGTATCCTTGTAGGGACTTAGCAATATCTGGAAGCATGTGTGCATTGTTGTGGAGACTGGACAAATAGACTGTTATGCAAGACATAGAAAGTAATATAGTAGTTGTATACCCCCACCTCCAACCCCTCTGAGCACACTGACTGAACAAACAACCGACTCTTATGCATGACACAGAGAATAATGTATTGGTAATACAAATCACCAGCCCACCCCTCGAAGTACAAACTAAGATATAAATGTTGGCTGTTTTGTCCAATTCATCAATATGTTTTGGCTGGGGTGGGGGTCTCCAGGGTCTGCAAAGAACCAAAGTAAGATAAGTGAACTTGTTCATCAATAATTTTCATGTAGTGCATGTTGCACAGTGATTATGCTCCAGTATTGCCAAAATGACAAACTAGTTAAATGCTACAGTAGAGTGAGACTCAGTCTTAACAATTTTTAATCAGGCACCCCAAGAGCTGCTAAGATCAGGTCTTGCAGTAGTCACGCACAAATAACAGTGCTGACCATCAAACCACATTGGCAGAATACAAACAAACAGCTGTGTTTCTTCCTGCTGTGCCTGTAATGTATCCCTGCCTTTCTCACAAAATATCGTCTGCCCCTGACATGTCTTGCCATCTGTTTGCCAGTGCTAGCTAAGTGCTTTACCAGCTATGAAAGTCAGCAAAACACTTTGCACTTTTTTTTTTAATTCTAAATAGTAGTACATGGAGTGGATAATGCTCCATGCACAACAAAGAATTATGACTTGGTCTACGATCATAACCCTTTGTTAAATGTTCTCAACATGGATACCAATATTCACCTTGAGAGTACATTTGTTGGCATCCTTGGCTTGAACACATAATACAGTGGTTATGAAAAGAGACGTGCTCATAATCCTCTATATTGTGCACAACTGAACTTTGTGTTCCTTATTTGTTTACACTGAAGAAACAGTGATAACCAAATATCTGCTTAATAAATTTTGCGTTCAAACAGATAACATTCAGACTTTGAATCTGAAAGAGTTTAAGAGGCACAAAAATGAATACTTTGCAAAGGGGCAGCAGAAATCATATTACTGTATGTTCAACATGGGAAAGTGGTCAGTACATGGTCCAGTCGCCCAGGAAACAGTCATCCTTCTTAGTCCTGAAAATACTTTGTTATATCTAGGTGCATGCAACAAGTTATATATGACTTGTCTGCTAATAACTTACTCTGATGCAAAAACTACTTATCTACAAAATATGTTAGGCAAAATACAATATCTGCAGCATGCTGTTTAATAGCAGATTTTTGATATAAAAGTTATAACATCTGTAGCAACTTAGTACAGTTACAGACATGCACAGTATATTTTCATTGACCCCCTCCCTTGCAATATGTGCAACATGTCAAAAAAAGGATCTTAGTTACGTCTCCACTGCATTGCATTGCATTGTATTGCATAGTTTGGTACAAAACACAGAACTCAGCCCCCACCACCACAGCCATGTTCAAACAATTGTTTGGTGCAGATATTCTGTGCTTCATCAGGTTACATAATTTAGTGTGCTCATTACACTGTGCTACCATCCAGCCTTTATCTTACTGCTTCATTATGAATACAATTAGTATGGAGGAGAACCTCACAATTTTTGTCTGTTGCTCTAACCACACAAAGTCTGTCAGTACCATATATGCATGTTTCTGTGCTACCACAGTACCTTCAACAGAAATGAAGAGTAACAAAAACAGGGCAGTAAGTTATGTAACAACAGCTGTAATACAGTAACTAATTAATAAATGCAGAGCAGGAGTGGTTTTGTTCTTGACGATTATTAAATACATAGGCAGAATTTTGCCAGAAGGAATAGGAGAGTCTGTTATTGTAACTACTTCCAGAATTGTAGAATAATGCTCTGACTAAACAGAAATGATAATTATTTGAGCATTTTTCAGTATTTATTCCAAATAGATATGCAGCATAGCTGGCCCAAATAATACTTTATGGATATTTACATAGCATAATTCTGAACTTAAAAACAGCAGTTACAAAGTGCCTGTCTCAAACTAAGACTTTCATAACAAAATATAAAGCTCTCCAACCTCCATAAATAAAAAGTATTAATTTCTGTGGGTTTGAAAAATTAAACAAAAGTGAATACATCTGTGCTACATTTTAGGGGAGGCTCTTAACAGTTATATAAACAGCAAGAGATTCATATCCATTAGTATATCACCTCAGTCATTTAAAACTGTATACTTCATTGTTTTTTTCTTGAGACTTTTCCCAAAATGAGCATTACTGCATACATATTTGTAATGTAGTATAGGTGGGAACTTACCTTTAGCACCAAAGTGTGAATTGAAGAAGTGCCGTTCAGCCTGCCAACATAAAAAACCTTATATAATTCTGCTTGTATGATAATAAAAGCACTGCAGTTTCCTTAACACTCAAGTGTGAGGACAGGCTGTTGGTTTCTTGGCTCAAGTTATTAGCTAATTTTGTTCACCTGCCCTGCCTGCCATTATATTTAATAATGTAGACCCTCTGATCAGCAGATAACTGGCTTGTTTCCACCCCCACTGATTGATAGAAAATGTTTACAATTTATTACTTCTAGGCATGCCATTCACACCTTAGCATTTGGTAAAAAGTTAAGCAGAATAACTACACAAAAGCTGACTGTTTTTGTGACTCTAGCTTTGAGTAGAATATTGGAGAAAAAAAGAATGACTTCTATAAGTATTACCTTGATATCCTGCCTTCCCTGGAGCTTCAGCAGTGTGTGCCTAAAACAAAAACAGTATGGACAGAATATATGTCTATACTGTAAGAAGTTTAAGCATGGGTATATAAGAAGAAATATTTGATAGTAATGAATACTACTCCTCTACTAGTTTGCACACATCCTGACCTCAATTGAATTCATGCGAGTGTATGTGAGAGCTCTTACAGCTCTATGTTACCCTTTCAGCGATATGTAATATGAATGTCTGTTTGCACAAGTCCTTAGTTTTATAAAAATTTGAAATGTGTTGTTATACTTTTGAAATGTGCACTTTTTATCCAACAGCCCTTCATAGTGGCTTATCTTTCTGAGTCTTAAAATGATCAAAGCTACTAACTGATAAGTAATGTTTTTGGTGGTGCTGTGTGTTTACTCTTCAGTTACTTTTCTACAATTCATTTCCACTAACAGCTGAGGTCAGCACAGTTGTACAGTGAAGAAAGGCAGACCATAAATGCAGTTCTATGTCTCTGCTATCAGTTGTACACACCATGTGCACTACCTGCATTCTTTATTAATTAGATGTTTTCTTTCAGGAAACGGAGCTTGAGAGAGGTCATCAACCACCCTCCTGTGAGGCAATATTAGCCCCATTCACCAAATCCATCTGTAGCCTCAACACTGCCCAGTTGTGGTGAAACTGCCTGGCTACAGCCTCTTCTTCTGGATGACTGCAGAATGGAGATACAGAAGGAAAGCGGGCACAAGTGAGCTATGCTATACAATGTAAAAAGGAAATACAGTACAGTGTAAAGCATTTGCCAGTCATACCCAGCCCTCTATGCTGATAGTCATCTCAACTCCTGCATCAGCTCACCCTTTTGGGATGCCACACCCCCTGTGCTGTAAGGTACAGATGCACATTACTACAATGTTACAAGTGAAGGAATGCAGTCAGCATGAGAAATTGCAGGGAAATAAATACCTACAATTCACATTGCTCCCATGCTTCCCACTTTGGAGATCAGGCTGCTGGTTCTTCGACTCATTGCAGCAATGCCTGCACTGTTCCTCACACTGTTGAATATGCCTGTAGCTCAAGGTAACATTTGGCCCAAAGAATACCAGCCATCAATCATCCTAAATAGCACATCATAAGCACCAAACAGCCTAACCTTATATTTCTACTGCAGAAACTACACAACAGTCTTAGTTTTTTATGCACCTGTTTGGGGATGCAGAAGAACTTGTCATAATGCCCAAAATATCATGATTGTCAAGGAGTGGGGTGACATGGTACACTCACATGTATACAAATTTGTGTTCATAAATCCTGAGCAGTGATTTTTGCAGCCCAGGTGTGCAAAGTACAGCATGGAGAGCACTCCTGAATGAGCACGGGATGTCCTGTCACTGACTGCTTGTCTAATTAAAAGGCTGTGTAGACATATCCTGCTGCATGACAGCACAAGCCAGCCATTCAGAAACTAGAATGTAATAGTGAATAGAAGTATATAAAACAGAAACAGGAATATAATAGTGCAAAATGTATATAAACTTGTGGCTTTTAGCAGCACATCACCATTTTTGGTCACCACTGAGTGACATGACAGCATACTTATTCACACTTACTTTGTGTGATAGATACCGCAATAAGCTGTTAACCTATAACCTTTTCATTATTACAACTGTGCTTACATTTCAGAGGGCTGATAAAACACTATACAAATTTGCAGGTTGTATTGATATGACATATGGTCTATTGTACTTGTCAGAGATGTTCTTAACATATCCTGTGCAGATGCATTTTTGTTCTACATCATAATGCACTACCAAGTCAGTAGCGAGTCTATATTATAACATCAAAGTCTTACAACTTCAAATGTTATAATATCAAACTCATTAGAGCAAAACATCAGAAAACCAAACAGTCAGAATAGCAATTTTTTTCCCAGGGAAAATATTTGCTGTTCCGACAAACATACACACTACACAAGCACACCAAAATAAATAATCCACACACATACACTTCAGAAAACCCTACACTAAACCATACATATACCACTAGCTATCCACTTACCTTAACCCAACCCTAACCCTAAGGTCCCTAACTATCGCACACTCACCTTACCCGCTCCCTAACCCTAAAGTCCCTATCACACACTCACCTTACCCACTCCTTAACCCTAAGGTCCCTATCGCACACTCACCTTACCCGCTTCCTAACCCTAAAGTCCCTATCGCACACTCCTCTTACCCGCTCCCTAACCCTAAGGTCCCTGTCGCACACACTTACCTTAACCCGGTCCGTAACCTTCGCTCCACAGTTGAGGAAATAGCGAAGCTGCAGAAACGGTCCGCCAAATACTTTCCCTAAGAAAGTATTCGGTGTTCTGCAGCTTCGCTATTTCCAGTGTTCGCTGAATAGGGTCCAATATTATAACATTCGAAGTTGTAAGACTTCGATGTTATAATATAGACCCGTCAGTAGCTGCCTGGGTTACAGCAAAAAAGAACTCCTGAGGAAAAAATAAAGAAAAAAAAGAAAGAACTGCTGAACACAAACTGTTGCCACTTGTACTTAACATTTTCATATTAAAGATGTTAATTTCTTCACTGCAATTACCATGCTGTTTTTTTACATATTGTGTAGTAAGGCAACCAAGTGAACAGGAAATCATATATTCACTCTATGATTCTCAGCTCTCCTTTGAATATCTTTGTTTACTGTCATTTGCACACAATGCATATGGCACAGTGCAGATCATTGCTCTAATATGCAGTTCTACTCTTTGAATCACTCACAGCTTGTGCATTGCAACAAACCTGCAAACTGCCTCTGTGTTGTGCATAAATTATTGATGAATACCACCCCGTTGTCTTAATGTATGTTCAGTCTCCTTGATATCTGTAATAACAGACAGTGGACATTACTTAGAGCCAGATGGATAGGCATAACCAAGATTTCTGGAATTGTAAGCAAACTTCTAAGAGTGTAGCCACTTCTCACAAGAGTACCACCCATTAATCTCAGACGGTTTATTTTTCTAAACATTATATATTTTAAAAATGCTGAAGAAAATAAAAGAAAAACTCCAGCAATGACAGGCTTAGGCAAGATCTGCATTTAGCCAGTCAGGCATTCTGATAAAAAAATGCCACTGAATAAAATATATAACCATAAACCATGATAAATGTGTCAGATTTGTTTAAGTTAAATTTAAATTCTGCCACATAGCATTACAGAAAATAAATAAATTATATTTAAAAATTGTATGCCATGGCTTGCACAATGCATTCCTGGATAAACCCATGATCAGAAGACTAAAACCCAACTGCCTGCAGAAAGGCACATTTTCTGTATCAACAGTGCCTTTATATAAATAACCAAAAGAAAGTTTGAAACAGCATTGACCAACTATCAAAATCTGGTCACAATTCAACCCCCTTCTCCTTTCCTCAAATCATCAATAAAAAGACTGCTAATTAATTTCTTAAATACTTCCATACCTCTTTTTCAAAATTCTTGGCTAAAGAATCATCTTGCCTTCTATGAATGCTCATATGGTGGCCACAGTGTCTTCATGCACTCTCTCTCTCTCAGGAGACCTTGTGTATAAATTCTTGCTTAAACTTAAACCAGGACCAGCTGCCTTTAACAAAAGTCTGACTGCATTTCCAAAACATCTGCAAATTTTATCAAATACCCAGTGTCTCTTCTAATAAGTCGATCCAACAAAGAAGAGTGGATCCCTGAAATCTGGAGAGAAGTATTCACTGCTCATGCCACAAAGGTGGTCTATTGGTAGTACTATACACTATCACACTACCGCTCTGTTATTTATTTTAATAAAAGTTCTCAAAAACGTGTTCATTCTCAGCTACTGCAGCCACTAATAGATTACAGTGTTATCTTAAACAGCCAACATGGATCCTGACCAAAAGCTTTGAGGTTCATGTTTCCAATGCTACTCAGCTACTTCTATATTGTAGTGTTTGTACAATCCCCAATGCAATAGTCTTGCCACTTTATTTTGTCTTTGAGTATACAGACCTTTGGCCATGAGTGTACCATACCTAGCAACAAGATATGCAATTGTTTGGCTATATCTCCATAAAACATTTGCCATGATACGTCATATAAATCTTATTGAAATTTTAGTTGGTTATAGTCATTACAAGTACCACAAAATGGTTTACTAATTGTTTAGATGGAAAAGAGAAATTGTGCTTGCATTGGCAGTGAAATTGGTGTTCCCTATGGGTCTGTGAAGGATCTACTTCTGATTACTAACATTATAAATAACATGATTATTCACTGCAAAAGGTAACATTTATCAAATATGCAAGTGAAATGAGCATTATCCCAACTGATAATACCATTGACTCACACACTACAGCTTCATTTAAAGGCTATGGGCCTGTACCTCAAAGCAAGTTAGATGAAATCAGTGTTATTTACAATTAAATATTGTCAAGATTATATCATCTAATTTAATTCAGCAGATGTCACTCACTCCATACTCAGAAGAGTAACAGCTTTGGCATCTCTTCTTTAGGCAATTGTCTGTTAAGAGAAGTTAGCAGAACAGAACTCTTTGACTGCATCCTGGACAATCAAGTTAAAATTTAACAAACAAAAGCGGGTAACGTTGTACTGAAAACAAATCAGAAAGCTGTCAGGCTTTACATAATCAGTGCATTCCTTACACCTAGTGCCAGGAAATTCACAGGCAACATGCACCTACTATCAAAGGCAGCTTAGGTGAAATGAAGCCCATGGGCTAAAGACACAGGGATGTCCCTTGTATACTAGAGTTCTCATTTTCCACTTTCGTATGTGGCTAGTACTACCCAGGAACTTCCTCCCAATATTTTTATTTTCATGGCTTACATTCTATTACTATCCCTTTTCCACTCACCATCTTGTTTACTATTTCTTGTATTTCAGGGAAGTAATGAAAATGGATTAGGCTGCATGTGTCGCCTACTGAAAGTACGATAACAGGATTGTGTGTACAACAGTGCTGCCTTCTTAATGAAGACATTATAAAAAAATGCCTAATTCACACAATCCAACAGTTTCATACATAGTAGATATGGATCTTACACTAATAGCAAACATCATATATTTCTAAGACTATAATTATGATAACATTACACAACTTAAAGATACAGTAGGAACAGCTTCCGTTTTGTTTTCAGTAAACGTAGAAGAATTTCCATGCTGTCTTGGACAAATTCTCATAATCAGCATGAATCCCACTTCAGGTCATCCCTGAAAATAGGTGGTCTAGTTGAACTTAAACATTCATCAAAAATAAATAAATGAATAAATACATCCATGCATACATAAAAACATAAACATTGTATAGATAGGATAAAGTTAAGGTGCCGGATTCATGAAAGCATACACTAAGTGTACATAATCTGTTTTCAAGAACATCCTTACCATATGTTTTGTGCTGTCTTTTCACTCAGAAAGATTAGACCAAGTGCACCTGTAGTCTACACATTGTGATAACTTTATGAATCCCCCTTGATATTTAAAGTTACAAGAAAATCAGTAGGAAAACTAAATTAGGAGGAAGAAGGCGGGAGTTAGGCTTGTGTTATCTATGTACTTAGCGCAGGTCAAACTAAAACCACGAACCAAAAACCAAAATAACAGTATAACTCCAATGGCAAAGGGATGTCAGGCAAGAGCAGAGATTGTTAAATATGAACTATGTATTTCTCACTTATTAAAGTTTGTATTTAACAATCTCTGCTCCTGCCTGACGTCCCTTTGCCATTGGAGTTATACTGTTACTTAGCGCAGGTGTTAATGAATCTGACCCAAAGTGTAAAGTACTATAAACGTATATTTTTGTATCACATAATAAGAGTAAGCTCCCAGGAGCAAAAATACAAAGATGAGTGAATAATGTCCATAATTTACTTTGCTGTAGTACATTTTCCAGATTCTGGGAGAAGGCAGTCAACCTGTCCCCGGTAGCCTAATCTGCCTGAAGAAACAGTAATGTAGATTTATCCTCAGCTGGGTCAAGGCATGCCTCCTCTCAAATTGCTAACTTAGAATTCTTTCTAAATTAGAAAATATATACCCTGTGATTCAGAAATATGCATCACATTGTATTAGGTGATTGTGCACAATGAGTGGCCATGCAAAAGTTATGTGCAATTCAAAAGCCACACCTAGTGTGAGTAGAGGAGAGTGAGCAGAATAGCTGCTCAAAGTTTATGCCAATAGCAGTATAACAAGCTGTTAATGAACAGGAGTATTAAAATGAGTAGCTCTGAGTATGCAAACGAGGTAAAACAAATTGGCAGAGTGATTCAGAAATGTAAAAAGAGTATGACGTGATGAGCAATCACCAGTATTAGTAACCACAACAAACCCCTGGTGTACATGCAGGGATGCAGCAGAAATACGTTAGGGGTTGCCACTGCTGTAGTCAATGTGTAAATGCAACAAGCTAGTACTGTTGCTACTAGCCATAGCAGTGCTGTTTGCTGCCCTTGGAGATGCCATGTCACCCAATCATACTGAAAATTTCATTGCCTACATGACATTGACACTGGAGATCAAGACTGTGTGGGCAGATATACCATATAGATAGTAGATATGTGCCAGGCTTATCTGCAGGCTCTTGGAATTTGTGAACTACCTTTTTCAGTGGATACTAAGATATGCATGTATGTTTTACATATAAAACAAGTAATCGTTGTGATATTCCCAAAGTCTCAAACAACCCACTAAAAAGTATTGTGGGTTCAAAAGCAAAACAGTGTAAAAAACTTCTCTGTGTGGAAGATTTTTCATATATCTAGTTAATCACTGTATATTAATAAGATCAGCTAATGATAGTAGAAGTAGCAAACTTAAACTTGTCCTAAGTCAAAAAATAATAAAAAATATATAATGTGAAATATTATACAGAATTACTAAGTATTCAAAAGTAATCCAAGCAGGGTAGACAGTTTGTTTACAGTCGAAAATCCTTTATTAAGCACACAGACAAGCGATCCAAGTAAAACAAAAAAAAAAAATTCTGTTATTTTTGTTTTACTTGGATCACTTGTCTGTGTGCTTAATAAAGAATTTTTGACTGGAAACAGATTGTCTATGTTTTACATATACTAGCTACTGGAACTTTTCAGCAACCAAAGAGGGATACAGTGGATGTATCCCACGCATCTGCCTGTAGAATACGTTATCATTAATTGATCTCATGCTGAAGACTGTGGGGGAACATACATGGTTCCTACCTACCACTTGGAAGACATCCAGCACCATGCTAGATTAATAACTCTCTTTCTTGAGGTCCTAGAGACCACAGACTTCACTCACATTGAATGAAAGTCCCCACTTGGTGAGCTGGGAAGAAGATATGTGAACCATAAAGGGCATCACTCCATCAACTGGCAGGTAGTCTAGACACTATGACTCCCACGTATCGCACATATGTGACCTTAAAAACGGTATGTGCCTGGTGACTTTGCCAAAGGGCATCTTATTGGCAATGCTGGATATGCCCTGGAGCTCTAGTTGATGACATCTATCCCAAATCCCCAGACTGTGTCAGACAGTGGATACAACTATGACCTATTACAAACACAAATCATAGTGGAACATGGCAGCTGTAGGCATGCTTTCACTACCTTGATGTACCTGGTGTAACTCTGTTGTATAAACATAGCACCTGTGTTAGGATATTCTCACTGTGTACAATGTTACACAACATGCTAACGAGAAAAAAAATTGCAGCAGGGTGGTCAACTGCAACAGAAATATCTCCCAATGCACCCGGCAGTGGAGAGTGAGCCATATCAGGAGTCAGTGAAGAACACAGCATCAGGGGATGAGCACACCAGATGAAAGCAAGTGCAATATGCCATGGTACTGGCAAAGAAGTAATGGCTGGAACATAGCTTTTGTCTTTTGTAAAGCATATACACTATAGTAATATGTAATACATGCAAAACCAATTTCAGGGTATGCTTACCCATGCATACACTGTGCATCAGACATAGGCAATGCAAGTAACAAAGAATAAAGGGCACACCACAGTTATTATTTACATAGGTAAGTGAAGGAGCACAAGTATGCAATATCTTCCATGGGAAATGTGTGAGCACAGTACAAACTGAAAATTACTTGTGCTGTGTGTTCTAAAGGTGTTTCCAGAGAGGATTACTGCAAAATGTTTTTGGAGGGACCACTTTCACTGTGTGTGTGTGTGTGTGTGTGTGTGTGTGTGTGTGTGTGTGTGTGTGTGTGTGTGTGTGTGTGCTGTAGTAGTGTGTGAGGGTATTATGCTGAGACAGAAACTCAGTAGTAGTTTCAGCACTGTGGCTTGATCTAACAGAAAGCTCCATGGTATACATAGAACATGAGCAGGTATCCGTTGCATGCCCCCATCCATGAGAGCTGTCTCTTCCAGGAGGGTCATGAGTAATAACATGGCCTTGGCCAGAGGTAGGTGTATTGCATGACATTGAGTGGTGTTTGGTACCAGACATGGCACTAGTGTGAGAATGAAATCTTGGGGATGCTTTCTCCTGCCTATATGCACATGTACACTCAGAGTCACTGTGGAAATGGTGGCACTGTGTGACCTTGACCTTGTCTTTCCCTATACGATGGCTACCTTTGGTAGAGGCAGAGATGGCACAACTTTGTGAGCAATGCATGGCATGCAACATGGTAGCACGTGAGGGCTTGCTATGCACCAGTAGTTGGTTGACCAATTGAAAATGGCACACATGTGGGACATGCAATCCTGAAGGTCATCATCCATACCTGCAGTACTCATATCATCACTGCAAAGGCTGAGGTGTTACTAGGCTGTGCCTCCATGATGGCTCTACACATGTGCTGGGTTGCACCCATTGGCACAACCATTTCTGTGAGAGGGTAGTTCCTGTGCTCTCTATGTGCCTCCAGTATGCACATTCCTGTGGTCATCCTAACACACTATGGAGCCTGTGGCAGACATCAATGGCTGGGCCACACACTTCCCTTACTGCATATGTCTACACAACCTGTCCATTATATGGTGTGTGTGTCTTTGATGGTATCCACAGGCGCAGAGGCAGGGCCTATTGTCAGGGTAGGGGATCTTGTCAGAACACTCTTTGTGGGGCACATTGTCACTGTACTCCCTGATTATTCCATTTATTCACTGCCATTATTGTCAGTGTCGGACCTCTCTCCAACTTCAGGCAGTGGAAGGTCCTTAGTGTTGAAAATGGAGAGAGCATTATTTGTGAAGACACCAAAGCAGAACACCAAATATATGTAAAGTTAATCACCTGAACTTTATACCCAGTGCAGAATTAATAGACATGAAGAATGGCAGCAATAACAGGTAATATAACCTTACCTTGTTCAGGTGCCCTTGTATTTTGTATCTTTGGTGTACCTAATATGCAGGAAACATGCAACATCAGTGTCATGTGCAGTTATAAAGGGATCAAACCTAATTAATCATGCATTAATAGAGGGAGTGCACCTCATACCTTGAGCATCTACAACTAATATTCTAGGGGCACAATGCAGCTCAGCCTCAAGATCTGATACTTCACCATGGGAATGTGATGAGTCCAATACCCCATACAGAGATGCCAGAAACCCTCCCACCTCCAAATGGTGGTTCAAATGATAACCTGCTTCTCATTCCCCTACCTTCCTGTCATGACTTTCTGCATCATGTATAATGTCTGTTGCCCTTCGTCTGACCTACTGATAGTTGCTGTCCTGGCTATGGACATTATTAACATCTATGGCGATATCCTGTCAAACACAGTCAGAGCAGGGATGGTAAGCAGTCTCTTGTCCGAGCAGCTGCTGGCCACAGAGACAGATAGCCTGCATCAAGCCTTAATTTTCCTTTTGGGGGAAACATTCTCTTCTTTGCTTTTCCTTTGCCAGGCATGTTGCTGTGTGGGGAAAGAATATAACCATATGAGTCTGCCACTAAGGACTGCTTGTCAATGCAGACTACCTACAGTGCGCCACCCATCCTGTAGAGCTTATTAGGAATACTAACACATAGACATAACTGTAAGCTGCACATCCTTATACTAGTACCTGGACAAGAACCACCCCCACACACACACATGACCCAGTGAGCTACCCACACTTCCCAGCCAACCATAAGCCCCCCCCCCCCACACACACACACACACACATCAGATAACAGTGTAGTATACACTACACAGCTTACATTTCTCTGTAGGTAAACCCCAATGTTATACCCACAATGATCTCATTCTACAAAGTAGCAGTTACTCACAAGCACAACAAAGATGTCGGCTAAAGGTACAGTAGTACACTGTCTGTCTGTCATCAGCAACTTAACCAGACAAGTAAGAGGCTTGAAACTGTGAAACTATAGCTGACTTATTTTGCCCGAGTCTGAGAATGTGAACCAATAATAGAACTCTGCAGCATACAAGCAAGGTTACAGTACACATTAGGTGTATTAACACCAGTCTAATATGCATAAACATATCCATCATGACAGTTTAACAGTGGCCTATACACTGGGCACCACTATGAAAACAGCAGCTCACCCCACCCCTGTTATATTGGCAAGTTGCTGCTATAAACAGGCATGAGTGCCCTAGCTCATCATAAGGTAATGTTGGCATGATTCCTTTAAATGCTGTATCTGACAATTGCTCCATGGTGTGCCTCCCATTAACCTTCACATAACTTATGTGCAAACTCTCTGTGCTTCCATTAAGTACTTAAAACTCATTAAAACATTTAACATTCACTGTTAATTGTCTGCCACACATTATTACCACAAATACTTTAGTTAGCTACATATCCGCGGTGGTGGTGCTGCAGTAGCATTGTCACCTCACAGTAAGACGCTTTCTGGTTCGATTCTCAGCTAGAGCATCTTCTGCATGGAGACATGCGTGAATGGGCATACCTTCATTGAAGGTTGTGCATCAGGGCTGGTAACTCGGCGCATAAAAATCAACTACCAATCATTAGCGGACCGGAGTTCCGCTGTGGCGACCCCTAACCGGGAAAAGCCGAAAGGCACAAACAAACTTTAGTTAGCTACATGAAAATGTAAGGAAACTGTTGCATTAGCTTTCAGCAGTTAGTATTCCTGCTTTTCTTACTGTTACTTACTTTCCCCAATTGTAGATCCTTCAGCAGTCGCTGTTCTGTGTTCTCTTCTATAGCTTGAAAAGTCTCTAAGCAGCTGCTGGAGTTTATATCACTCAGATGTAGCCCTCTAAGCAGAAGGATTATGCAAATGAGGGCTCAGCTCATGAATCACTCAGTGTAACACATTGAGAAGAAGAGCCCTTTGTATATGTTTACATAACACCATGCACACCCAAGCACCTCTGAGGTACATTGAACACATTGGTATCTTTATATCAAAAGGAGGTTTCCTGCATCCTTGTTTATGCTAGAGTTCTGGCTTTGTACTGTTTGAACTACATGCTGTTAAGCATAAATATGATAGCCATATTTCACACCTTCCATTCCCATTTGCACATATTCAGGATGACAAGCACCATTTTAAAACCTGCCACTGACCATGCTGCTAGGTTGCTCTACAATGTGTGGCAATTCTGAAAATAGGAAATTATCATGACCATGGGGTGCCAGCCATGACTGTCTAGTATAAGATCTAGAGAATGGTCATGGCTTCTAATGGCACTGGTTCATGTTGGACAACACAGTAGTGCTCACAAGAGAGCAACATCTTCTTGTACTTGCTTCATAAAGATCATAAAGACTGTTTGCTTGGTAACACCTATGAGTGTCTCCAGTATAAGGTGGATACCTGGCACCATCTCAGCAGGGCATTTACTGATGTCATAGGCATTCCCCAAATTGGAAAGCAACAAATGCACCACTATGGTGATCTGCAGAGTAGCCATATTCTTAGCTGATGAGAAGAAATGAGGACACCAGAGATCAACTATAAGTATGCTGCAATGTTTTTGTCTAACCTACTAGTGTGAACAATGTAATAATTATAAATCTCTATTTTTCCACAGCCAAGAAAGCTATAGCAAATAATTTCTGCAGTACTGGAAGAAGTTGACTTGCTTTCCAAGAGTCTAAGCATAACTATTAATGCACACCAAACATTAAGCACTTTCATTCTGATGAAGTTCCATTTATTTGGAATGAAAGTGCTTAATGTTTGATGTGAATTAAAAAGTTTGCCTTAATAGTTGTACTTGAACTCTGTGATATTTTATCATTTGGTCACGTAGGCTGTTTAGCCTCTTGTTTTAAATCTTTGCACATGTCTGCTTTCCTGAGTTTCTTGTTTTTTTTTAGTTTTACTATTTTACTATATATTTGTAGTGAAAGACTTAATATATTTCATTTAACTAAACTTATAAATGTATTTCTAAATGTTAAAAAACTACTTCTTGTAAGAGAATGGCATTAAACTCTAAGCAATAGAATTGATAACTTTAAGACTATATAAGTTAAGAATATTATTTTATTTGTTTAACTTTGCTTAGTATGTGTATTACAGTGGTAAACTGAATGCCATCTCTAAGTAATATGCTAATTAGATGTGTTAAAGTGCTGGTGATATTGTTTTCTTTGTTCCTGTGTAACACATTCTTTTTACGTGTCATTTATGAATCAATTAACACTCAAAAAATCTTAAGAACAAAATAATGTTCCAGTTGTGTGAAAATGCTTAATTCTTTCTTGCCTTGCTTTCTACCTGCTCCTCAAGCTGATTTGAAGAAAATCTAGATCAAAGTTCATCACTAATGTCTGTGAAATCAGGAAGAAATGTTCGTTTTTTTGTTTTTTTTTCTGGGCGTATATATGTGAGAAATCTACTCAAAATAACATATTTTTTAATATTTATTTAGAAGTGAAGAACTGGTAAAACAAAAGCTATAGTAATGTTTTATATTGAGCTGTTTCTGACATATAATTTTCTTACATATTGCTGAATGTTAATAGCCTATGATTTATTGTTATTAACTCTAACGGTACATGTTAGTGGAAATAAGTATGGTTTGATGTTTGTTACTGATTAGACCAGTTTAAGAAGAATTAAGAAGTATGAGAAACCTACAGAGGACATTAGTTGCAGTGTGTGTGCTGTGAATTGTCATTTTCGCATGTTGTGATCAAATTATAATGCTAGGATGTGAAGCTTAAATCAGAACAGCAGTTCACAATGGCTAAAAAAAACATTGAAATTAAACAAGCAGGAATTAGTTTATATATAATCAAGATTATTGTAGTACTATAATTAATAAGAGGAGTAAACATCTTATGAATAATATGCAAATGCACAAGGAATGAAATATCTATGTAAAATTAATAAAAGAGTAGTATCAGTAAGTTAAGAAATATATAAATACACTGTAATCTCTAATACAGAGCTGATAATCAAATAGCTCTTTGATGTTATATTTTAGAAATATAAGTTATATAGAATAAGGTAGAATATTAATGGGCAAATAAGACAGAAAAATATATTTAAATAAACTGCTTATAAGAAAGATATGTATTACATATACCCGGATATGTTAAAAATATGAACGTACAAGATCTCATATAATATACATAGAAAGTCATTTAAAATATTTGAAAACATCCTCAAAGCTGAAATTTGAAGCGTGGTCATGTGAACTTTGAAGCTTTTTGCATATATATGCTATTAGATTCACAAAGACTCTCTAAAATAACTCATTTCATATCTCAGAGCTGAAATTTGAGTGTTATATTGTTGAATCAGTACATTCATTGTGATAGAAAATAAAGTAGATTTTCCAAGATGTTTGAACCTGGGAAGGGAGAATGGGATTTGAATTAAGCACATTGTACCTTCTGAAAACAATACAGACTGCATTTTTTCAAATGAATAGAAATAGCAAGACATTACCTTTGACCTCAGTAATGTACATATTTTTATGAATTAATTTAATAACCTAAAGGATTTCTAAATACTTTGATATTTATCATTGTCACAAAAGGAAATATTGCCAGCGCAGTTTGCTGGAAATTTGTAAATAATTATATGGCATTTGCGAATATTAATATGATTTATATAGAAGTGTGACAGAAGGAGACACTGCCATCCCAGCTACTTGGAATTTTGTAGATAATTATATGTCATTTGTGAATATCAACATAATTCATATGCTTATGTTACCAATGTATTAGAACTGTAGTTATGTGCATATCAAACTGCTGGTACAGAAGTGTGTGTAAAGTACTGAGCTTAAAGATGTATCCACACTGTACCCTATTGGAAAAGAACAGAAATGTATATAAACTATTGTATTTGTGGGAATGTATATCTTTTAACAGTGGGAACTGGCACATAGAAGGCTGACTTGCAAAACTTCAGTAAAATAGTTTAAATTAAATTGTATTATAACTGTGTCATAAAAGTGATGCTATCTTTTAGTTTCAGTGCAGCAAGGAGACAGGCTGTCTAAAGCTAGGGAGCCATCTGCATTATTTTGTAAGTGTTTCATTGTTTTGTCTTACAGCAGTTGCAAACATCTTTGTGATTAATAGAACATTATTAAACTTTTATCTAGTAATGGTGGAATATTTTTATACAATAAACGTCACAGTAGCTTTTGGCTAGTTTTTTATGTATTTTTAAGTATTAGTAGGTAGACAGATAGTATAGTAGTTTGTGTATTGTACTGGAAAATTAGGAATTAGTAACTTTGGTATCCATGGTTGGTTGTGTTTTATTGGCAAAATATACAGTTACAGTTGTAGATTTTTTCTATTTTTGTTATTTATGAGTTTTAGTAATTTAGTTTGTAGAAAGAAACAATTCAAAAACATGTGGAATGTTAAGATAGTATTGGAGGAATGCATTCAAGTCTTATTTACAATTGCATTAATATTGTGGATAAATGTGTCATATTATCTTTTAAAAGAAATCCTTTTAAATAAACAACATGGATAGTTTTAATTTATTATTTATTAATGCAAATGGATTAAATAATGGCAACAAAAGGAAATCATTAATAAGATACCTAAAATTAAATAGAGAAGACATTATATTCTTGCAAGATACTCACTTAATAGATAAAGATATACACTATTTAAATAAATTAGGTTACAAAATATTCTCATCTGCTTCTTTTAACAAAAAGAGTAGAGGAACTGCTATACTTTGCAGAAAATCTACGGTAATGCCTAAGGTCATGGAATCCATTAATGATCCCAAAGGAATGTATACATTTCTAATAATTAAATACAATGGCAAACTCTATAAACTAGCTAATTTTTACTGGATCTCTGGAAGAGGTGCACAAGTGGCTAAAGATCAATTATACTTATTACAGAGTCATTGTAAGGGTAGTTTAATTTTAGCAGGGAATTTCAACTTCATATCTAGTACAGAAGATACAAGTAAACAGAGGAAAGCTAAAAATTCTGGCATCACCTAAAGCACTAAACAGATGGATTAGTAATAATAATTTAGTTGATCTAATAGTAAAAGCAAAAGGTAAGTCATTATTCTTCACTCATTATTCTTATGTGCATGGGACGCAAACTAGAATTGATACTACAGATTTACTTAATAAAGTTAATTATTTTAAAACTATTCCTTGTCCTTTACCTGATTATAATGCACTAAGTATTACTATATTAATGGGTGTAAGAAAAGTCCAGATTATTTATAGCAGTATATATGGTGAAATTAAAAAAAATTAAGTGCTATCTTAAGAAACAAAATTGAGTTTTTTTTTTATCATAGAATGATAATGGCCAGGTTAGCAAAACCATATATGGGACTCCTTAATAATGCATATTAAAGATAGCATGGGAAGATGTGCTAGAAATAAAACGGAAGAGTGGGATAACGAGTTGTTAGCAATACAAGATGAAGTACACAAAGTGAGGCTTGAACAACAAACAAAGAAATTAAATAATACTGAATTAATTAAAAAAATAATGATGGAATATCAGTTTTAATGCATTAAGTAGAGATAACTTTAGAAAAATGAAATTGCACAGTTATGCAAGGACTTCAAAAATATACATAGATTAGCTAATAGAAGTAAGATGTTAAGCAAAAAGGCACAAACCGATAATATCCAAAATCCTTGTACTAATAAGCTTACTTCATACATAGATGAAATACTTAATATTTAAAAAAATCCATAAAGATCTTAATAAAGAGAAAAATAATAATCCTGATGATTACAAAATTGATAAGTTTTTAAAGAAAAATGTTACCAGTAAACTTAATAACTAACAAATATGTCTGTTGAATAAGCCTATTACCCTAATAGAAGTTAAAAAAGCATTAAAAAATGGAAAAATGGTAAAGCTCCAGGATTAGACGGTTTACTTATGGAATTATATAGTCTGCTTCTGTTAAATATTTTAGAATTACTGAGTAACATTTTCAGGATAATTCTGAGTGACAAAATAATTCCTCCCTCATGGAAATTTTCTGTAATCTCACGTACACTTAAACAATGAAAGGATAATAAGTTTGTTTCCTCACATAGACTTATTTCTTTATTATATGTAGACTATAAAATATTTATTTCCATCTCCACTACAAGATTAAGAGATATAGTAGATACATGAATTAATGAAGATCAAACAGTATTTATAGTCAATAGATTAACTTATGATAATATAAAAAGGATATTACTATCTTAGATTTAGCAAAAGGAATGAACAAGAAATTGTCCCTAATTAGCTTAAATATCAAGAGAGATTTTGATTCTGTAGAATGAACTATTTGTTTAAAACCTCATAAGCATTTGCGTTACCAGAACAATTTATTGAAATATTAAAAAAACTGTGTAGAAAATCCAAAGCATATGTTAAAACTGGATCTTACATTTCTCAAGGATTCACATTAAGCCAAAGCACAAAGCAAGGGTGTGCCTTGTCCCCTCTACTATTGGTATTAGTTATCAAACCCTTAGACATTAGTATAAGAAGCAATGAAAAAAATGGAGTCTCAATTAGCAGGGATTGTCAATCTAAAATACAGCTTTCTGCAGATGACATTTTACATCCTATAGGAAATTTTAATGATTCAATAGAAAAAATAAATGAGGAAATTGAAAAGTTTCAAAAAGTATCACTGCTGAAATTTAATAATAATAAAACTGAAACTTTAGTGTTAAATCAATAACTAGATAATAAGTTTAAAGATAAATATAAATATAATTGGGAAGAAAAAGAACTAAAATATTTAGGAATAAAAATCTATCAAGATGTGAGTAAGATTAATAATAATAATGCTGAAAAAATAATTGAAGACATTTTATTTCTTATTAGAAATGGATTTTTTCTTTTTGTTTTACTTCTGAAGGTAGGTTAGTAGTTATTAAATTATATTACCAATATTACCCAAGATTATATACGTCTAAAAGATTTTTAAAAACACCACTAAAAGGACTAGGAGTCACAAAATCCAATACAAAAAAATAAAAATTTTGTAAAGTTGGTACAAACTAATAAATGCTTGGCTAGAGCATTTGTAGCATCCTTATTTTTAATATCTAATAAATGCTCAAAAATATGAGTGCACAATTTCCTAACAGTTTTTCCTCAGATAAAAACATTGACAAGAGTCACAGGTAGCTAAATACACCACAGATGCTGTATAACATGTAAACTTGCCTTTAGCCCATAACTGCAAACCATTATGCCTAAGGACAACATTAGATTCTTCATAAATAAATTATTTATTTATTTAACATTTGTCGACCAGGAAAGTCTGACTAGGACAGAGCCTATTTTCAGTGGAGGCCCAGGGAGAAATGCTCCAGATGCATGTCTTTGGATTGTGGGAGGAAACTGGAGTACCCAGAGGAAACCCACGCAAATGCAGTATTAACATGCAAACTCCGCACAGAAGGTACCCCAGCCAAGAATCAAACCGCAGAACCTCTTGCTGTGAGTCAACTTTAACCACTCCACCACTGCACTGCCCTGCACTGTTTACATCCATTACAATGGAACATGTCAATTTTGTTAACATTATCAGTAATAGGGACTTCTTCAGTTTGTTGGAGATGTCTTATAGATGTAAAGCTGATTGGGCACACATGTTTATGGAAAGTAAAAAAATAAATGTAAATTGGGAATAGATAAGTATGTTTTAAGGGGTTATGGTCTGATAATTGTTCTTTAACTAGACCAATATTACTAATGAAGAAACAGAATTCTCCCAGTGCTATGGTGGACTGCTCAAAAGTGAAATGCAAAAACAAAGACAGCAATTTCACCTAAGTGGCTTCTTAAATCCAATATTGTCCACAAACAGATTTTGGTGATCACGATTGCGCTTATTGTGTGGATTCCAAGGGACTTTCATTCCATTTTTATTTGTTTGTTTATTTGTTTTATTAAATAGTGATCGAGCTTTGGACCAAAATCTGTTTGTGGACAATATTGGATTTAAGAATCCATTTAGGTGAACTTGCTGTCTTTGTTTTTGCAATATTACTAATGAATGTTCCACTTCCTGTATCTGTAAAAGCCAAACAACAAAAAATATTCTGGAGTCGTTTGGCAGTTTCTGGAAAAGGTATTACAAAAAATGGAAATCAAACTCAGCTCTTATGTTCAAAGAAATTTTAAATATAACATCAATATTATGTAAAACTGAAAAGGAACTGATCAGAATAAGCTCTATAAATCATACTAAGAATTTTAGTGGTTGAGACAGCTTTGAAATGCTGCTATTGAAATACCAAGACTCTTAATGTGCTAATTGTATAAGATTACCTTGAGGATTCAATGTATTCTTAACACTGTATAACAGCATGTGATGCTGAATTCCATCCTTTCTGTGTATAAGAATGCTTTAGGTTCCATTTCCACTCAAGTGCTTTGGTTCATTTTCCATTACTAGCAATGCAGTATAGCATACGAGGAGTGAAACATTCCTGACTGTGCTGTCCTGTGGATGAGATGTTCAGCCAAAGCTGTATCTGCCTAAGTTGTGGTAGTTCCAGTGGATGTAAACGTTACCATGGCATTTATCAGAAAGAGTAGGGTAAGTTTCCTAGTGCTCTGCCTAATTTCTAGCAGTTAACAGGAATTCCACTTTGGCCACCCCTGAAAAGAGTACAATGGCCCGAAGAGACTGACCCAGTGTGCAAAAAATAAATACATAAAAAGTCCAGAATACCTTATATAGTTTGACCAGTGTCTTAAGTACTTTGTGGTACAGGAAAGGAGGATGAGACATGCCCATACTGTGAGAAGGATGGTGGTTTCCTCCTGGCTTGTGCTACTGCTGCTCTAATGACAAGGCCTCAGATCATATGTCTTAGCAGTTTTGTTTGGAGGGGCAGAGGGGGTGTCTTATACATACCTTTTACTTAAGGCTTAAGGTAATCCCACCTATGTGTTTAATATTCTTTGATCCTGAACAATCATTTATCTTAAAAATGGGGTAGCATGGAACCAGATGCTCCTGTTTAAATCAAAGTTTAAAGCTAGAGTTAATTTCACATTAAAGAGAGTCTAGTTGATAGAGGGTATCCCTATTTTATCTCTTGCATGTAGGAATATGGAACTTGGTTAGTTAAGCAGTATGGGTGTCGGATGGCTGGGAATAGAGAAGCTGAGTGCTTATACAGCTTATCTCCTCTAGCTCAGAGAGGGTTGCAGGTTCTGGACAAAACACTGGGGTAGCACCTACAAGACAGCCTTCAAGAAGATGGCAAAATATACAGTGCTGTTAGATGATAATTTCAGTTTCTTTTCAAAGGAAAGGAAGTAGAAAATCCCACCAGACAGTCTCTCCTGAGAAGAACAGACTTCCAGCAGCCTTCACTCTTGAACCCCAGAACTGAAATATTTATACAAAATGTGTTTAAGTATATATTTCAGAATGTAAGAAAATGAAGAAAACTGAAAAGAACAGAGGCGTGCATAAATGGGGAGGCAGAGAATGTGTATTCTTCTTCTTCTTCTTTTGGCTTTTCCTGGTTGTATTGGATGGACTATATAGGGCTGGACTGTTGTTTAACTTCTTGAGATCAGTTGTATAGGGTGGGGTTTTCAATTTAGACGTATGAGGGGAGGAGTTCTTTTTTTTCTTCTGTTATATAGTTTGCTTTTATCGGGTGATACAGAAGAAGTTATGTTGTTGACTAGGATATGGTAATGGATCATATCATAGATGTGACAGAGTTTTGGATGGATATGAATATACCACCAGTGACGTCAGTGATGAAACAGGTATCAATATTTTCCAAGGTCAGTAAAAGTCCTAGAGACAGCAATTTCTTATTGAAGCTTCTAGCACTGAGTAGCATCATTTTTATGTTGACTTGATTTGGTTTGGCTACACTGGAAGATAGCACAGGTTGGCACTATAGGGATGGATAAAGTCTAGGCCAGTGTTTGAAAGCTTTAAGTCGAGAGCTGCAGGCCATCCCAAGCAAAGCAGCTAGGTCTGTCATCTATCTCATTACAGGCAGACACGCTGTGAACCCCATTAGATGACACCAATAACTAAGCCAACTGTTGACATCAATTAATTTTTGTTATTTTGTGGTATCATTTTTCATAAGACACTGCTCAAGACTAGTTGCATACTATCCTGAGATGCATATTCATAGAGCTTCATCATATGTCTGTTCATATAATCCAAGAGTGTGTGTCTTATGTTATTTACACCCACATGAACAATGACCATATCATATGTGCACCCTAGGTGAAGGCACTTGAGTCCCCTAGTAACCTTATGTATCCTGACACCTGAGAAGCAGCTAACATCCTTTAATTGCTCAGTCTGTTGACTGGAGCATCTACATGTCTCATTATCGAGTCATATATTACTAGGACATTTCCACATGCAATGGCTGGAATGAGAAGCTTGGTGACTTCACTTTTCAGAGAATGTGTTGAATGGTACTGCACTTTTTCTTTCCCCTTGACACACAGTAATTGCAGTCACATATGGGAAGTTTGCTAAAAGGGAACATATTCTTCCAATAAACTGAATATATTTAAATCACAAGTCAGTATTTGTCAGTAGAACTAACCCTGCCTGGTCTCTAGTTTCACCTGCTTCTTGCAGTAGGAGACATGATTCATGTTCTTTCTGCTCGTATTGAAAGGGAAAAAGTCAAATCTGAGAACTGTGGCAGGTGTAAAATAAAATACTAGAACAACACTGACAACCTGTAGTACTTTCTACATGTACCAGTGGCTGTATCCAGTGCAGCAAGCAGGTGTCTATCCGCTGAGCAAACATTAATATACCTAGAAAGAAATATGGCCATTGTACACATGGAGATACACCAGGGAGTGTCAACAAATGATGACATGTGGTAGCATAACCCTACCACATAATAGGTCCCTGCAGAAACCCACAATAAATGCAGTTGACAAGCCTGGCTCCATGACCCAGAGAGATGGAGCTATTACTGTGACCCAGGCAACTGAGCTTGATTAGTGGCCCTGGCACTGGAGCAGTCTAGCAGGGATGGAGAACACTGAAGGGATATCTCTCCCCGCAGGTGGGGATGATAGCGAGGTCTCAGGGGAAAATAAGTCAGTGTGATTTTCTCTAGTGGAGATCAGTGGAAACCACCACTCATATTTATTGAGGGGAAAGTCAGACTGCTTGGAGGTACATTCCTTGTGGAAATGAAAAAGACAGCTTTCATGGTCAGCCCATTGCAAGACTTCTCCAAGATAATGATTGTCAGACAAAGAAATAAGCGAAGAAATAAATAAATAAATGCAGCCAGCATATTTCACTGTGTGCCATCAACACCTCCACCTGACACAAAAGCCCAAGACAATAGTCCACATACCTGAGCAAGGCTGACTGACATACCAACAAATGGCAAAGCAGTCCACTTACAGTATAATTCTGGGCACTGCTGCCTATGCGCTGCCTTCCGTGCATAGAGATCATCAGTATGGCAGAATAAGAATCCAGTAGCCCTTCCCTTAAATAACTTTTACAGCATGATCTTGTTCTTCCATATTTATTAAAAAACTTCCTCATGACCTCCCCCATCTGCTGTTTATTCATTATGTTGATGGGATGGTCATATACCAATTGTGTCACTCTTACACCAACATAAAATGCCAACACCAGTCAAACTTATGTAAGCTCCAGTGATGGCTCATAAACCATAAACTACTTCTCATCCCCACCAAGACCAAAGCTATGCTTTTTGGAACTCCACAGAAAATTCACCAAGCACGTAAACTCTTTAACTAACTTTGACCTACACAATCACTCCATACTTCATTCAAATACCTTGGGCTGTGGCTTGATCAGTCACTAAACTTCCATTTCCACATAGACAAAGTCCTCTTCTAGGCCTCTTCTAAGCCAAAAAGATCTCAAGTCTTCTATTCCAACCAGCCAGAACAGTCATTTGCAAAGGGGTTCTCCTTTCTCAGGATGAATATGGGCTCCCTATTTTTGCTTCTGCCTCCAAGAAAAACATTGCTAAACTCCAGACTATCTCTAAGAGCATCTGCCAATTCATTACAAACTTGCCTCTCTGTGAGCATCACTGTATCACCCAAGAAAAAGCCAAATAACTACCCATAAAACAAAGATCTAACCTACTTTTAGGATCCCAAATCTACAAACTAGTCCACCTCCACACATTTACTCACCTTGCAACTAGACCATGAAAAAACCTCTTCATACAACCTGAGACACTACTCACAAGATACACCAACTACCCCTAGAACAAATCTCCACAGCACTGCATCTGCTTTCTCCTCTCAGGTGCCTACCATTTGGCAAGCTCTCCCTGTCGACATTAAAGAAATCAACACATTCCAAATCTAGAATGCAACTCAAAAAGTACTTTGCCATCAAAGCCAAATGCTCCTGCTTCAAGACAGGACACATCACCTAACCTATCTCCTTTCTGAGTTTCTTTTCATCTGTCAAGATTCACTGAAGATTGACCCACTTTAGAAACTGCATATATTGCACATTATATGCTGATAAATTGTACATTGCATTGTGCTTGTTCACAGGAATGTATATACACAAATTTTCTTTGTAGTTAGTCTGAATTATTTTGTTATTGTTTACATTTGGGTATTTTTGTATGTGAAATTTTTGTATTTCACAAAGGCTGAGCCTGAAATTGACCAATACTGATCAGTGTGCATGACCCCAGGAAACAAATATATATTGCATGCCATCATACTGATGTCTGCACTATTCCTCTGTCCCAAAATACCTGTGGAAGAGGTCAATACCTCAGCCAGGTCATTTGTGGTATTAACTTTATGAACAGGACCAGCATAGGGATCCAATAGCCCTTCCTTGAAATAACAGATAGAATATTATCTTGTTCTTCTTCATACACTATGCAGAACCTCTTTGCTGGATACTTGCAGAGGTAGCCATTGTTATGTGAATATCCTTAGAAAATGGAGAAACATTTCCAAGGAGTAAAATGGTAGTTGTAACTCATGAGCAGAATGTAATCTCTGAATACCTGGCAACGTAGTTTGCAGATGTACGGAAGCTCAATGCATGTATTCATATTCATGCAGGTCTCCTGTACAAGGCTGTGGCTATGGGATGTCAGAGGTTAGCCTAACCACCAAGCTGTACTTCATGCTACAGATGAATGGCAACAAAATAAAAGGATTCATAGACATCTGACATCTGTGGTACTTGACATTTGCTTATGTGCTATGCACAAATGTATAAAGTTGCCTCCATTATGCTAATTTACAAATATTTGAAAAGCTATTTTGCCGATATAGGTGGCAGTGATTGCAGGAATATCAGCCCATTCAACATTTATAGTCAGCTCTTTGGAGGCAGAAACATAGATGGTCCAGCCAGTGCCCCACCCCATCAGCTCTTCAAGTGAAGAGCAAAAAATAGCACTTTACTGTATTAAGCACATTGTAGCGATTACTTTATTACAGATCCAGCCCCTCCCTCATCTCTTCCAGTGAAGAGCAAAAAGGAAGGATGTTTCTTCTAAGAGCCAGATGTACAATGTGCTCCATTCCCCTTGCCCAGCCATTCAGATCCCATTTCTGTGCCCTACCCTCAACCCTCATCCATTTTATTAAAAAAATAAATAATAATTTTTTCTCTTATAAACTGCAGAAAACTGTTAAAAATATAGAAAGCATTTGCTACAGTTTATACCTTAACTCCATGGAGTGTTACAGCGCTCAGGTTTTAGTTAAAAAAATTGTTTTTTACTTTGAAATTGTACCAAACTGCTTGCTACAATACAGAAAGCAGTTGCTATAGTTTATACCACACAGAAAGCTACAGTGCTCAGGTTTGACCACAAATGCAATGCCAACTTTTAAAAGCCGGTATTGCATTACCAATATGGTCAGATGATAGCACTTCCCCAAGACTTTGCAACCCAGAGCTGTTGCCCCTCTTTCCCCAATCTAGCTATGTTGCTGTTTGGAGGTAGTCATTACTTTGCAAGTGTGTGGTAAGCTATCTTTGTCCACCTCCTTAAGGATATGCACCCTTGTGCAGGTACTCATTTTATATAAACACAGCAATATGAAATGTTGTGCCTGCATGTATCATGTGTGCATATATTGTAATGGGAAAAAAAGGTAGCCCACAATATCAGGAAGAGATGCCCCTGTATATGCCTCAATCTTCTTATGGAGATGGTATACCCTGTGTATATTATGCATTGGTCTGTGGTGCTGGCCACAGCATTGCTATGTCCTATACAGAATCATTCAGTCATAAAATGTACAAGGCAGCTGGGCCATGTGGCCATTTATGCCTTACCAGTACTCACCCTTGGACCTTGGCCAGTCATACTGGGGATGAATTTATGAATACCCAGTCACTTGTCTAATTCCTTCTTGAAGGAAGATAACATGTCACATTGTTTGATTTGGATAGGAGTCTGCCCCAGAGAAGGGGTAGTTATTGCTTGACAAATGTGTCTCTCTCTCTCTCTGCCGTGATTTATTTATTTGCTGAAGCAGGTTCAGATTGCTGGTTCTAGTTTTCACTTAGCGCTTCATTTGTGGAGAAATAAGATGGCTTGGACTGTTGAATCTCTAATGGTCCAGAAGGCAGGGCACAGATCACCCCTATATTCATTCTACTAGGGAATGAACCCAGGACCTTCTGCATGTAAGCAGATGTGATAACTACTAGGCCACATATGTGTGTATCTCCCCCAATGTAGTACTATATAACTGCATCACTTGTGTTTCCTCAGGAGACCCCCAGTATTGGAAAAAGAGGGACTGCCTTTCCCTGTACATACTTCTAGATTCTAACAAGCAAGTTGGGCCTTGTATGGCATAACTCCAAAGCTTTTCCTTTGCCTATAGTGCTGTAAACCCAGGTTATCCTTATGTCCATAGCACTAATCATACCAGTCCCAGCAGATATGGTCTATAGTAATGTCTCTTGTGTTCACAGATATCAGTCCACATGTCCTGAGGATGATGTAGATGTCAGCCACTGAAAACTTTTAGTCCTTCTGAAAATGAGGTCCTGCTATAGGTACTTTATGGTACCAGGTATTCCAGACACTAATTCATTAAATCAGTGCTGTAGGTGGGTTGAAATGCACACTAAGGCAGACTTGTAAGAGGGCAACTAACATGCTACACCATGCCTAGACAAAGGCACATACCATGGTGGCTCAGTGGCCACCCAGCAGAAGCAGGATAACAGATCTTCAGGAAGTATCTGGTATCTTTGCTGTTGGACAATGATACTGAGATCACCACACGAGTGGACACATGCATCAGGATGGACAAACCTCAACAACTTTCTAGGATGAAGCACCTGGTTAATAACACATACAGCAGATTTCTATACAGCACCACTACAGAAACAGCAAGCTGACCACACCATATGCTTCTTCTGCATTGTCATAGGAACATCAGGTGTTTATGCACATCAAAACAGTGGTATGGGAAGGTTAGGACTTTATGGTACATCCTGCATGGTCACCCTTAATATGCATGCCACAAAACTAAAGTTGTAGCACAGATACTCATGCTCAATGCAGAGTGTCTTTTGTTATGCATTCACAGGACAATGGTCTGCCCTGTGTTCTTTGTTGTGCATTCACAGGGTAGACCACTGCTATGGTGACACCTGAGGAGCCTTGGATAGGGAAAATAGGTTGATGTTGACACCCGTGCAGTGGCTGATGATAATGATGACAAGGCACAAATACCTAGGTAACAATCAAATGGCATAGTGTCACTTTCTGTCACCATCCTGGGTGGCCCTTGAGATGGCACATAAGCTCAATCAGCTGATGTGCCAGACTATCATCCAAGTACAGTCTGCAGGTACCCAGTCCATCACGAGCTGATTGCTGTTGCATGGCACTCACAAGATGTTGCTCAGTACTTCCAGCCACTCTGTGAAGACAGGGAGTCCAGGGACACTG
The DNA here is from genome assembly GCF_019279795.1 of Protopterus annectens. NCBI lineage: Eukaryota > Metazoa > Chordata > Ceratodontiformes > Protopteridae > Protopterus > Protopterus annectens. Next base: position 444,725,540 of record NC_056737.1, on the reverse strand, counting down.
TAATGACTGGTTTTATGTGATCTATGCTGACACACACTGCTTCCATGATTATTTCCATGTATGGATTGTCAGTGCTGATATCACTACCTAGAATGGTACAGTTGTCCAAGGATGGGGTAGCATATGTATCCAGGCTAGCCAAGTAGTAGGACCATCACAAGGTACACAGTCTTCACCTATATCAAGTAGTGTAGCCTACTCTGTCATTACATGTAATGAGTGGCAATGACACTCAGACTCCACTGGCAAGGCACCTTGCCAGAGGAATCCATCCAGGTCATGGTTCCACAGTTATAGACAATCCCTACTATGGAAGGCCCCAAATCCTACTTCACAAGGCTAACAGTTTGGCCCCTGGTCACAGTCGCATATTGGCACCCCCTTCCCAATGCAGGAGGAACTAATACCTGACACAGAGTACCTATGTCTGCCACCTATTGCATGCTCTCTCACTCAGTCTATGTTGACAGGCAAGTATCATTGTGTCCCTTGTCATCTGGGCACATGATGATGACTGTGACCCATGCCACCCTCCTTCCTGTATCATGTAAGGGGAACTGTCTGGAGCACAGTGTGACCTGGCAATGCACTCACCAGCATAGCCTGATAGTAACACTTCATGCATCATGCTTGTTTTCATAGGTTCCTAGATAAGTACTAGGCTAGCTGCACTTGCAGGCCATTTTAAGCCTAGCTGATTTTCCTTTTTTATGCTTGAAATAACCTACTCCACTTAGTTATAGGTTGGTCTTACCTATCCCATGGTCAATAATTATATATTACCCCTAATAAAAACATCTGAGATCAGGATATAGATAATTTGAGGAGATCCATGCATAGGATAAAGCATTTAGGAGCTGCCTCTGTCCATTAGTACTATAGGGGGCAGTCCTGGGGTAAATTTTCTGTTTCCAATCCATAGAACTAATTTGCACATGAATATGGACAGGGATGAACTTTGTTTTATTTGGATGGCGAGTCTGTTCCACAGCAGCTGTAGCCTCTGTGAGATATATCTGTCTACCAAACCATTCTGTTGATGTTTCAGAAGAGGTTTAGATCCCTAGACCAAATATTTCTGATGCTATTTGACTTGATGATGTGCAGTAAACCCATCAGTAATGGGCTGGAGGGTGCCCTGTATGTAGACACAGGTCACCTCTTAGCACTCTGCAGGATATCGAGTATACTGGTAGGGCTTTGAGATGGTTCATGTAGGACATGTTATTTAGGCCTTGCATCCTTTTAATACGCCATCTCTTTAGGTGTTCCACTTGTTGCATGTGTCTGAACAGATACATGCCAAAGGAGGCATTATATTCAATGACTGACCTAATGAGAGCTGAGTAAAGGGGGATAATGGCATCCCTAGATCTAGACACAATTCCTTTATTTGTAAGCTATGTAATATAGAAGATCTTTCTTAAAACAACAAAGCCATGGTGGTCATAAGCTCCCAAATCCCAAACAACTGGGTCATCTCCTAGGTCAGTATTGCCAGTGTAGTTGTTCCCTGGATTAGATGACTTCCCAGTTGATACAATAATGCATTTTTTGGCATTTAGTTTTAGTCCATGATTTTGGCACCAGTTATTTATTTGAGATAAACCTTGTTGCTGGATGGCTAAGTCATTTGGGGATTCAATGACTGCTCCTAGCTTGCTGTCATCTGCAAACTTAGTTAGCCTGAGCCCTTTGATATTGGCTTTTACTTCAGAAAAGTAAATTTCAAACAGGAGAAGTCTCAGCACAGAACCCTGGGGGACCCTACTGGTGACTGTTCTCTTTGTGGAGGTATCGTCCCCTATTTTGATTATCTGTGTCCTATCTGTGAGCTAGTTGGGAATTCAGTGGGTGACATAGGGGTTTATTCCTAGTTTTGCATGATACTGCACTATTACCATGTGCTTGTCGGGCTCATAGTTCTGGACTAGATGTTACCTGTCACTGCCTGAGGAGGTATGGTGTGGCTGCTGTTTGCTGCTTTTCAGGCTCACTGCCATCAGCCAGTGAAATTGCTGCACCTTCTGTGCCAGATGTGTGTGAGAGCCCTGACTGAACCTATACAATGGGTTTGGCCTGCCTGCATCCTCATAGCCATAATATGTGGCGTGGCACATACTAGAAACATCTTGCAGGTCATGGCAGGGTCCTACTGCATTACCTCTCCCAATGTAGCTAGGCAGTAAAAGCAGGTTTTGGCTGATAGAACACATGCTCAATGATGTTAGGTTTGTGTGCGTGCTGTGCTATAGTGAGCTGGGCAATACTTTGTAACGCTCATATAGCTGTTATATTAGCCAGGACTCTAGGAGGCACCCAGTATCATCTGCAATTTAGCCATACACATTTCCTCTAACCACAATGTCTGCATTTACCAAGTAGATGACCCTGTGGAATATCCCTTTCTGGAGGTGGTGATACAGCTGAGATGCACATCATATATATATATATATATATATATATATATATATATATATATATGTATATATGTATATATGTATAAATGCATATATATATATATATATATATATATATATACACATACATATATAGATATATATATATATATATATATATATATATATATATATATATATATATATATATATACATATATAGATATATATATATATATATATATATATATATATATATATATATATATATATATATATATATATATATATATATATATATATATATATATATATATATATATATAGGCATATATATATATATATATATATATATATATATATATATATATAGGCATATATATATATATATATATATATATATATATATATATATATATATATATAGGCATATATATATATATATATATATATATATATATATATATATATATATATATATATATATATATATATATATATATATATATACATATATTATATGACCTGTCTGGGTTCTGTGTGTACACATTAGAAACAATCCCATGCATATCACACACTACCTATTAGTTTATAGAATGGTAGCTTTTTCTATTCACAAACCTTTATGACAGCAGACAAAATGGGGCTCGTATTGCTACATCAGTATAACGTATGGCGCCCAATACCTTATGAAGGTGAGAGATGTCATAGGTAAGTTCATTCACATGTAAAAACACTGCAATGGAGAGCTTGTAAGTATTCTAAAGATAGAAGCCTGAGAAGTATGTAGCATGGTTCCCTTTGGTCTTTAAAAGGTCTCTGTAACTAGGATGGAAAGTGGCTACAAGATAGAAAGGTCACACATTGGTGTACATTCCACATGTGGGAGAAGCATATCAACCAAGCTGCAAGCAACATCCAGATCTACACAGAAACAATCAGTAATCTTATGGTCAGTAAAGCTATGGAATATTATCCAATGATGGTAATATTTTCATTGGCATCCAGATGCCTCCTTCTGCATATCAGTGGGAAGTGTCATTACTAACAACCATTAAATATTGCTGCATGATGTTAGTGTGATCCTAAGTATTTTTGGTAACTGCAAATCTTTGGTATTTTCAGAGTGCTTTGCCCTTTTATATTCTGGTGAACTTTGCTGCACAATTTATCCCCTTATGACAGAAAAGCATGACTCTGTTCATGTTGTATACATCAGCATGTCCCTGTCTCCTCATTTCCCCTATCAGTTTCATTTGCAAGTCTTTCTGGTTTCATGTGCATGTGTTCTCTGTTGTGTATTTCTGCTGTCTGCATTGTTTTGCAATGCAGCATTATAAATTGCTACTTGTTTGCTCATGGCCATTTCTTGCACAACTGCATGTGTAGTATGCAACTTTTCTATAAATCCTAGTCAAAATCTACAGAAATTTTAAGATATCATAAAAGAGGGAAATATTGGAGAGCAGTGATGAAAAGGTGACGTGGCTAGAAGAAACTAGACTATAGGACTAAACAGATGGGAAGTTCTGAAATCAATAAGCCAGGCACAGAGAATCCCTAGCAACAGTAACGTCAAACCAGAAAATCAGGAAAGATCTTATCATATTGATGAGGGTAGCAAAAAGGATCAAACTGACATTACTTTCTGTTTCCAACTGTTAGAAACCTCTTCATATGTCAGTAATTTCTCTTCTACAAATAGGTGATATGTAATAAATAATCCATATTCAAATTTACTTTAGCAATGGCCACAGCTTTACAAAAATATATATTTTCCAAACCAGTGACAACACAGCAGCACCCAGATTTCCAGCTTGGGATAGTTAGTTATTATTTATTCCCCCTGACTACAAAATGCACTGAAATATGGAACATACAAATAGGTGATAGATAATACATAATACATATTCAACTGTACTTTAGCAATGGTCACAGCTTTACAAAAATGCATTTTCCAAACCAATGACAACACAACAGCACTCAGGTTGTTGTATTTAGTTATTATTTTTTTATTCCACACTTACTACAAACCACACTGAAATATGGATGTATTTATTGTCTGTCTGTTTCTCTGCTAAGTATGTGGTCTGATATAAACTGGTAAATGTTAACATTTTCCATACATTTTGTAATTTATTGTTACAGTTTTCATATGCATAATAAATAAGTATATATTAACACACTGATTACATATTTGCAATATACCAACATTTTTTATGATGGCATACATATCATTTGTAAAGTGTATATACAATTCTACAATATGTTATTCATCATAGCATTTAGAAGCAGAATTAACTGTATTTGTAATAAAATTTATCATTTACACTGTTGCGTGTTTAGATCTGTTCCTACTAGGTAGTTACGTTTTGTAGTGCAGAATTCTTTTTGCATATACAAAAGTGTGTAAATTTACTTTAAAGGTTTGGGGGTGTAATAAATACTTCTGCTTGCGTATATAATTTACCATTTTGGTGTTGATAGTCTATGACGGATGGCTGTAGAATTTGCAGGTATCATTTTTTTTAAAGGTATGCTTTGAGTAGTTAAATTTATCTTGTATTCATAAAGTGTGTGTGTGTGTGTGTGTGTGTGTGTGTGTGTGTGTGTGTGTGTGTGTGTGTGTGTGTGTGTGTGTGTGTGTGTGTAGGGGGTGATTTTGATCAACTCAAGGGTCCTAATGTGGAGACTGCTCTGCCTGTGCAAGCCTTTAATATCCCGAGTTTTATCTTTTTTAAATCAATTTAGTTTATGTGTTGGTTGAAGGTTGGGGAGTTTGGTGTTAGACAATATTCCACATACATATGAGATTATATAGTAATATATATGTTAACAGGTCAGATATTTCCTGTACTTGCAGGCATTTGATTTTTTTGGCATGGTGTGACAGTGACATTTGCTCTTTGCTGCTGCAAGTGTACATCTGTAGATTTTGTTAGCCAATGTCCAAAGGATATTAAATGTGTAGGTCATACTGATGGAGAACAATAGTGAGTCATCCATTAGTAGGAGTAGATATACTCTGTTACCTAGAGCAGTTCCCAATGCAGGGTAAGAGCCCTAGCCTTTTTACCTGACAGTTTTAGTAGTTATTTATTTGGGCTATCATGGTGTCTACATTTTAGTTAAATGTGAGACACTGTTCAGGGGTTATCCCTAAATATTTGAATGACTGTACACTTTTCATAAGTGAGCCATCTAGATAAAGTTATTTGCAGTGTTCACAATCTTTGTTGTTTGCTAGATATTATGAATTTACTTGTTGTGACATTAGCTATAATGTTTGTCAAACCATTGTGTTGTTTATGTCCTGTTGTATTGTTTTATTGTTGTGGCATGCATCACCTAGTGCTACAACAATATCATATACATATAAGAAGATGCAGGACTGTGTTTTAGAGATGATAATGCATTAATGAATATATTGGCATGCAATTGTACAAGTATAAACTTTGTGGGAATTATTTTATGATTAGCTGTGGCATGGAAATGTCCTACTGTACCTTGACTTGGTATAACCCATTTAAGATATTTTTATTTTTATTTTATTTTTATTTATCCTTTGTTTACTGGGTTAGTCCTACTAGGCTTGTAGCCTGTTTTCAGGGGAGACCTGAGGTGGCATTTATACTACTAGGGAAAATTTGGCCAGAACATCAGAGAACTTACCCTAGGTGCCATGAGATCTTTTATATCCACCTGAGCTACCACCAACTCAAGCATATGGGGCCTCAGTTTAACATTTCATTCAAAGAATGGCACACTCAGGAGTGCAGCACCCCTTATGCTGCACTGCAGTGTCCACAATTGATATACCTGGTATAGGAACAGAACCCAAAGCCTTTTGTACAAATGGCACGTGTGCTACCTGTTGCACCACTAATAGTAAGGGATGCTCACATAAGCTAAGTGAATCTTTCTTTTAGAAAGCCTTGATTCATGTTGCTATAGCCCCAGGGCCAGTGCTTCTTCCTGTTATAAATCACTGTTATTCCTCTTGCTGAATGTCATATTTGTTTGCATATTGTTGTAACTGTTGTAATACTTTTTCTTGCAGCTTACCAATCCAGGAAGTGTGAAGATTTGATTATTTATTTATTTATTTGCATTTGTTTACCAGGAGGTCTACTGGGCCAGGGTGAGCCCGTTTTCAGTAGAGCCCTGAGAAGAAAAACTCCAAAAAAATCATGATAAAGCTGCAGAATCAAAATACAGAAATCAAACAGTGATGGTACAGAACACAACATTACAGAATAGGTGATCCAATAAAATAGATAATACTAGTTATACAGATGTTAGATTTTAAGTATGCAAGCCAAACAAGAATGCAATCGATGACATGGGATAATAGTGAATGTCTGAACGATACAGTATTGTAGATCTGCAGTAGAAAGGGGAAGATAGAAAACAGCAGATTAGAGATACTGAAAGCAAGGGATAGCCTCAGAGCTATTTTTATATAAGCATCAAGGGTGAGTAGAGGATATGATAGGTAACTGATATAGTAGATTATGCGTGGCTGGGTGGTACATGTTGGACTTAGTAAGCTGGAAGCACCGAATGCATATATGAGGAGTCTGAGCTGTAAGCGAGATGGGGAGGAAAAGTAGAAAGGCTAGTAATATTGGATTTTTTTATAGTCAGTGCTGGTACATGTACATAGCCAATGGGAGAACAAGTGCTGTTTCAGCACAATCTTAAAGCATTCAGGGTTACTAGTAGACCTAAATGAATGAGGGAGAGCATTTCATAGTTTTGCTATAGCATATGGGTAACGCATTTGACTGGCAGAAAGGTTAAGTTTTGCTACACTAAGGGAGCATCTGATTGAGTGATCGCAGAGGTCTGTTTGGGTGATACATAGTGAACAGAGAGGAGATGACAGGACAACTAGAAGGCTTATAGGTTAGCTTATGAGCTGTGGTTTGTTGCACGTATGTTAGATGTTGGGGAAGTTCTAGCCAGTTTAGACATTGCAGTGATACACAGTGGTGGGAGAAATGTTTGGTGCTGGTTACAAATTTTGTGATTTTATTGTAGCATGAGTCCAGTTTGGATTTAAGAGAGGACTGTATATTAGTAAGGAGAGGTGAACCATAGAGCAAGGATGGAAGTACAAAGGAAGAGGCAAGGAACAGTCTTGCTGCATAGGTGAGGAGGTGTTTGCACCTGTACAGGATGCCTAGTTTTTGATATTTTTTTTTATGTTTGTGTTAATATGTTGGCCAAAAGTTAAATGTTCACCTATGCTGACCCCTAGAAGTTTGTTAGATGGGACTACTTAAAGGCAAGTGTTGTTGAGTGAGTTAATGGTAAATTCATTTTTGGTTAGGGATGTTGTTCTTTGGGGGGTAAATACCATGAGTTTGGTTTTATTAGCATTTAGGGCTAAATGGCTATTATACATCCAGGTTTCAGCAGAGGTGAAGGCATTTTGGGTGAGTGTAAGTAGTTCTGAAGTAGACTTGGCCATGCAGATGATAGTGGAGTCATCTGTATAATGGATGACATTAGCAAGGGGTATGCTGGTATAGAAATCATTAATGAAAATGCTGAAGAGCAGTGAACCTAGTATGGAGCCTTGTGGGACTCCAGTATTGATGTTGAGGAAAGGAGAGAGGGATTGGTGCCATCTTGATATTTCATATAAGTCATATTGATGGTAATAGTCAGGTTTATCTGGCTGCTTGTTTTAGATATTGGCATTTCTATTGCTTTTTTCTATACCTGCAGCCTGCAAGAACATTCCTTGTTTTGCATGTTACTGGTGTTGTAATTAAATTCATTGCCTGCTTTAAGTATTTTGGCTCTGTGGGATGAAAATATCTTTTTATTGAATTTGCTACTTACTTAGCAATGAAAAAATGTGAGTATCTGTAATGACTCAGAATAGAAATGAGGGCATTAGGGGATAATTTGTGACAATGTTTTATTTGCATTTGTACTGTAGATGAAATTGTATAATTTGGGGATTCTTTAAGTAAACTAGATGGTACTTCTGTGGTACTTGCTAAAAGTTCACATTTCCTTTTACTGTGATATTTTGCTTTGTGCTGACACCTCCTATCAAAATGTTTACTTTCTCCAAAAGTAAATGTGGGCTTTCTAGATATTGAGGTTGTTGGCCTTTGATGCATGTGATTTTATGATTTCTTTTTAATTACTTCTTACAGAGGTCTTATACAATGACAAACCTCTGTCTGTTGGCTTTACTGTTGGTTTAGCTTCCCATCAATCATAGTAAACCATTTCATTTAATGAGGGATCTACCTTCTGGGGTCAACCATGGTTGTGTGTATACCCTATGTCTGGGTGTTTTCATGGGAAAATATTTAAAATCATCTTTGCTCATGTGGAATTTCAAGACAGTTCTTTTTTTTCTAATTAGTTGCTGAGATTTCATAAGTGATGATATATAATGTTGCCAGGGTGTTTCTTGGACTAGAAAACTACTAGTGTGTAGTTATTGCAGAAAGGTAGATGACTGGTTATATTCTGTAGTATACTAGGTTTATTCATTAGCAATAGGCATATGTCATAATTTCTAGATTAATAATTAGGCAGTATGACTTCTTTTTTTTAAATGTGCTAAATTATTATTTAATATGTACTGTGTAGTGTGTACTTTTATTTCTGTTTCCTCCTAACATGTTGGAATTAAAATTTTATATAATAATTATGCTCTTCTGTAAGCTATAGTATGCTATCCAAGGTAGCATATAGAAGAATGATGGTGGACAGATACAGGACTTAGACTCCTAATATACACAGATGTAAGCAGTCATTTCTGCTACCTAGTCTGGCCTATATTCTGTTGGATGAGGATTTTCACTTTATTTGTGGGATTCAATATTTTTTATTTACATATTAAAATAACTCCTCCACCTACCCATTTGCCTAGGCTGTCATCTCTTCTGTAGTGATATTCATGTATTAGATGCATGAAGAAATGGATTGTGGATTTATCTCTAGATTCTGGTAGGCAGCATGTACCAGGGTTTCTAGAAAACTGTGCATAACAGTTACATTTTACTACTAATGCAACATACATTTGTGAGCTCCATATTGCTTCCTTACTAGTCCTTGTTAGTGGTTTTAATGGTATTGGTAGTAGATGTAGCCACTATTAATGTGGTGTCAGGATTATTTACATATCTCTTGTTCAGGTAGTATTTTAAGCTTGTATAGCTTTAATAAATAATTATGGAATGCTCAGCTGAGGTTATGACAATGTCTATGAATTTGTTTAGCATTAGTAGTTCAACAGGTAGCACACTTGTCTTTTGTCAGGGAAGACCAAAAGGCTATGGTTTCTATTCTTACTCTGATGTGATTGGGTTGGCTGATACCGCAGTGCTGCATTAGAGGGGGTGTTGCACTCCTAAGTGTGCTGTCCTTTGGATGAGATTTTAAATTGAGGTCCCATCTGCTTGAGCTGGTAATAGTTCAGGTTAATGTGAAAGATCCCATGATACTATCAAAAAGAGTACGGTCTTTTATTTAACACAATATTAAATCATAATTTATATATTTAAAACATGCACATATTTACCGGCACATATATATATATATACATTTCTATTTTTTACTTTTTTTTTATAATATCCTCTTAGTTATTCTTCCATAAGTGATCCCTACTCCTTCCACAACCATAATCTGATTTTTTTTGTAATACATCTGCCAAAATCCATTATCATTAAACAAACTTTCATTCAATCTTTCATTCCAAATAACCCATATTGCATAAAATAAATTATCTACTCTTCTTACATATTATTTCCTCTTATTCTAATAAAATTCATACATATTTATATTCACATCTATATTGTTTATAGCATTATATCTTTATAAAAAATTTGTTCGCACAACTTTTTCCAGTGTCACTGCTCTTTTACTTAAAAAAAAAGCATGCTCGGTTGTCTCTTCCTCACCACAAAATAAACACATTCTGTCAGCTTTTTGTATGGCATATTCCTCTTTACTGGTAACTTATTTATTCACAGTCTCCATAGGAAACCCTGACACGCTACTATCTTGGTACACCACTTTTTCCTTACTTTAATGGCTTGAATAATTTATTCTGGTAAATGTTCCTATGGATTTACATAATATTGTTTCATCACATCATTATACCACATCCTATCTTTCTCTATATAACCATTTTTATTTTCCATGTTAGTATTTTTATTGATGAATTTTAATTTATTCATCTACATGATCTTTTTCTTATTCTTACCATCTCCCAGATGTTTTGTACTTCTTTTTCATTCTCACTATTATATTCTCATTCTCTTCCTTTACCCACATTAATACTCTATACAAATTGAAAACTAACTGGATTTAATAACCTCATTCCCTCCTTCATCTTCACTGATATACAACACATCTCTTTTCACTGGGTTTACTCTTGAACCTCATATGAAATAAAACACTAATTGCACAATTTCCTTTCCATATTTTTTCTGTGATCATATAAACATTTGATATATGTGTGTATCGTATATATATATATATATATATATATATATATATATATATATATACCAAAGCCCAAAGGATCGAAGTCTTGAAATATCAAAACATAAAATAAAATCTAAAATGTTAAAACTTCTGAATTAGCATTTTTGCAGGGCGCAAGCCCTCCTCCACTCCCCAAGTGGGGGGCTGCACACCCCACACCCCCTGCTACTTAAATATACAAACTCTGAGATCACAGTACAGTGAAGAGAACTGTAAAGTTCCCATTCTGCACTGTATGATGATCTCCATTGACGGGTTTGACATTTCAAGACTTTGATCCTCTGGGCTTCGGTAATCAGAGGTTTGAAGTTTTGAAATTTCGAGATTTGGTAGGGGACCCACGTGTGTGTGTGTGTGTGTGTGTGTGTGTGTGTGTGTGTGTGTGTGTGTGTGTGTGTGTGTGTGTGTCTGTTATTTTTTTCAATTAATACTGAATTCACCAGATAAAAGTTTTCCTGAGTGATAATCTATATGTCCTCCACAGAAGATATATTTCTTTCATTTCTTTTATCAAACCCTCCCATTGCATCAGAACTACATATTTTCCCAAATTGTATTCCTAGCAAAGACACTTCATTCACTGAAAAATACACCCCACAATTTTCACCACATCACCCAAACTCTTACCTTTATCTTTATTCAGGGTCATTCCCATTTACTTTAAACATTGATTGAGACAAACTAATAATTCTCTCATCCATTTTTTGTTCTTGGCAACTACACATATGTAATCTGCATATTTCAAAACTACTGGAATCACAATCTCCTTTTACATCACATATCTAGCATCTTTTATTTTATAAGCCATTTCACTCACTATTACATTCACTGCCAATGCAAACAATATTCTACTCATTTGGCATCCTTGTCTTTTGCCACACTTCATATATATGTCTTTACTTAGCCACCTATTCACAAACACTCTCACTATATTTTGATATGCTGACATACACACTCTCCTAATTCTATTACTTATTCAATATTTCTCCATACCATCCCACAAAGCATCATACCCTACTGTATCAAATGCCTTCTAATATCACTTACCAGAAGTTTCACAGCCTTACTTTCACTTACTTTAATATCCACAATTTTTATCACTACCAATAACAAATTTTGATCTCCCTTCTCTTTTATACCAAATATACTTTATTCTATAATATCCCTCATCCTTCCTTCCATTCTCCTATGTATTACTCTCATAAAAAAATATAATCTGTGTTATTTAGTGTGATGGGTCCCAAAAAAAAAAAAAAAAAAAACAAGGAACACAGTGGACCTCAGCTTATGCCCTCAAGGAATAACATTTACACCACATGGCTTCCTTTTATGTAGTATCTTAATTACATTCAATTAAGAACTGTGCCCATTAACAAAGTATAATGGATTAAATTGACAGTGCATCCCCTTTACCTAAAACTCATTAATAAATATTTTATACAAAAATATTATAAAAACACCTTCATTGCATAATCCTCAAATGACATTTAAATTTATGTCCTGATTCAACCCCCAGGATACAAAGTTCCAAAATTAATAATTAAATTGGTTTTTAATGCCAATAACCTACAGTACATTGGGGAATGGTGAATATCTATTCACAAAAAAACATTTTTCTTCTTTATCTCCAGTTCTCCTATTATTATTTAAACAACCTCTCACCATGTAATTCCGTGCCCTCAAAGTGTTGTCGGCTTCCCCCAAAAGAATTTTGTCTTTACTTTCAGCTGAATTCAAAATGTTTTCACAATATCCCCTGCTTATTAACTTAGATCTTACTTTGAAGAATTCACCCCCAAGTTTGTATTTGTTTGATGTATTGTTAGCTATACCCAAATATTCCCCATATGGAAAAGACGCCAAAAGGCAAGGGGCATGCATGCTACTTGCCATTAAAAAATTGTTGACCGCCGTCTCTTTGATGAATGGCCTGTATTGTACCCTAAGATCCTCTCAAACAAAACATTCCAGATCCAAATATTGTATAACTTCTGTATGTGTATGAACGGTGAACTCTAGTCCAAATTGATTTTGTAAATCTGTCATGAACTCATGAAATTCCCCCCACATATCCATATGATGAATATCAAATCATCTATAAACCTTTTAAAGATGATTACTCTTCGTTCAAAGAATTCTGTATTATAAATGTAGGAATTTTCAATATGATTCATGAAAATAATGGCATAAGCAGGGGCATAAAATGCCCCCATAGCTGTTCCTTCTTTTTGTAAATAATACTTACTCTCAAATGTAAAACAGATGTGCTTTAATGAAAATCCCATAAGACAAAGCACATAATCTGTACGTAGACCTTCAGCTAGCATTTTTCTAACTGCTTCCATCCTTCATATATTCTTAATGCTAGTGTACAAAGACTTAACATCAACACTGGCCCAGTAGTAGTCCTTACCCCACTCCATGGCACTGATTAGGTCAGAGAGTTGCTTTCCATTTTTAATGTGTGACATAATCCTGGTCAAACAGCCCTTAAGTTGGGAATCCAGGAAAATGCCCACATTTTGCAAGTATGCCCCCTTGCCTGATTCAGTTGGTCTCCCTGAAGGATTGCTTAAACTTTTGTGAATTTTGGGTATGACTACAAACGTTGCATCCTTTGGATTCCTAATGTGTAATTTCCTGATATCTGAAGCAGAAAGAAAACCAAACCTTTCTCCCCTCTCAAATAACTCTAACAGCTGTAAATTAATTCACCTACAGGATTATAGGTTAATTCTTCATACACACAAACATCATTAAGTAAGTTTTCAGCCATTTTATTATAATATTCTCTGGATAGAATTACTCAATTACCCCCCTTGTCCGCTTTGGTGAACACATTGTTTGTATTATTTTTTCTTAAATGCAGTAATGCTTCCCACTCACTTTTATTCAAATTATATTTTTGTTTGTCCCTTTGATTTTGTTGTATTCCACCTCAAGCTGTTTGCATAAAACATTTACAAACATGCACACACTAACAGAGGTTTTGGGAGGTAAGAAAGTGATTGTATGAGGTACATGAGATGCCTTTAACCTGCCATACCCAGTTATAAAGCATGCCCCTTGATCACTTTCCTCATCTGTTATATCAACAAATCACAAATATCATAAAGCTCATGCTCATAAATTGACAAGTTCAACAAAGAATCATTATCATCATCAGTTATTCTGTTACATAAACTCATGTTATTTTCCTGACTAATTTCGTTCTAGTTGCGATTTTTAAAAAACACCTTTAAACGTAACTTACAACAGAAATGAATAACCTCTAACATTAAGTCTGCCAAACTCAGAAAATAAGTAGGGATAAACTTAACCCCCCTGTCATGTAGTGACTCAATGTCCTTATTCAAAGATAAGTGGGATAAATTAACAATTTTTAAGTCCACAGGATCATTTTCAATATTTTGAGCAGCTTCATACCTTTTCTGGACACATACATTAAGTCCCGTGCTGTAGTTGCATGCTGTTTACTCTGAGATTCCACCATTGGAAGTTAGTTCCTCTTTCTCCTGTTCCTGCCGCCTAAATTGGGGTTCCCCTGCCACTTGTAACATTGGCCCATGGATACTTTGGGTATTCCCTTTTGCCCCATTGTATCCGCTGCATCCTCGCTCAACTCCTCAAAGGAGATGCTCTTTTTGCTGGATGCTGTTTCCGTGGATGACAAGGAAGAATCACGCTGATCACATGTTTTCTCATTGGTCCAATGACCTCTTGCTCTCCCCCTCATAGGGTTATGCTACCAGGCAAAAATTAGGTTGTTTTTCTAATCATTTATGTCCCTCTGCAACTTGCCCTTTTACCAAAGCATAACAGCTTCCTCCGCTTTGTCTACCCTCAATTTGATATCCTTCATCTGGATATCTAATAAGGATTCCGGAGTGACATCAACCAAACGATTCTGCAGCTCTAAAACCTCAGCCTGTACCTTATCTTGCAATCTGGTGTTTTGTTTAATACGAATCTTGAGCCAGGTTTCAGTGCACATTAAGGAGGCGGCATTCCATTCCTCTGATAAATCCGCTTCCTCCTCAAAAAGTCAAATGCAGGCAAACGGCTAATTCAGAACCCCCCCTAGGGATAACGTCCAAGCCCACATACTTTTCTAGGAGTTTGATGGCATAAACAATGCTACCTCCTTTATTAAAAAACATTCCAATGTTTCAAAATTCACCTCATGGGCATTCATCTCTCCCAATGACCGAGGGTCGTCGCTGGCAATTCTTGCATCTCTCTCTCCTTCCACAAATCTGAACAGGAAAAACTGGAACCTTCAGCTGCCATAATGTAATTCTCCACTAGTTCCCAATAATCCCAGACATGATAAAAACTCAAAAACCAACAATGTAACACCCCAAAAAAAAAAAAAAAAAAACAAGGAACACAGTGGAGTAAAACTGAAATTTTACTGGTGCATCCGATACCTTGGCTCACACCTTCAAAGAATAACATTTACACCACATGGCTTCATTTTATGTGGTATCTTACATTCAGTTAAGAACTGTGTCCATTAACAAAGTATAATGAATTAAAGTGACAGTTGAAAATTCCTACATTTATAATACAGAATTCTTTGGACGAAGAGTAATCATCTAAAAGGTTTACAGATGATTTGATATTCATATGCAAAGGAGATGTGGGGGAATTTCATGAGTTCATGACAGATTTACATAATCAGTTTGGGCTAGAGTTCACCTTTCATACACATAGAGAAGTCATACAATATTTGGATCTGGAATTTTGTTTTGGAGATGACCATAGGGTACAATACAGGCCATTTATCAAAGAGACGGTGGTCAACAATTTTTTAATGGCAAGTAGCATGCATGCATGCTCCTCACCTTTTGGCATCTTTGCCATATGGGGAATATTTGGGTATAGCTAACAATACATCAAACAAATACAAACTTGGGGATGAGTTCTTAAATGTAAGATCTAAGTTAATAAGCAGGGGATATTGTGAAAACATTTTGAATTCAGCTGAAAGTAAAGTCAAAAGTCTTTTGGGGAAGCCGACAACACTTTGAGGGCACGGAATTACATGGTGAGACGTTGTTTAAATAATAATAGGAGAATTAGGGATAATGAAGAAAAAATTTCTTTTGTGAATAAATATTCACCATTCTCCAATGTACTTAGAAAGCTTGTGGACAGATTCTGGCCTGTCATCAGCAATGATGAAAGTTTAAATGGATTGTTTACCAAAAGGGTCACCTTTTCATACAACTTGTTTATGAATTTGAAGGAACTTCTTAATACGGGAAAAGTAGGCAAGGTTAGTGCAAGGAAATGGAGTTTCCCATGTGGTAGGTATAAAATATGCAGAAGGATTAGGAACCTGGATGGGGTCACTATCGATGGAAGGGTTTTTAGGGCCCAAGATGAATTTAAGTGTGATTCTTGTGGTGTGGTCTACATTATTGGCTGTGACTGTGTACCTATCAGATGGTACATAGGGCAAACCAAAAGAGTAGTAAAAAGATGCATCATAGAATATCTGAGGGATCTCAGAAATGGGAGGTTAGACAGCACAGTAGCATATAATTTCTATAGTGTTCATGGAAATTCAGATTCCAGTTTCTTTTTCAGTGTGTTGGTTAAACCCCATTCCTGTCAGGGAGAAGAATATTTGAGCAGGTTATTGGCATTAGAAACAAAGTTAATTATTCATTTTGGAACTTTGTATCCTGGGGGTTAAATCAGGACATACATTTAAATGTTATGTGAGGGTTATACAATGAAGGTTTTTTATAATATTTTTGTATAAAATATCTATTAGTGAGTTTTGGGTAAAGGGGATGCACTGTTACTTTAATTCATTATAATTTGTTAATGGGCACAGTTCTTAATTCAATGTAATTAAGATACTATATAAAAGAAAGCCATGTGGTGTAAATGTAATTCCTTGAACGCGTAAGCCGAGGTACCGGATGCACTGGTAAAATTTAAATTTTACTCCACTGTGTTCCTTGTTTGTTTGTTTTTTTTGTTTGTTTTGTTTTTTTGTGTTACATTGTTAGTTATTGAGCTTTTATTGTGTTAGTGTGATGAGTCTCCATTTTTTATTTAATTCTTCTTGTCTTGCTTCTATATAAATTTTAATATCCTACTACATAACTCTTCCTAAACAAATCATTCCAGCACTCATTCAGTACATTTACAAAATAATCTCTTTGCCAATCCATTAATTTTTTGTATATTCCACACCCTTTACCATCTGGGCCAGATACTGAGTCAAAATTAATTTCCTAAGTACATCATCAAATTCACTAATAGCAATTTCTTTTTCAAAGACTTCCTTAATTCATTCTGATTTTTTTTAACTTTCCATTCTCTATCTTCCATCTTTTTACTCTTATACATATTCTCAACATGCTGTACTACAATACACATACTTTGCTTGTGTTCTTTTTACATTTTTCATTTCCCTCATTATGCGAATTTCCTCCATTGCTATCTTACCCAAATATGCAGATACCTCCTCCTTTCTCCTTTGTAAATAAAATTTCTTTATAAACAGAAATGCCCTGCTTTTTTCTTGATTTATTTATGTATTTCTTTCTCCATATCATAATATTCTGTTGTACTATTTTATAAATTTTCTAATAGTTCTATAAATGTTCCCATACTGTGCATTCTCTTCCTTTCTTACATCATCCTGCCTTAAAAAAAACACTTTTATACTTATTTTTAGTTCAATTCACCATTCAGAGCAGTTTTTATAGAAGCCTATGGTTATATGATCATTTTATAAATGTAATACTTCCCACTCTCCAATTTAATCACATAATTTCTCCTGTATTATTTTTATTACCTTTCCTATTTTAATATACTCATTTTCTTCAATCACCTCCATCCATTTTACTAAATGGCCTGAACTGTATCACCAAGCTGACAATAATACTAAATAATCAATTTCAGATTCAAGTACCATCCCTACTATAAGGTCATTGAATTTTGTTCTACATAGCTAATTTCCCACATTTTTTTACTTCCTGTATTTTTTTATATTGTCTTTCTTTTTATATCTTCCCCTTAAATCACATTTAAAGTCCCCTGCAATTATAATTTTCATGTTAACCACCATATAGTCTGATATTTGATGAAACAGATGATCTCTTCCCTTGCTAGTTATATTTGCATGCAATTCTATAATTATATAAACATGCTCCCTTCACCTCACATCCACAGGAGTTAATTTTGCCATCTTTATTAATTTTTTTTTACAAAATATAGCTACTCCAAAACAACTTTTACTCCTTGTTTCATATTATATTTCAACACCACAATTTGTCCTTTTCACAATCTTTCTTCACTTGTCGGGAATGTTATATCCTCTAACAGAATAAAATCGACATCACATTTAGTAGACCATTCCAGTATCCCTATCCTTTTTACAATGGTAATAATACTGTTCACATTTATTGAAAGTACTCTAAAATTGTTGCTTTTCCTTTTTTTTTAAGTTTAGCAAAAATATTTTTTAAATTTTTGTTTTCTTATCTTTACTCTTTTTCCAGTTGTATGTTTTTCATGGGTTTATGTACAAATTGATCTCCAAAACCAGATTTTCCACTGACTAGAACTTAAAAAAATTGTTAGTATCAGTCCCCTCAACCTCTTTTCCTGCATACATTCTTGCTCATTTTCATCTCCATATTTTTTCTTCTTCTACAGTTTCTACTTCACCTAGTTCACCCTCCTCTCCTAGCCTCTTGCTGTCCTTCCTCATGTATGTTTTCTTCCTTTCCTCTTCTTTTTCACTATTTATTGTTGGCAATTCATCCAAAAGTGTTCCTTTTTACACAGCCTCATTTAGGCACACACCTTCTTGCTGTATGCCATTTCTCCCCCCACTGGTTACATTGTACCTTATCAAAATTATTAATTAAATGAGGAAAATCCCCACAAAAGAAACATTACAAATGGGACACTACATAACCCCCCTCCTTACCCTCAATATAAAGTTTTTATAAACCTAGCTCTCTAGACTATTCCGCTATTCTCTGCTAAGTGTTGTATCATCATATGTTTTGATTTATGCTTCAATGAATGTTTCAATCTATGTATTAACCTATGCCTCATTTTATGTTTCAGTGTCTGTTTTCAGGTTATCTATCAACTTATCTCTTAGTGTATGTTTCAATGCATGTTTCAAGCTATGTATTTTTTTAAATTGTTTCATTCATAATGTTTATCATGTACTGGAGCTTTTCTCCTCGGGCTCAGGCCCAGTTGGACCAACCTGGTCAACAAATTCCAAATAAATAAATTACTTTGCCATTAAGATATACTGGCCAGCCTCTCTATGACCAACCACAAAATAACACTCGACATGTATTCCACCATGTTTTTTTTCACACTTGCTTCCAGCCTCCATTTCATAGGTTTCTCTCATCTCTAATTTTTAAAGTATTATCAAACAGTTTCACACAAGCCCTGCATGCATTTTAACATCCTCTTTTTCCAGTTCATCAATTCTAAACTGCAAAGTAATACTTTTCACACTTTTACTACCACAAAACAAATAACTGCTCTATAAATAAATGTTCTTTTTGTTACACAGTTCCGGAAATTTCATCATCATTCCCTCAGTTTCACAGAAAGTTTCTATCCAAAAGTGTATAAAGATTAGATTTTTTTAGCTTTAAAATGCAGAACAGTTACCAAATTGCCCTGTACATGATAGTTGTCTATTGCAATAACAGTTTTTGTTCTTATTCTCACAGTTGGTCTTTTCTTCTTTTTAAAAAGTTTTATTTACAGATTTTTTCTACTCTTTTTTTTACATGCTGCACTGCTGCATATGTTTTACTTACTGCATTATCTGCTGCTACAAAACCAGACACTTTCTCAGTTTGTTGCTGCTTTCATCTTTTAGTTTCTGTCACTTTTCTGCCACATCACCTGGTTCCTTTTATATATTGCCATCTCACTCCATGAGCCAGCAGAACCGTCACCTGGATCATCGTGCTCAATTATTTTTAACAGAACATCATCTGCAAGCCCTCCTGATGCCAGCCCTGTTGACTGCACCACTCCAACAGGCTTCCTTCCTTCCTTCTCCATTGAGACAGCTAAACACTACTCATTTGTATCATCCACCGCACATGAATCTTTGTTTACATTTTGATAATACATATCAACATTTTTTTCCAAATTCTCATTTTCCATCTCCAAACTCTCCATAGCTTTTCTCTCTTCTCTATGCTGCTGCTTCCTTTAGGCCTCTTTCTTGTTGCTGTAGGTGCCCTTTGGTGCCATCTAGCAGCTCCAAACAGTAGGGGAAGTTCACTGATGCCTTGGCCAAATTTCCATAGTAGTATAAACATCACCTTGTGTCTTCCCTGCAAAGAGGCCATTAGCTTAGTTGGACTAACCCAGTCAGCAACGGATAAATATTGTTTAATTCATTTGATTTGAACTGGTGTGTTTTGGATATGTATTATTTACTGTGTGAATTAATACTATTTTGTAACTGTCTGATTTATTCATTTATAGTGAACCATTTTTACTGTGCTTAACTGTTGCTGCTTAAGGTTGTTTCTATATTATAGACAGAAGCTCTATTTTAAATGACACAAAAACTTTACTAAATAATCCAAACTCTATGGCAAACAACAGCACAACACCACCAGCCTGAAAAGGTATCCAACCTAGCACCTTTTTTTTCAAAGCTCAGCATCTAAAGAGGAAAATAGGTGGCAGGTTCCAAGTAGTCTGACACAGATACCCCCCCCCCTCAAATCCCCTATATCAAAATCTGTTATCTGAACACAATGTACCACCTATACACAACAAATGAATATACAAACTACTATAGTCCCCTTTTTGTGCTAAGAACTACTTATATAAACTGTATGTTTTAGCACTGGAAATATATGATGTGGTAATATGCATTTTGAAAAAAATTAAAATGTTATGTATGTTTTGTTGTAACACTTATGAGCAATATGACAGCAGATTTCCATTTCAAAGTTTACAGTGTCATGTCTCTATGGTCTGGGCATGCTACAGTCATTTTTTGAAAACAGTGTCCATTTCTAATCTGTCTGAGGAGAAAATTTTGTTTCATTAATCTCTGACACAGCCCTTCAGTTGAGCAGAATGATGCCTTTTATGTAAAGAAAGTGTACGGAATGGTAGCACACAAATCAGTAGCTTTTGAAGAATATTCATCTTCAGTCACCAAAGGTACAGGTAAGTATTCCACATTGTCTTAATTTACAATGCACACATGTACAGACTCTTCAGTTACAAATCACAGGGAGACTCTGGTAGCAAGCATGTGGGAACTTCTACATAACTCAATTAATGTTGCCATCCTGTGCAGTTATTATAGATTATAAAGGCTGTGAGCTGTTAATGAGCTGCTTTATATAGTCAAGAGAACAGAGTTTGATTCCCTCCATCTCCACTGGCTTTCTGTGTGACTCTGAGCAAGTCACTTAACCAGATAGTGCTAATGGATCACCCCGAAAAGGGACACTTATTTCAAGTTGGCTTACCCAGGTAGCAAATGAATAGGGAAAAAAGCTCACAATTTTTGGGGGGTTCAAAGACTGGTTCAGTCTCTTTAATTTAAATCTACCTCTTATCTGTTCAACACACCTCATAAGAGAACTATGTCAGCTAAAGACTGTATATTACTCAGGCCCCAAAATAACTTCCAATGACCCTAAGGATTCATTTTGGCCCATAAATGTAAATCAGTAATTAGATTTAATCTATAGGTGCAAAATTCCAGGTGTCTTGAACATAATTCTCCTTCCAATCTCACTGTTTATTTCAGATTGTTTGCTTTCAGACCTACACAAGGGAAATGTGGATCTCTACTTTTGTAACATGAGCCTTTCTGCCTAACAGATACCTGCAGTCGCCTCACAAGTAAGTCTATAGCTAAAGAAACAATGCAGTTATTTTGTTTATACACTCTCTCCTTTAATTTCCTTTATCCCTTTCTTCAAGGTCTGAAAAAGCACCATGGAAATTTAGCAGCTCAACTCATGAAGTTGGCCTTGTCAGATATGCCAATATGGGTGCTATCCTCCAACTCCGATCGTGGCCCTTCAATGTCCCCCCATACTGTTTCTAGAGAAAAGCCAGGTAAAAGCCTCAAGGCTCTACTGAAGAAATTGCTGTACCAGGCCATTAGATGAAGCATGAAATGAAGTGCAGGTTAGATAACAAATTCAATTTCCCTTCTCTTCTTACTAACTGATAAACACTGTCAGTCCAGGTATTACTCAAATCTTAATCTGGACATTCTCCCTTTGCCAAATGGCACTACAACATACTTATTCTATTCCTTTTTTTACCTGATCTCTATTTTTTGATGATTGGAAGTTTTCCTTCAGTCTCATTTACCATGCACTTTTTCATCCTTCCTGAAGTTAACCTATGATCTGGTAAGAAATAGTCTGTCTTCATTAACAGGTAAGACTATATGCTGTGATATTCAGACTGCTTGGCATAGAGACCACTTCAAGTTGCTTACTCTGCTCCCCTGGTTTCTTCATGCTGCTCAGTTTGCACATCTCCATTTCTTCACTGTCACATTCAGGGATAGTTACCAAAGTTCACTTTGTCAGACTGAATAGCTTATTCTGACCTTGTCATAGCAAGCTAGGACTCCAGGAAACTCCACTTAATTCTATTTTCCTTATTTTATTTTTGTCAGATTTGATAAGCCCACTCCATTCTTCATTATGTGAGCTAAAAGATTATCTCCCTGTTCAGTACCATGCCAAGGAATATTTAAACCTTATGCTTCCAACAGGCAGAATATACCTACTGGCAGGTTCAGAAAAAAGCACAATTATTTGTTCATAGTGTTTATAGGCTCTAACAGGGGTATAAGAAAAAAGCACTATAGAAATTTAGCAGCTCACCTCATGAAGAAGGCCTTGTCAGATATGCCAATAAGGGTGCAGTTCTCCAACTCTGATGGTGGCCCTTCAATGCCCCCCCCCTACTGCTTCCAGAGAAAAGCCAATTAAATACCTCAAGGCTATATTGAGTAAATCTCTGATGCTGGCCTGATGCCAAACATTATACTGTTGCAAACTTCTGCAGTCAATGATGCCAATGCATACATCTAGTACTAACACTGCCCTGCTTTCAATGGCCTCTCACTCTTGGCACTTAATATCAATTTGCCTGGCATTGATTCTGTCACCCTTTCAATATGTGGTAGCATATACATAGGGCTTGCTTCTGAAGCCCACTTTATCATATGTATCTGGTATAGATGCCACCCCAGCCATTTTCTTCAGCATCAGATTTAGCTTATGGAACCGTGCTATTTTTTAAAAATTTCACCAAGTATTTTGGGTTTCTAATACCATGATGGGAATGCACCCCATTCCTAAGTCAAAGTGTTAATAAAGTTCATGAAATTAGTATTCTTTCAATCTTTGATGTTAGCCTGAAGTGTTCTTCACAGCACCCCCAATGTGCCCAGTGTTGATCCCTTCTGCAATTCATACAGTTATGTAGCGGCAACATATCTAAGTACGATTGTAAAATATTTTTTAAAGACCCATTGCTCCTACTACTATTGAAACTCTCTAGGTATCCTTCTTCCACATTGCCTTGCTATCCATGTGCATGATGCCAATGTCCCAGTATACAATACTGCAGGCCTTCTTAGAGTTAACACCACAAGTGTAGATGTGCAGCTGCAGAAAGCTCACCTCATGCACACATCCACACAACAAATCATGCTGATGTAGGCAGACTACAACTGGTAAGTGAACATGTTGAGGTGGTGCAGACCATGCCACAAGCATCCTCAAGAAGTCTTCTGCAGCCTTGACTGTCACAAGAACTACAAAGAGACCTTCCTCATCATTGGAATCATCTGACCCTTCCACAAAGAGACACTGTATGGCTTCTCATAAGTGAAAACATATGAACTCCCCCCCAGACTTACCTGTAAATGACCTTGATGATGAGACAGGCATGATTTGTCTTCCTGGGTTATGCCTGATTATCCTAAATTTGGGAAGTTTCTCCACTGTACGTAGGGAAAGGTGGGTAGCCCAATGACCCTACCCCTTCCTCTATGGAAAGATAAAACAGGTATGCAGGTATACCCTCCAGTCAACCTGGGTGGTCCAACCTTTATTTGAAAGATTGAAATATCCCAATCAAGGTAGCTTGAGGCAAACTGGACACAGTAGCCCCTGTGTTCAGGAACTCCGAGTATATTTTCTGCATACTGAGGGATCATACCTCTCAACCACTTAGTGCAAGAAATCTGGACAAAGCTTAAGACAATGGAGGGACAAAGGCCCCAAAACAGGGACGTATTTTAAATATTGTTCTTATAAACTTATAAACGTGCTAAAATTACACAGTTTGTGTTAGCATGTATTTCTAAAAGATAAAAATAAGTCTGAAATTCAAATATATTCCATTAGTTAGTGGCTTCAATCATCAGTGATTTCCCACAAAGCCACAAGTTTTATGAGGACCAGACTAAAAACATGAGGCAAAAATCTGGACAGTTGAGAGATATGTTGGGGATTGAACAATCTGGTCAGAGACCTCTACATTAAAACCCATTGTTTCAGCAGCAGCAACCCTTAAGAAGGCACTGACATACCAGATCCTTGTCAATGGACAAGGAATGCTAGATGATAGGATTGTGAAGCCAGTGTTTGTATCCTTTACTCTTTCCTTAAATGCATTGAATTATCTGACATATGTGTTCTATTTCCAAGAGGAGTTCAGTGAAAAAAATACTAGATGTGGCGAGGGAGCTACTGAATGGGCCACAAAAAGATAATCTCAGGGCCTAGTCAACAACCTCCACAGATCTAGTGAACCATATACTGTATGTCATTTACAACTTGGCTGACAGTTCAGCTTGTACCACCGCAGTAAGCATGGCAATGTGCCAATGTGCTTATCTCAGTCTCATGGACTTCTTAGAGGATAGCAAAACTGCCTTCATAAACTTGCATTTTCAGGACACCTTTTGTTTAGTGACAAGACACAACTTCAGCAAAAATCTAAAAGAAATAGAGGAGTAAAGAAAGACTTTCACAGCTGTAGGCACTTAATTTCAGCCTAGCTCCTTGATGGCTTTTCAGTAAAAAGCAGAGGTTAATGTCAAATATGCTTTCAAAGAAATTCATAAAGGAAACACCAAAAATAAGGAAGAAGGGGCCAGCAACAAAGTACCTACCAAAACAGCTATCAGTACAGAAAAAAGGATTTTAGTTACCTCCTTGGATCTTATGGGCAACCTACAGATTGCTAGCAACACTCCTGAAACATTTTCTAACTGATTCCCTCTGAAGGCAGTCAGGAGAAAATTGTCCTTATACTAACTCCAGTGGTCCATGATCAGGGACATAATATATTGAGGTTAGACTACCTCCCTCATAACAAAACCCTCAACAGCCAAGTCCCTGCCAGATGCCCAACCCTATCAAAGAAAGGTGGCAGGGCTGCAGATAAACAACTTCCTACAAAAACTAGAGTAATCCAAGAGGATCCACCAGCTCTGAGACATCAGTGTTATTACTCAAGATTCTTTTTGGTACCAAAAGATGACAGAGGACCTTAGGCCCATTCTGGAGCTCACAAGCTTCAACATGTACATATCAAAATAAAAACTTTGAATGACTTAGTGCAAATGGTAGTTTCCTGCTTATCACAAAGAGAAGGTAAGTGCTCTTTCAACTACCAGGATTCCTGCTTACATATACCAATTGTAAAGGTACCCTGGAGATGAATAGATTTATGGGTATCAGCAATCACTACCAGTTTTGAACCCTGCCCTTCAATCTCACACAGCCACCATGGTGTTCAACAACTGTATGGTGGTAGTAGCAGCCCACCAAAGGCCAGTAGGAGGAAAAATCATGCCATATCTGGATGATTTGGCTCCTATCTTCCCCAACTTAAAACCAACTAAATTTTCACTCCTGCTCTCTGATCTGTTTTTTTCAACCACCTAGGCATTATGGACATCCTCTCCAAGTCAGAGCTCCAACCCATGCCTGGGGTGTGGGCACTTATAGGGCAAGATCACCCCAGATTCATGGTCTACCCAGTAATCCTAGCTGCATATCAATGTCCTGTCCTGCTGTAACAGGTAGTGCATCTCCCCTTGACTACCTTCCAAGATGGCCTAGCTTGGGGCTCACTAGTTATATATATGGACAAGATGGCAGTGATCTACTGCATCAGAAAGAAAGGGAGCACCCACTCCTTCCTCCTCTGTAGGTAGGAAAAGAAATTATGACACTAGACCACATCACCTGTGATCTCTTGCTGATGGTGGCTCATATCCCAGGGGAGTACAACACCCTTGTGTAATGGCTGAACTGCAACCTAGTCTTTTTTGACAAATTGCCCTTAAACCAGGGGCTGTCAAAAAGATATTCTGCAAATGGTGTTAGCCAGTGAAAAACTTCTTTGCCTGATCAAACAAGAAGCATTAAATTCTTCTCCTTCATCACAATGAAGTACAAGGTATGGGAAGTGCTTGGGGAGATGTATTCTCAGGGTCTTCTACACAACTTCCGTTCAATGCCTCTAATACTGAAAACCATCGTAAAGCTCAAAGACTGGAGTCTAAATGGTCCTATGAATGGCTTTGTGGCCCAGAAAAGAGTCGTTCCCGCTCCTTATCTCATAAATGTTGAAAGGCCCACCCAAAGTCCTAACCTTCCAGGGACTCATAACATACCCCTTTGTCAGACTTCACCCAGACATCACTGGTCTTAGACTATCAATTTTTCTTTCCAGTTATAAACATAGTGAATAACCCCATTTTATGTATCATGCAATTGCAGATCTAACCTCATCACAGAAACCATCTACCAGGAAAATATATAAGGGAAAAATTGCCAACCAGGCCATTTGGAAAAAAATGGAACCCAGAGCAGTACTCCTGGATCAGGTTCTGCAGTGGCTTTTGAGGCTATTTCATCACAATCTCAGTAAATCTGCCATCAAGTTTCATGTAGTTGCAATTTCAAACTTTTATGTAGATCACCATATCACTTCTCTGGCAGCCAACAGTAAATAATACCTTTCTCAAAGCCACATACTATTGGAGACACCCATAAATTGGGGTCTAGTGTTACCTTGGGATCTGTGTCTTACCACAGAGATACTTACAAGACCATAATTAAGCTACAGGTTAAGGGACACCACAACTACCTGTCATGTAAAGCAATACTCTTGGCAGCTATTACCTCAGCTAAATTTTAGAAGTTATAGGCACTGTCAGTCAAACCTCCGTGCCCAACATTACATAAAAAATAGGGTGATACTCTGAACCAATCCTTATGTCATGCCAAGAATAGTCCTAGAGACCAGCTTGACTCAATCCATCAACCCCCAATCTTCTTTCCCAATTACTGAAACAAGGAAGAATGCCTCTGCATGGATGTCCACAGAATCTTAAGGTTTTGCAATGAAAAATCACAGTAGTTCAGAAAGATTGAGCAAATGTTCATCTCCTTTGCCCTTAAGAGAAAAGGACTTCAATAACCAAAGTTAACCTATCCAAATGACTCTCAAACTATATCACATTCGGTTACCTGAAAGGAGACTGCAGCCTAGCTGTTACCCAACAGCCCACTACATAGGAGTAATAGCCACATATATTGCCTTCCTGTGAAACACTTTGCTAGGTAATATTTGTACAATGGCCACTTGATCCAACCTTGGCACCTTTGCTAAGCATTAGAAATTTGATATCTTTTTTGGGATTACTGTTGTTAAAGTGATATTTTTCAGATGGGTCTGATCACATATGTAGTTGGGAACTCTCAGCACCTGCAATGTGCCCAGAATTGACTCTTTCTGCAATTCATATTGAGTTACATGTATTGGTGGCATATCTAAATATGACTGCATTTTGTTTTTATTAAACCTGTTGCTCCTACTACTATTGGAACTGTCTGGGTATTCTTCCTCCACATTGCTCTCATTTCTGCCTGCAAATCCTAGTATTTTATGACATTGTGTCTCTGTGTACCTAAAACACTGTAGTCACCAAGTATAGAAATTACAATCATCAATGCTACCTTTTTCCATGACTACTATATCTGGTTTTCTCGCATCTATTTTGCGAACTGTTGGTAATGGGTGATCCCATGTGATATAAACTTCACTGTTCCCTACAATGCTTTGTGGTTCATGTTTCCAATGCTTCTCAGTTACTTCAATATTGAAGTGTTTGTACAATCCAAATACACCAATCTTGCCACGTTATTGTGCTTTTCAGTATGCAGACCCTCTGGCATGAGATGTGCAACTGTTTCCAGTTATTTTTACAGAAACGTCATTTGTCTGTTTCTCCCACATGTTCAATAGACACTGTAAACCAAAGTGTACATAGCACATTATCCTGGCCTCCATTAATAACATTTCACCTTTGGGTTTCAATTCACCTCACCTTAAGCATTCCTGTGTGAAATCCTGATCAACATTGAGGTCTCTGCACTTGCCACAATATTTATGCCTTTTCTATATTTCTTTCCTTCTAATCTAATCGTTCTCATGTTCTTCTTTTGGCACATTCAGTTGTCTGATTTTTGTTTTCTTCTGGTTTGATTTCCATTGCTGCTTGATACTGATAGGAGTCTGCTAAACTAAGTAAAGAAGTCATCTAAGATTTCTTCTCCTCATGTCTTAAAACTTTCACTATGGCTGGATCTGATGAAGTTAGCATATATGTATGCAGTCCCATGACTGTAGATATATATATATATATATATATATATATATATATTATATGTGTGTGTGTAATCAGTTTTGAGGAGGCCCCATACTCCTTCAGAATAAGGAGTATATAATATTGGTATGCATTGATTTTTATATATCATTTGATAAGCATGAAGCATTTTTCTTGTTTTCCTGTCCAACTTATCCAGTATCATTTGGGGCCAGTTAATCACCCCAGAACTGTAAGTTAGAACACAAAGAACAAATTGGTTTATAGCTTAGATCTTATTCTTAGATGTCAAGGAAGTTTTCAGTATTAGTTTTAGTCTACCAAAGTATTCCCCGCTGAGTTTTATTTGTTCATGTTTTATTACTGACACTTCATCAATTCCCAAATATTTATACACTAGCTCCTGCTCAATTTCCTTTATATAACCTTTATTTCCCAAATTGATATTTTCTTGGTGCTGTAGCTTTCCTGCTTTAAACATTGCTTTTGCACATTTATCAAGACCAAATGACATCCTTGTATCATATTAGAAAGTTTTAACCACTTGCAATTGTGCTTTCAACTCATCTGATGAACTATACAGTTTTAAGTGGGCCACAAAAATTGGGTGAGAAGTCTATAAACAAGTCTGTTTTCTGGGAGCCAAACTGTAATCACTGTCTAATCTGATAAGTAAGCAGCTTCACAGGTTAAGGGCAAGCCAAATAAAAAATAGCTGTGATAAAGAATCATTATAGAATATTCCCCTTTCAACTTTTATCCCTGGGATAATAATTTGCCCTTTGTCATGGCTTAGCTGAAAATTGGTTTGCCACTGTTTGTTAGTTGGTATAATGTACTTGGTCAATGTGTAAGGTGTATCTTATACATCTATAAGCATTTCTTTATCCGTGAATATGAGACGTGGTCAAATGCTTTTTTATAATCTATCCATGCCATACTTGACATTCTTTTCCCACTTTACAATTTATTATGGTTTTATGTAGCAACAAATAATCCTTTGTTCCACATGACTTTCTTTTACTACCTTTTGGTTCTATTGCCATAATGGATTTTATTTTCTAAATGACTATAAACTCTGTCAGCATCAATTAAAATATAGTTTGCTCTTGAGGAGTATTGTCTTTCCTGTTAACCAGGTTGGTGTCCATCAGGATATGCAGATAAGTAATAATTACACAGGGCTAACTCTTAGTGCAAAGATGTTAATACTTTTAGACAAAAGTTAGGTACTGTATCTGAGTCAAGGGTCTTCTAATTAGGAGCTTTTCTTAATTTTATTTAAGTTTCTCTGGCTGTAACTTCATCCAATTTCATATACTCTATATTTTCTATCCATTCAGCATCCGTATTATGTTCCACAGGGTCGTCATTAGTATTTCACCAAAATGTGTCTATTTCTTCTTCTTTTTTTTTTTTGGTTTTGTTTCTACTCCTTTTGCTTTGTTTGCAAATTCTCTTAAACATTTTTGAGACATCAAGAAATTCATTATTTTGTACTTTTTCCTGTGTATTTATCTACATATATTCTATGTTTTTCTGCTTAGGATGCTATTTTTAGTCTATTATTTGCAATAGTGTATGTCAGATCTTGGTCTGTTTTGATACTACGTGTTGCTTTTACCATGTCAAACTTCCTAAGTATTATTGATGATCTATTCTTCTATATTCTACTAACAGGGATACTTCTTGCTTAATTGGTTTATAGTTTTCTGTATTTGATGTTTCTATGTTGGCATTTTGTTTCTTCCCTTCCTTTCCCTTATTGCTCTTTGTTTTTGTGGTAAGACGTTATCTGTTATCAATTTAACTGCACATTATTTATTTCTGTTGCATCACAAGAATTTGTCTTAATAGTCAGTATTACTGCATTCATCTGTTTTACCAAACCTCTAACACTTTGGGCCTTATTTACTTTCTGTAATCTATTTATTTCATCAATCTTAATATATCCAGCCATCTCTAAAAAAAAAAAAAAACAGGCAGCTTCTTCTAGACTGAGAGTACTTTCTTTGCTCTCCAGTTTCTATGAGTATTCTACAGAAAGTTCCAGAACATCTTCCTGTGGCATACCCTTTTCAGGTGCACCCTGCTTTGTCTGCTGCACCTTCATTTGAAAACTCATTGGCCCACCATTTCACAACATTGCCTGTGTCAAAGTTGCCAAGGTTTCCTGCTCCTTCCCTTGCTATGCAACTTCAACTGGACTTTTGTATTGGACTCATACAGAAGGCTCCAGCGTATCACTATGTGGGAATTCTTCAGGTGCCTCCCACTTCACCTGTTCCTCAGAAATCTGGGGAAGCAGTCCATTATATTGTGGTATTACCTGTGCTGGATTTTCTACACCAGTTCCTTCATTTCACAAATAATCCACAACTTCAGTTTCTACTTGTTCGACTTCTTCCTTATTAATTATCTTTTCTACTTTCCTTCCTTCCTTTTTTTTTGGTATTGCAAAACTTTTCATGTCCAGGTACCTTTTCAAGCATTCCTCTTCAAATATCTTTGGTGCTGCTTTTTTCACTGATTAATTTTGCTTTCTCCTTTGCATAAACATTTCACCATACCAGATCTCTTTTCTTTCCCATGTCAATACTTCCTCAAGTACCTCTTGCTCCATTTGCTGCTCCTTAATCTGGAGACTCATTGTTCCATCATGCTGTGACATTACTTGTGCTAGATTTTTTTATACTAAATCCTTCACTTTGCAGCTAATTGAAAAAGCAAAGAAGAAGAAATGCACAAAAGAGAATTAATAAGGTACAAGTTAAACAAATATCCTTTCTATATATTATTTAGTGTGCTGCCTGAAGCATTACATTTTCTTTTGTTTTCTTTATTGAAAATTTATAATGCAATTGATTTCTCATGGGCATTACTTTATAGTGGAGCTTTACTCCCTAGGACTCCACTAAAAATAACATTTCCCCAATTTCCCAGAAGGGTATTTATGGCTATCAATATGATAATTACAATTTTCAAGCTACATAACAGTAAAACAAAGATTCATGAAAGAAAATAGCATTTACAAAATGCCATGCATGTTAAAATATTGGCTTAGCTTTTCAGAGGCTGCTTGAGAAACAGAAAAGTTCAAAACATACACATGCATCCATTTTGAAAGTGTATAAATCAAAACTAAACACACTTTCCAAGGACTAGGCTATTATAGACCACATGTAACCTAGGCATGTCTTCTCAGGCTATTTCCTTGTGTATAAAGTGGGATTTGATGGTGTTTTGCTATTATCTTAACATTCTTCACAAATCATTTCTTGCTTTTTAACATTCTGCTCCATGACAAGCCAACACACATAAGATCTGGTTAAACCTTTTTCATTCAAAACATCCCAGAATGAGCTTTATACAACATTTCAGAAATAGTGTGCTCTTGTAGTGGAATCATGATTCTAAGCCACCACAATATCCACTTATATCTGACACTCAATGCTAACATTCAGCTACAGTATGATGTGAACTTCAGATGCATTATTACCTCTGACCTGTCAATAGATAATCATGCATTTGTATCAGAGTTACATTTTTGGCAATCTAGTCTTTAATTATTTCAGTATACCTTCGTGTACCATCCATCATTTCTAGCATCAGTGCTTTTTCAGTGGTGCCTATGAGTACCAGTTGTTCTGGAACAGGTTGTCAACTTGATGCTGCAGAGTTAGCAAGACAGTATTCTGCTGAAAATGTTATATTCATAAGATCTCGGTAGCACTGCCCAACACTATACTCATTGTAACACATTTGTGGAGTAGTTTTCCTTTCATTAAGCAAAGGTTTTGGAGTTATTTTATCTTTGCATATGACAAATATAAGACCATGCAAATAGGTTTATAGGCGAGTACTAGGATAGCTGCTCTTGCAGGTCATATTAAGCCTAGACATTTTCACTTTTTGTGCTTGAAATAACCATGGTTACAGACTGGCCTTACCCATCCCATGATCAATAATTACATATTACTCCTAATGTGAGTAACTAGGATTTTACCATAGATAATTTGAGGGGACACATGCATGGGATAAAGCTTTTAGGAACTACCTCTATCCATTAGTAGTATAGGGGGCAGTCCTGGGATAAGTTTTCAATTTCCCATCCATTGATCTAAGCTGCATTTGAAAATTGACAGGAATGAACTTTATTTGATGAGGATGGGGAGTCTGTTCCACAGCAGTGGTATCCCCTGTAAGATATTTATAAATATTTAAATACTTATAAATGTTTTATATTCCAAAACATATGCCTAATCCTTTGTTACCTATCATGAACACTTTTTTAAAAGGAAGAGTCAGCACCCAAGAAGTAATATCAAGGGTTTCTCATCACCACTGAGCTTTATGTATGAAAGGACATCTTCCAGATCATAAAGTGTTGCCAAAGAAGACAGAATCAACTTTCTATCAGCTAAATAATGAACAAGTACATCTGCACACTGTAGCAAAGTTTCTGATTTTTGAAATGTTGTTTCCTGCTCATTTTTCATATGACTCCTAGACATTTTTTCCATTTTAAATGATGCAAAGGGTCTAAGTAGTTTGCTAGACTTGATAAGAGTCACTTAAATAAACCCAAAATAAATATGTTTTCAACTGAAAGTAGGATTGCACTGCAAAGGATACAGTTTCAAATTTAATTAAGAATTGCAGACATTCACACTTTTTCCTACAAGTATTTTTTTCTTCTGGTAGTAGACAGTGATTTAGCATTTTTTCTCTTGCTCCCCTAAACTTAATTAACTCTAACTTTGTTGCACCTAAGAGGGGATCAGAGTTTTCCAATGCCATGGCAAGTTCTTTACATGTGTCATTCAGTGAACTGTTCATTAGTTGAACATGTATCCCTTATACCACCATGCTAATCTCATTTCAAATAAGTAACATCTATGGCTGACTTTCCATTGATTTTTACTTTAAACTCTACACAATGTAAATCATTTAAATTTACCACATGCCTAAGGTATTATAATGCTGTTTAAATCTGTTTCAGTGGCTAGTGAACAGAAAGACTTAATATTGTCTGTATTACCCTATAAGTGTTATGTACTGTAAGTTTGTATGTGAATCTTTTGATGAATTGATTCCATGTTCAGGACTGGTACCTTAGCTTATGCCCACTGCTTGTTAGGATAAGCTCTGGCTCCTCTGAAACCCTAAACAAGATAAAATAGGTAACAGAAAGTGACTGAATAAATTAAAAAAAAACAAAAACACAGTCTTATCAAAACTTGTCCAAGTTTTAAAAATATTATTTTTGTCTGGACACACTGTCTAGGATATCATCCACATAAATGACAGTACACAGCTGTAGGTGCAGATTACATTCCAGAATGCATGAGTATTTATGGTCAAGTATTGCTTAGACTTCTCATGTAAAACATTTGACAATATAATAGGCATGGCTTACATGTAATTATCAGCACTTGTAATGCAGAGTACTGACACACTGAAGAAAAATACCCAAAATGCAGAAGAAGAGCAAATATCAAACATTGCTCTTCTCCTTTAAACATATTTTTGTAGGGGTGCAAGGCACTCCCTGAACATATATATGCCAACTCCGAGATCATCATATAGCAGAGAAAAGACACTATTCAAAGAAATGTCCATCTTGGACTTGGTAAACTGAAGTCTGTTTTTTAAGCCATCCAGTCTCTGTATTTCAGGATTCACTGAAGCAAGACCTGACATTTCAAATGGTAACCTTTCAAAAACCTAGTCTTCTGACATCAATACAAAAAGGTGTCCCACATGAGCTATCTACCTGTATGGTTACCAGTTTGTAACCTCTGCATTGCAAAGATACCATAAATGTAACCCATTCTGAATCTTTCAAATGAGTTATGACTTTTAATTTCTTAAGTTTAATGTACACTGTAAAAAGAACATGTCATATTCTAATAAACACAGGCTTAAACACTTGGAACACATATAGTAGTTGTGTTACATTTTAACATGCTTATTTCTTATTTAAAACACAAATTCATATTCAGTAAACACTTCTAATGTTTCAGAGATAAAATGTGTATTTTATTCCTCCTCATCTTACTTTTTCTAACTTACCTTTGTTAATACTCATCTTAAAAACTGCAAATTAATTGCAAATTACAAGCATTCTGATGTACCTACAGATAAAAAATATACACAAAGAAACATTAAACACATAAACTTAAATGCAGTCTAGTCGAAAGATATTGTTAAAGTTTCTCTAACATCCAAGCACGTAAACATTTTCATGCATATTCTTCACAATTTGTTAATATGTACCCTTAGAATATTCTAAACTAACCTTAGTTTAAAATGAATCGTATTTCAAAAACATTTCAGAGATGGAGAATTACTTGTAATATTCCCAAGCATCCCCATTCTGCAATCATTCAGGTACGACATTTTAATTCTTATAATACACTGATCTTTAAAAAAACTAACT
Organism: Protopterus annectens; assembly: GCF_019279795.1. Taxonomy (NCBI): domain Eukaryota; kingdom Metazoa; phylum Chordata; order Ceratodontiformes; family Protopteridae; genus Protopterus; species Protopterus annectens. The sequence continues at coordinate 444,690,466 of NC_056737.1, read as the reverse complement.
CAATAAAACTGTATAACCATTATGGCTCAACCTAAAGGATACATTATTAACCTCTACTGAAGCAAATCTTTAATCAAATACAGCAAATCTTGGATTTAGCCTAAAAAGTGACAGAAAACTTAACACTGACATATAACTGCATCAGTCTGCCTACTCTTGTAACAGTCTCTGTGCAATATGATCTTTTAATTATTCCAAAGTATATCAAATGGTATCACATAGGTGTTGCTCCTCACACCACTAACAGAGGCCATATGAAATCAGGACACTTCATTATACCCTAAAATTAAATTCATATTTTCACCTTACAACATCAGTGCATGACATAACCATTTCACCTTTAGATTTAGATCTCCACTACCCAACCGGCATACCAGCACCCAGCCTGTTTCCCACTACCAATTACATGTTGGGAACACCTTCGTCTGCCCATTCACTCTTAGGCATTATCGATTTCCCTACTATGGAGTAAAAGACAATTCTGGTCTGAATGGAGAGATGAAAAGTCAGCAAACAAAGGTGAGTAGTAGTGCTGAAACTGAATTCATCCTCAAGTCTTGGTGAGTACTTTCACGAGGTGGACCCTGTTTTCACAAAATCTCACCAAGGTGATACTGATATATATATATATATATATATATATATATATATATATACTGTATTTATATAGCATATATCATGGACAGAAGTAGGTCAAAAACTAAAAAAGATAGCTGGGTGCACAAGACCCAGGATAAAAAAGTGCACAATCCTGGTAGGGGCACTGGTGCCAGGACTGGAAAAGATGACAGTGTAGAATCCTCAAAATATGGAAACATTCCTACAACTGGTCCAGGCTCAGGGGGAGGATGATCCCCCTGTTGTAGAAGGAAGTAGCAGTCCACAAAAATCACAAAAACTGATAGGCCAAAGAGGAGCCATAAAAGGGCCATTAAGACATTAAAGTGGACTATTGAGGATAAGAAAGAAATTATGTATTGTTACTATTATGCAAAAAGCCCAGAATTTCCAGACACAAGATATACAAAATGATAAAGAGAGAAATTAGAGGAAAGAAAAATACTTTCGCAAGAAAAACTGTCAGAAACTTCAAATTAAAAATTGTGCTCATTAATACAACAGATTTGTGAAAAACAGTATATAGATCAAGAAACCTTGATCTGTTTGGAAAAAGAAACATCTGTGGATGTGCGAAAATATAAACAACAAAATCAAGAGATATTTGAAAAGTATAAAAAATAAATATGCAATATTTATGCAAAGGAGAAAAACAAATTAATCAATGTAAAGAAGGCAGCCCCAAAGATATTTGAAAAGAAATACAGGCAAAGGCATCCAGATATGGAAAATTTCACAATAAAAAAATAATATCGCAAAGATGGAATGCAGAAAAGAAAATCAGTAAAGTAGAAGTTAAAAAAATAGAAGCTGAAATTATGGAGTGCCTGCGAAGTGAAGGATTTGATGCAGAAGTTCTAACACAGGTTACATCACAGTAGGATGGAGTGAGTCCCCAAAGCAGAGAGAAACAGGAAGATCAGGAAACATTTGGAGAAGAAATATGGACACGGGAAAGAAAAAGAGATTTAATATGGTGTAACATCTTTGCAAAGGAGAAAGCACAACTAACCAATAAAAAAAAAGAGCAGCACCAAAGATATTTGAAGAAAAATGCAGGCAAAGGAATCTGGACATGGAAAACTTTACAATGCAAAAAATAAGAAGATAAAGAGGAAAAGGAGACTACTAATGGAGAAGTTAAAGAAACAGAAACTGAGGTTATGGAGTGCCTGCAAAGTGAAGGATTTAGTGTAGAAAATCTAATTCAGAAAGCACTACAACAGGATAGAGCAATGGATATCCAAATTAAGGGGAAAACAGTGAAACAGGAAGCACTTGGTCAGGTGACATATGAAGATAATTTGGAGCCTTTCACAGGAAACCAGTATAAACATTCACTTGAAGCTAGACAGCTAGGGAAGGAACAGGAAACTGTGATGCAGTCAATGATGAGGAGTGATAGGCAGTGAGTTCCCATATGACAGAGCAATGGATGGCTCAGGATGAAATTGATGAGAATGTGTCACAGGAAGATGCTATAGAACCTTCTATAGAATGCCTGCAGGAATTGGAAAACAAGGAATGTGCCCTCAGTTTGGAAGAAAATGAGCTAAGAGAAGAATTGCTTGATTTAATAGATATGGATAGATATATCAATATCAATGAAAGAAATAGACTGCAGAAGGTTAATAAAACCTAAAAAAGTCAGAAGTCTGATAAAACAAATGAACACAGTAATTAGGACTGTTCATAGAGATCCATGCGATATAACAGAAGTAAACAGGATATATTACTGTGCAGCTAAATTAATAACCGATAAAGTTCTACCACAAGAACACAGGGTAGTGACAGAAAGGAAGGGGATAAATCGAATACCATCATGGAAATATCGAATAGAGAAAATTATAAAGCAATTAAGGCAAGAAATGTCACTGTTATAAGACTACAGAAGAGGGAATAGATCAACAAAAATACTAAGAAAGATAGATGTGACAAAAGCAATGCTCAATATTAGAATAGCCCGGGATCTATCATGCACTATTGCAAATAAACTAAAGATTTCAGCACAGGCAGAAAAACCTAAAAGATACAAAGATAAATATAAAGGAAAAGTGAAAAATAAGCAATTTATTGATGACCCACAAAGGTTTTATAGAGAACTGGGAAATAAGGTAAAATGAATTGAAAGACTGCCAAAAGAAGAAGAAATAGATACATTTTGGAGAAATATCTATGAAGATCCTGAGGAACATAACAGAGATGTTAAATGGATAGAAGAAGTAAAAGAAAGAATAAGACGTTTAAATGTACAGGATATGAAATGGGACGAAGTAACAGCTAGAGAGATTGAAACAAAGTTAAGAAAAGCCTCTAATTGGAAAACCCCAGGCCCAGATACAGTAACTAACTTCTGGTTAAAAGTATTAACATCTCTGCACGAAGATATAGCCATGAGTAAAAACTATTTATATGTGTACCCAGAACAGACACCAACCTGGCTAACAACAGGAAAAACAATGCTCCTTCTTAAGAGTGAACATGCAAGCTACCTGAAAAATTATAGATCAATAACTTGCCTTCCGACGACATATAAACTATACACGGGAATTGGTGTTGACAGAGTTTATAGTCATTTAAAAGAAAACTCAATTATGGCAGTAGAACAAAGGGGCAATAAAAGAAAGTCATATGGAACAAAGGATCATTTGTTGTTAAATAAAGACATAGCGGAGAACTGTAAAAAGGGGAAGAATCTAAATATGGCATGGATTGACTACAAAAAAGCATTTGATAGTATCCCTCATTCATGGATAAAAGGCTGCTTAAAAATGTATAAGATACACCCCACACTGATCAACTACATTACGGTGATCATGAAACAGTGGCAAACCACTTTGCAATTAAGCCATAATAAAGGACAAATTGTTATCCCAGGGATAAAATTTCAATGGGGGGTATTCCAGGATGACTCTCTGTCACCATTACTATTCTGCCTTGCCTTTAATCCATTAAGCTGTTTACTCAACAGCTTAGCCCATGGCTATAATCTGGCTCCTAGAAAAAAACAAAGTGTAAAGACTTCTTACCTTCTCTTTGTCGATGATTTAAAAATGTATAGCTCATGAGATGAGGAATTGAAAGCACAACTGCAAGTTGTCAAAACTTTTATATGAATGTCATTTGGTCTTGATAAGTGTGCAAAAGCAACATTTAAAGCAGGAAAACTGCAATGCCAGGAAAACATCAGTTTGGGACAAGAATGTGATATAAAAGAACTTGAGCAAGAAGGAGTGTATAAATATTTGAGAATTGATGAAGGATCAACAATAAAACATGAACAAATGCGAATAAAACTTAGTAAAGAATACTTCAGAAGATTTAAATTAATCCTGAAAACAGCACTAACATCTAGGAACAAAATCCAAGCTATAAACCAATTTGCTCTTCCTGTCCTAACTTACAGTTTTGGAGTGATTGACTGGCCCCAAAACGTGTTGGCTAGATTAGGTAGGAAAACAAGAAGGATGCTTCATGTTTACCAAATGATTTATAAAAATCAGTGCATATCAAGATTATATATTCCCCGTTCCAAAGGAGGGATGGGACTCCTTGAAAATGACTATACATATAGATCTGCAATCGTGGGACTCCACATATATCTGCTGACCTCACAAGACCCAAACGTAGCGAAAGTTTTGAAACATGAGGAGAATAAATCTAAGATGACTTCTCTGCTTAATCTAGCATATCGGTGTCAAGCAGGAATGGAAATCAAACCAGAAGTAGATAAAAATCAGGCAGCAATTGAATGTGGCAAAAAACAGGAATGGTTAAGGAGAGGCGAATTCAAGCCAAGAGATGAAAGGTTAATGTTGGCAGCCTAAGATAGTGGGCTGCATACACATTGGTTTATAAAGTCCATTGAACATGTGGGAGAAACAAACAAATGCAGGTTTTGTAAAACTGAATTGGAAACAGTTGCACACCTCGTTGCTGGTTGTGATATACTAATGGCAGAATGTCTGTATACTGAAAGGCATAATAATGTGGCAAGACTGTTGCACTGGGGATTGTGCAAACATTATGGTACTGAAGTGGCTGAAAAACACTGGAAACATGAGCCACAAAGCATCATAGAAAATGAAGAAGTCTACATCACATGGGATCATCCATTACCAACAGTTCAAAAGACAGATGCTACAAAACTGGATATAGTGGTCCAAGAAAAGAAGATAAGAGTAGCATTGATCATTGAAATTGCCTCACCCAGTGACTACAGTTTCTTGCGTAGAGAGAGAGAGACAAAACGTCATAAAATATCAGGATCTGCAGGCAGAAACAAGAGCAATGTGGAAGAAAGATACCCAGACAGTTCCAACAGTAGTGGGAGCAACGGGTCTTATAAAAAAGAATTTACAATCATATTTAGATATGTTACCAATACATGTAACACCATACGAATGGCAGAAGGAGTAGTTACTGGGCACATTGTGGGTGTTGCAAAGAGCACTACTGGCTGACATCAAAGATTGAAACAATACTAATTTCATGAACTTTAATTGTACTTTGACTTAGGAATTGAGTCCATTCCTATCATGGTATTAGAAACTCAAAAGACTTGGAGAAATTAAAAAAGAGCTAAAGACAATTCTGACATTGTCATAATGACTGACAGAAACAGTAAGCAATGTCAACATAACTCCTCCTGTACTATATCATATCAAAGTTCCTCTTTTCATTTTTGCACAATTCCATATGTCTTTCAGATGTTGGAAATTAATTCTGTAACTACTATTTCTTCTATCTCCTGTAAACCTATGCCATTATCTTCTCTGCCCTTCTTTAAATTCTCCTGCTTCATTTCAATTTGTTTTAAACTTTGCTGTCTTTTGATATATTTCCATCACAGTATGAAAAGTAAGTTCAGACTCTGTTGCACATCCCGTTTTATTATTACCATCATTAATCATTCATTTCACAAATGCTACTTTCCCTCTTTTTTGAAAAACTTAAATTACTGCTCATTTGGACAAAGGAAGCTTATCCCAAAATATTAAAACCATTTTCAACTAGATATAATATCCTTACTCGCCAAGTTGGTGGAAAATGCTTCCTTTCACAACTATGGCAATACTTATCAAATTATACTATATTCTATGAGCTTGGCATAAATTTTGAACAAATCAACATACTGAATCAACTCCTCTAACTTATTCACAGTCTTTGAACTACCATCTCAATGCTGGCAATGCTACTGGTGTACCAAAAGAAGCTTCTAACATGGTCAGTCACTCAGTTCTTTTTTAGATCTTGCATCAAATGGTCTTTCAGGATTTCCTTATGTTGTTTTTTTCAGCTATCTGGCCAACAAAAATTAGACAGTAAGATCGGGTTAGTGGACTTCATATACTCCATTTCAGGTACAGCAGTACCCTCCAATGATCTAGCTCTGGTCTTCTACTTTTCATTATGTATGTGAATTACATGGTTATCTACTATGGTCCTGCTGTCCTCATTCACAATACTGAATTCTATTCGGTTCTTCTCTGCCCCTTCCAGTGATATAATAAATACCAAGCTTCACACTAACTTGGCCAACTAATTCTGGTCTTTTGATTAAAGCATCAAAACAAAAGGAATGCTTTTCTTTTCCCACTACTGCAATGCCCTTCAAAACTCTTGATTCAAAAGTATTCCTAAACATAATGCGGCTTTGGAAAATATCCCTCATTTCAAATGCCCAGCAGTAGTTCTTGACCAGCATTAGAAATATGATGCTTACAACTCCAATCAAAAGTTGGACTTCTTTACATAAATACAGGATTTCTGATGAAAGCATCTAGATTTTCCCTGCCAAAACAGAACAAAACATGCTGTAGGGACAGGTATGTATCTCAGAGATTACAACTTCTCTGGAAGAGACTCCCGATTCAGATGAAGCAGAGTTCTTTCCTAAGCCTACTCAAATGTAATTTGGACAAATGGATGGAAAATAACAAATTCACCCCTGGCTTGTTACCTGTCCCTTGTGAACAGAGGCAGCTTGTAGATGCCCTAAGACACAGGCATATACCAAAGCTGTTCTAGTCCTTGGGCATTGAGAATTGTGAAAATTGGGGCATGGACGACTGGGCTTAAAAAGGCTCTGGGACCATTAGCCTAGTAACTTCCCATGAACCTATGAAAATTACTTCTATTACCTATATGTGCAGCCTGTTTCCTAACATATCTTTCATCACCTCAGCTCATCAGAGTAAGTAATTTTCTTCTGGACATGTTGGGTTCTGTCACTATCACTCTTTAAGGACTTTTGTTAGCTACATTTCCCACAGCATTTACATATGCTTCAGTTAAGGCTTGGTCATTCAGTTCTCTACCAATAAAACAAAAGCACTACTATTATGCCACTGAATGAATGGTATATCCATATTTGCCACCTTAGAACATCTAGTCATCTACTGACAAAAAGCACACCATCAAATCACCTCAAAGATGTCTTGTTCTCAGTAGCTGTTCCTAACTGGGGAATCCTCTTCTTCATAACTTGTGTAAGGCTCCCCTCAAAATACCATTTCAAAATTACCGTTACTACCACCTTTTTTCTAATTAGCCATACTTCTGCAACCAGGCCATTACATTATTTTCCTCTTAACTATACTTTACCTCATTATATGTATGTGTTCAGCTTAATTTTACGCCATATTAACTATAAATTTAGTCTAGTCATCTCAAGATGTAGTTTCTTTCTATAGGTTTAATTTGTTTATTTAAAAAAAAGCATACCTTCATTGTCATTTTTGACTTTATGATAAAATCTGTAAATCTAGGTAAAACTAAACATTTGTGCCCAAACTCATAGCGCTATGCCAAAATCATAGAAGTTGAGCAATACGGGTCTACGGTTAAAAACACACACACACACATACAAGCAATTTCATGCTGTCTGTGTCACCCAAGCCTGTAAAGTAAACTGGACCACTAACTTGATGAGATATTTTGCAGGTCTCACATGATATATATATATTAGATTGTTTTCGTAACTATAATTATCAGAAACACATACGCACGCAGTAAGAAAAATGAAAGAAAAGGGAAAAAACAAGGACCATGTAAAAGATATAATAGGATGCAAACAAACCATACCAAACAATATAACTTCCGCATTCAATTGGCTTCTTCAATAAAACAAACCCAGCACTTCAACGCTACCAATTAGATAATTTTATGCCCACTTCCGCATGTTTGTCACTACACAGTGCAGCCTATAGTACGGGATCTTTAGGAAGGTCTGCGTTACAAGCGAAGAACTCTGGAAGGAGTTTTAAAGCTGACGTTAGTCTCCTTTGTCAGTGTGAGGCAATTTTTGTACCGCCTCCAACAGCAAGAAAACAACGTGGCGGGTCAGTGAACTTTGACAGGATGATGTGATTTGTTAAAACATATGAAACTAGTTTGGGGAAATTGTGAGTGACTGATGTGTAGAAGGTACGCTTTGCTTTTAATTATATAAGATGTCATGTATTTCTTATATCCGGGCATTCTGAAAGTGTTTCTTTTACACGTGGTCAGTGTAACATTGCTGAAGCCTATTATTCACTACTGATGGAAATACATTATTTATTGTTGCGGAGTTTAAAGGGTCTTGCGTACAGTTGTAAATTTAACTGATAATATTGTCGCGGTCACCTATGCTCAGGTGGCGGAGTAGTAGAGGAACGCCTTAATTTATGAGAAAAGTTGATTTGTTAAAGAGCATAGGACTAGACCTGTCTTTTATTGTGCCATAATTAGTTGTTTTAGAAAGTAGCGGTTTATTTATTTTTCTTCTAAATGTAATAAAAAAGACAGGAAGCTGTTTCAGTAAATATTGTCCAAACGCATGTGTGCTGGAATTTTGACACTAGCTTATGTGAGCATCGCGCTGTCTTATGTCCCACGTAAAGAACATTTTATCACTGTTAATTTTATGACCTCGGGTAGTGACTGGTTTAGCAAGGTTTTGCTTTTTCCACCCCTTTGCCTTCTACCGTGTATGACATCAGTGTGCTCCGGTTCAGTGAGAGTGATTCAGCAAATGTGAATTAATTTTGTAGTGTAGTTTTATCTCCAGACAATATCTTAGTTTAAGAATGTCAGTGGAACGAAAAAAAAACAGTACAGTATCCATTTCTCTGTAAGACTTCATTGCTGGATATCGAAGTTTAGTTAAAAGCAGAGTTCTCATAACTGTTCATTTCTTTTTCCTGGGTTGGAAACTTGGAATGCTTGCAGTGCCAGCATACACATCAATCTTTTAAAAGCCACCATTTAAAAAAACTGGCTGTGGTGAGGGCATACCAGAGTTTGCTATTCCAAGCATCAATTCCCTGCGTATCCTATGGGATTCTCAGGCATTACCAGACAAGCTGAGATGCACTTTTAACACTGTGACCTGGGTCTAACCAGGGACCTTTATCCAGACAGACGTCCCTGGTACTCCTCTTGCAGGACGTGGTCATGTGACATCCTTTCTGGGTGTCCAGACTACTCCAAATGAGTACGTTTAGCATGGAAGAACATTGTCTGTGCGTACTCCAGGATACTCTAAATTGCGCAGTTCTTCACTTTGTCAAAGAGAGAGAATCTTAACGGTACTGGTAAGGAATCTCATTTCTACTGCTTTTGTCCTTTGTCTTCCACATTTGGTAACCACCCCAAAGCTTGTGACAATAAGTGAGCATTGAGAGTAGATTAATTTGTAATCTGAGACCGCTGTTCTCTGATTGTGCTCCTGCTTCACCATACATGCAGTCTTCTGGTGTAACACCTGCTGTACAGCTGCCACATATGATTATTATTTATACAGTGTCCTGTCTACCTTCACTTGTGGTGATCTTAACATATAGAGACCTCCTCCACTTTGTGTAGCTTCTCTTCTTTTATCTGTGAGAGCAGTCCACTCTTTTAGACAAGAACCATAACCTTTGAATTAGAGCATCATATTTTTATCCCATTTGCTTCACATTCAGCAGTGAACTGCATTGCACACCAGTGCGTAGTCTTAAGTACTTATTAGGCTATTAATAAGTTTGAAGGATTCCCACACCACTGGTACCCCCCAGTAAGACCTAGAGTCACTACCATAACAAGCCGTGATCAGCTCCTGGAGACCACCTCAACTGCTGAGATTTTTGAACAGGACACATTTAGCCTTCCTGTCTCTAACTTACCATTCATGTGGAAAAAGCTCTTCTGGAAATGGGAACTGAAATTGTCCTACATTGAAGCTTCTGTTAAGCATTTACTAAACTATCCTTACACGTCTGGCTTTCCAAAATGTATCCAGCTGTTTACTTGGTTGTGTGATCCAGCTCACCAGGAAGTGATCAGAGGACTGTCAGTTGCCTCACTTGACCCAAGTGACCAAAACATTGATTCAGGTCCAGTGATTCACATACAGATTCAGTCAACAAACTTTGGCATGGGAGGTTTTGGTATCAATTATAATTCTGAGGTGCCTTTTGTTCTAACATAGTGTTTGCTGTGTTAACAGTCTGTGGCTAACACAAATGTTTCATAATGCTGTACTTTCACACCCTGTTAACTCTGATTCCCCTTTTCAGTTTTTTGTAATGCTAGATTTAAAGGATGCTTACTACTCTGGGTCAAGTCAAGCTAACTTCCACTTATGCCCTTTGCAGGTAACACCATCATTCCCTTTGTGCCCAGTGAAATTTCCCAAAGAAGGCACTAGCCTTTGAAGGAAAACGTTCACAGTTTCCAGGAAAACAAAATACTCAAAATTAGATATTGGATGCATATGCAAAAACAGCAGTCAGAGTGTGACTACATCTGAATGGTATGCAGAGCTTGTGAGTATCCCACTGTCAACCACAGCCTCTCCTGAGCGGCAGCTCTAGAGTAGGAGAGTCCGTTCATTATTTTGAGAAGCCTAGTTGCACATCCAGTATTGTGGGTAGAGGTAGGACCAGCCATAAATAGCTGCTAAGTTTTGAGCCTTTCACATAGGCATTTGCTCCTGCCTGTCTGCCACTTGACTGGCGTTATACTGTACTTCTCATCTTTCACCTAGTTAGTGGTGAGATGACCAATAGTGCCATCTGTTTTTTTTTTTTTTTTTTTTTTTTTTTTTTTGGGGTGGGGGTCTTGGGCTTAACTGACTAGCAAACAAGTTTGTTCTGACCACAAGCCACTAATTTGGTCACCGGCAAATTTCACTTGCAGACTTTGCTCCAAGGTTGTTTCCATACTGTTTGTAAGGTTCTGATATCCTTTCCGGGTGTGAGGGTGCTAATAATAATAATAATTAATAAAGATCCAATCAGGAGCACAGAGCTCTAGCAGAAGATCTTAGAAGATCACAGGCCAGCAAACTTAATTCATTATTCCATGAGATATTTGTTTGGAGTGAAATATAAGTTATAACAGCCTTTGTTTTTCACGTTTGACTCATTTAACTTTATCGCAGGGGCACTTTTTTTATTTTTTATTATTTTACAATTTAAAGGTGGCAAGGGAGCATTGTTTTCAAGACTTGTGCTTAGTCGCACAGTTTGCAAGTGGATATTGAGCAGATGTAACCTGGGTGTACTGGCAGAACCTTGTTAACCTCTAATAGCTTTAACAATTTCCTTTGCTTAATTATTTAATTTAAGATAAAATAGAGCAGTCTTTGTTATAAATATCCTCACCGATAATACTTTCTGCTACTTTCTGTAAGTGCTGATGTTGGTATGTTTTGAATCTCTAGAGTAACATCTGACTGTGATCTGTGTATGGAATTTTGCTTAGTGAGTGTGTCCCTACTGGAAGTGTAATTTTCAAGACTGATGTTCTTGGTGCTTTTGACGAATTGTGGGGTTTTACTTTATTTTCCTTGACTATTTGAATCTGTACTTTTTTTATAATGCTAAACACTCTGTTTTTGCCAAACTGTTATTTTTATGTTGGTAGGTGCTATCACATGCTCTACGTATGGAATTGTAATCTTGTTTTGTTGGTATAGTGGGATATGTTATGTTTCCAGGGAAGGTGTAGTACTGAGATGTGCTCTGTTTTTCCCAAAGTCTTTTTCTTGCAGGTTTCATTGATGTAGTTTTGAGTTGAAGAGTAAATATTTTAGGAGTCTTACTGCTTAATTCTTAACATTGCACGTGTTAGATAGTCTTTCTTTGTAGGTTATTTTATTGTATTGTATTAAAAATGTAAATCTTATACTGGGTATTATTTTATGAATCAATGTAATTGTTTGTTAGAATATGTATCTTTTCATAACACGGTGTAATAGATAACATAATCTGTCCAGTTAAACAGAAGTAAAAAAAACTATTTAGCATTTTTACCAGCCCTATATTCTGTCATAATATCTATCTCTTAAGTTTTCCATTAGAGGCTATTCACCTTTTCCTCTTCACTGTTTCTGTGTGTGTTTTAGATATGTGCTTTTAAAGTATATTCATATTTTAAATTAATTTACTTGCAGTAAAATGCTGATTTGTTTATTGACTTCTCCAGATTGACTGATTTAGAACTGAATTCACTGTTGCTACCTGAGAAATGTAATGTAGGAATTGGAATACATTGTTGTTTTACTTGTAATCTGAGACATTGTTGCTTTTAGAAGTTAGACTGTAGACTTTCACTAAATAATAGTCACCTGACTTGATGAACTTGCATATAATGAGAAGCTTTTAATGAAAATCTAACACATCTATTTTGAAGAAAGTTGCTTGTCAGTCTAGCTAACTGAACACTGTTCTGTGGCAGAGCTATTACTGTTTATGGGCAAAATAGTTAAAGTATTCTCCTTACTGGTAAAAAGTTTCTATCCCAAACAAAACTCCATCCAGTACTTCTGTTAAATCTTTTTTGTTTACTTATTTTGTTTTGAGCAGTTGATTTTGCTGGATTACTGGGCCTGTTTTTAGCCGCAGTCTAGTGAGAGTAAGTAATACAGTTAGGAATGCACCAACAAAATAACGTGAGGGATATACAGACATGTCTTCAATTATGCATTATTGTTAACATAGATATGTTTTGCTATCACCGTATTAATACAAAACCTAAAGTGAGATCACTTTTAGATGCTGTATCCTCATGCAGCTGCAAGAATTATGAGATTGTCCTGTGTAATTTGTTGTTAATGGATGCAGGATCTATGCATTCAGTTTTTAGATCTATCTCTGTGTGTACATTTTAATTTTTTTTCCTTTGACAAAGTTTTCACAACAAGCTATGAAGCTGAGGGGGTAAAGATATAATGGAGGCTGATACTTGTTTTCCTAGTTTGGTCTCTAGTAGAAGAGAAGAGGCTTTACTGACGCTTTATTTTGTGTGGAAGGAAACTGTGAAGCATCATGGGATCTGAAAGAGAACTTGCTGGAAAAATGGTAAGTTACCTAACCACGGGGACATTGAGAAAGTTTAATGAACTTAGAATAGTGTGTCTGAGTGATGTACATCTTTAATCTACAAATAACCCATCTTCTTTTGGTGGTGCTTTGCTGTGGTGCTCAAACCTATGGGACAGAATTTCAAATCTATACATGTTTTTTTTGGCTCGGAGCTTCTTTCGCATGTTTTATAATAAAATATACTTATACCTAGTGTTAATTGGGTTGGATATAATGATTAGGAGTGGAAAAAAAGACAACTTTGCTTAAGCTGTCTTCTAATTTTTGTTAATATTGTAACCAAGTCACTGTCTCTATCATAATGCTGTCTGTAAATAACATGAAAGTACAAGGAACCCTTGCATGGAAATGTTTATAATCAGCCGACGTATGTTTCACATACTTACACAGGTACTTTGGCGATAAAAGTAGTATAACTGAAACACAGACTGTTCAAACTGTTATTAGCAGTTAAGACTGTAATAATATGCCGCTATAGAGTTCTGTTTTCTCATGCATGGATTAATAGAGCTGAAGGGTCAGATTCATACCTCTCATCTTCTTGGTGCAAGAATTTTCAGACAAAACTAAAAAAATAATGGGGAGGGTGGCGGCGGCCAAATCACTTCAGATTTTAAATATTGCTCTTATTAACTTAGTTGCTAGAGTAACTGTGCATTAACATGCATTCTGTGAAGTATATCAAGTCTGAAACTCGTGTGTCTTTATTTAGGGACTTCAGTCCTCAGTGATTTTCCAGAAATACACAGATTTTATAAGGAATAAATTAGAAATATGAGGCAAAATTCTGGACAATTGAGAAGCATGTCAGATCAAATGCCTGTTAGATATTTGTAGTTCTGTACTTATCACATAATTATAACCATAGTTGTGCTTGTATTCCGTCTACTTGCTTCATTTTATTTAGGATTTGATGAAATAATAAAATGTAACAATAAACATAAGCAAGAAGGAATGAGTTTATTTTATTACTTTACAACTCATGAAAAAAGCTGTAAACAATAAATGTTCTACATTTTAATCCCTGGTACAACAGAAAATAACAGTTGGTATTCAGTTAGCATCAAGCCAGGAAGGGAGCTGTACTAATATGAGCAAAGCTTCCTGGTAACTTAAAAATGATTAAGGAGCCTCTTAATTTTTGTGAAAATGGCAAGTTGCCATACTAATTAGGAGATCATGCTTCTAAGCGTTAAACCGAGAGGTGCTAGAATTTAAAGTTCACCTCGTGTTGAAGCTGTAGCAGGATTTCTTCTTTAAGAGTTAAGCCAGCAATCAACCAGCAATCAAGCTGTCGTGGGCAGCACAGAGCTTCTCTTCACTCTCACTGCACTGTTTGCCAGGATTACTCTCTGTCCATAGTCATCTTTTACCAGTGATGTGTTTAACTGTAGGTATCGAGCATAAGGTGGCAATGTTGATGAGAACAAAGTCCACTGTTTTTGAACCCCTTGTTGGAACTGGAACCCTGTTTGTCTAGGGAACTAGCATTAATGAAGTCCCAAAATCTTTGTGTATATTTATTTAAAGTGGTGTAGGTTTCCCAGTTAATGGTAGAATAGTTGGAGTCACCCGAAAGATAAGTGCTAGGCTGTTGTTGGAAGGGATGTCAGTTTATTTAGATATGTTTCGTGGGCTGCAGGTGACATGAATTAGGGTACAGTAGTTGGCTATGATATGGTGCATAGTTTTATTTGCCATGAAAGGGATATGGTGAAGATCAAGGTCATTTATCCTGGCTTAAGAGTCTGGAGTTGAGATGGCTCTGGAGTACAAGTACCCCCCCCCCCCCCCATCCAGTTGCACCACTAGCTTCTAGCATTGAGTAGCTCTAAATTTTTTTGGTAATTTTGAGGAGAATGACCTTGTCTATTACAAAGAAAGCACTATGGTGGAGGAGTAGGTTCTGGCCAATATATGGAAGCTGTGAAGCAAATGGTGTAGGCCATCCCTAGCGAACTTGACAGGGTTGTCGACCATCCCCTCCTATGTTGCTACATATATATTCAACACTTTATGACACAAATAGCCAGAACAATAATTGGAGTACATTATGTTTTGGTTTGTGTTGTGGTGTCGTTCTTGTTGATATCATGGCACCACTTGGTATCAGTTTCACACCTGTTTCAGATGAATATTCTGAGAGCTCTGGTCATATCCTTCTTCATGTGATCTAAGGAGGTATGTCTTGATTCATTCATCCCACAAAAGCAGTGACTATGACATATGTATAGTTTGTGTGAAGGGATTTGAGGGTCTTGGTGACACTGCAGATCCTGGCACCTGAGAGACTGATAACCATCACTCTGTCATTGCTTAGCCTGGTGAGTGGTGCATCTGTTTGACTGTGGAGTCCCCTAAGGGTAAGGTGTTAACAGATGTACTGTCTTGGCCTTGTTGCCTTAAAGGCTTCGGCCTGTCATTTGACTAACTTTTTCCTGTAGCTGTTTTTTAGTAGTGTCTGTTTGCCTGTTAATGTGACGTTGAGTGTTCTGTATTAAAAAAAAAACAAAAAAAACTTCATTTTGAGGCCTTTGTGGCTTAGACAGGGACTTTTAAGTACCTCCTTGTAAGAAGGCTTGTTTTTCTAGGACATGGTGAGCATGGTTGTGTGAGGTGAGTGTCAGAACTGACAAAATTGGGTGTGTCTACAGTCTGTCAAGGAAGGTTGCCTCCAAGGTTAGCAAATGCTTGCACATCTTACTTGAATCTTTTATGGGAAGAATTAAACAGTTGTTAGTGAGCATGAGGCAATTCTAGCATTGGCTTAATGTTCCTATTGCTCTGAGGCTAGCAACAGACTTTCCTACTAGGAGATTGCAAACTGAGACAGTAAGTTATCCTGAAATTATATGAAAGTTCAAATAAATATTTCTTCCATCCAGACTCTGTCTAGTCCTTTCAGGCTCTTAATTGCTTTTGTGTATTTTTCTCTAAACAAAAAACTAAAGTTAAGCAGGTTTTAGTGAGTATGTGCATATGTAAATGTGAATCTCGTATTCAAGCTTAAATTTTATTTTTTTTTATATGTTTTTCTTTGCCTCCTCATAAGACCACCCTCAATGTTTGTCTGCCTACACCCGGGTGATCCATTCATCCTGCAGGGCAGGAGTTGTACATTCACACACTAGGTGAGAACCCTATGAATCCATCTGTGTTCTCAACAGTGGGAATTGTTGATAGGGAGTGGGACAACTTGCTGATCCTGCAGGGCAACCTACTATTTCCCCTGGCAGAGCACACCCTCCTCTTCTTTGGTGACTTGCTGAGCTCCATTGCATCTAGCCTACAGTGGGTTGCATACCTCTGCATCCACAATCCCCTTGGTTTGTGTGTCTGCACATGCTGCCTAGGCCTGTACTTTACAGGTGTAACATACAGTGATCATGCTAGTCACAACTTAAGTGGTGAGCCCCCAGGTGGAGAGGTAGCAAAGACTGGTCGCACTCGCTCTCCTCTGCCAACTCCTATAGGCACTTGAGCTGCTGTTTGAGCATAGGTCACTTTGCCTGTATTCTCTGTGGCATGGAGCTGGCTGCACAAGCTTAAGTCTTGTTGAACTAGAACATATACCAGAAATATTCTTAATTTGTCTAGTGTGAAAAGAACTTGTTTGACATCCAACAGGCTTGCATACTGAAACAAGAGTTCTAGAGTTATATTTAATGGACATTTCACTTGTCCAGTGTTATTCTTAAGCACTGAAAGACCTTGTCCTTTTCTGTTTTAATATTGTTCATGTTATAAGTGTGACTGGTCCAAAGACTTCAATTTCATTTTCCCAGTGTTGATTACCATGTTATTTTGAAGCCCATGCCAACAAATTGGTTAGAACCAATTTATGAATATTTGTTTCATTTACGCTAGAGCTAATTCTTTACATTTTGATACCTACATAGATGTCAAAAAATTGAGTGAAAAATAATGTACAACAAGTAAGCATTAAGTAAGGGGCAAGCCCACAGTCAAACCCTGAGGTAAGTCCAGGGCCAGTGTCCATGTTCTGCTTCTTATATACCTGTTGCTCAGGCTGCTGCAGAGCGATTGACCTACTGCCAGCTGTGATATTGAGACAAAATAAGTGTTTATTCTCATTTTTTGTTTGCATTTTGATTTAATATCTCTGTAATCTGTACAACTGTACTTGTTCTTTTTCTTTGTCCCCACCCACCTTCCCTGTTATTGTTTTGGTGTTAGTGTTGGTGGCTCTGGAATTGCCCACCCCTCCTGTAAGTCTGTATTTGAACACTCCTCCCGAGTCCATCTCATTTGCTTATTTAACCGAATACATTGAGATCATATTCTTAGTCTAGTGTTCACTCTACATAATACAGAGAGAAGATTTGAGAAGACCAACCCACTTAGGTTCTTCCTTCCTCTCTCCTTGCTCTTTACTTGTTATGTCTTTCGGCTTTTCCCGATTAGGGGTTGCCACAGCAGAACTCCGGTCTGCTAATGATTGGCAGTTGATTTTTACGTGCCGAGTTGCCAGCACTGACACACAACCTTCAACGAAGGTACGCCCATTCACGCATGTCTCCACACAGAAGACGCTCTAGCTGAGAGTCGAACCGGTCAGCAGCTTACTGTAAGGCAACAACGCTACCGCAGCACCACCAACGCGGATTCTCCTTGCTCTTTACTAAAAAAAATAAATAAATAAATAAAAAATGAATCTGCGTTTACTGTATTTGTGTTTCCTCCTACTTTATTTTGCTTTTGCCTCTTCTTAAAAGTACTCAGTTTTATTTATTCTGCTGCACTTATTGCTGCTTGGTAGTAGCCTGACTAAATTGTAACTGTCTTTTGGTTTAAGCACTTGGGCTTCACACCGGTTGTTTTACATTAAGAAGGTTTGTGGTCTGCACTGTTGTGGCAGGACAGGTAGCTTACATCCTTCTAAGCTGGGAATTGCTGATTTGAAAGCTCAGTGTCTGCTATTCTAAAAGTGTATTAGTTCTGGTTTAAGCACTTGGGATTCAGGCCAGTTATTCTGCATTAAGAAGGTTTGTGGTCTGCACTCTTGTGGGAGGAATGGCTGGATTCTGCCCTTCTGAGCTGGGAATTTCTGGTCACAGGCATATTGTGCCTGCTTATTCGAACTGTTTCTTTCTGAAATTGGTGTGCCTTGTTGCTGTAGCATAGGACCGTATTCAGGCCTGCTGAATCTAGCTTTGTTTGTATAACTTGAGCATTGATCCAGGCCATCTTTTTTGGAGAAGGTTACCCTGCACCCTAGTAGCAGGAGTGTGGTTAGAACTTGTCTGATTGAAGACTGCTGGAAACAGGGATCAGTTGAGTTTTTTTTCTGGTTAATTGGGTAATTTGTTTAAATCAGATTGTTCGTTATATATAAAAAATTGCACTTTATTCATCTGTTTTTACTGTATTTGTGTTTGTTCCTACTTTATTACTAGGGGCATTGTCTACAACTCTGAACTGAGATGTATAACAATAAGCATTTTTTTTGACATTTAAAGTGTTTTTTGATTGTATCTGCTTTATTTTCTGAAAAAAAGAATGTGTGTGTGTGTGTGTGTGTGTGTGTGTGTGTGTGTGTGTGTGTGTGTGTGTGTGTGTGTGTGTGTGTGTATATATATATATATATATATATATATATATATATATATATATATATATATATATATATATATATATATATATATATATATATATATGTATGTATATGTGTGTGGAATTTGGGGCTGTGTTATAAATCTCTGTGTTTGCCCATACTTGGATAGAAGGAAGTTTCTCTGTTCACCTGTGAGAGAGGGGAGCCTTGAGCAGCCTATCTGTCCCTGGAGGAGTGGTTTCAGTCCAGAAAGTAGTAGTTTATTGGCCATTTTGGGTTAATTTCTATCTCTCTTTCATTTCCCTGCTATAAAAACGGCATCTGCCCTTTTTTGCGTGACAGGCAGCGCCGGTTAGCTAGGGTATAACTTATTCCCAGCTCCACAAAGTCTCCTCTTGAATTTTTCCCTTGAAATTAGATAAACTTTCAACTTAAGCACTCAAGCCATTCATTTCTCAGCCCGCCACTTGCTCATAACTCATAGCAAGCACTTATAAACCCTAGCACTACAGAAGGACAAGGCTCTCTATTCGACCTTACCAGCCTTTCAGTAAAACAGTTTACTTTACCTATCCAGGCATGTCCAAAGGGCTGTTTCAGGTGTACTCTCCAGTCCAACTGATGAATCTGGGCATTTTGAGGCAATGTTACAACTGCCTCATGTGCACAGACAACCCTCTCCTCTTACCACCCGACACTAATGCATGCGAGAGATGCAATTATACAGCCAAACTGGAGGCTAAGCTCTCTCAACCCAAGACTGGATCAAACAGTCAAGAGGAGAAGGGAAATACTGGCATCACACCACCAGTCTCACATAGACCCATTAAACCAGCACCGGCAAAAAACACACGAAAACATACTCTGAGGCTCTAAATAAAATCTGAAAAAGCAACAGAGCCCTCCAAAGCAGACATCCAAGCAACCTCCACCCCATCCAACACAAACCATGAAACACATACTTCACAAAACCAGTGTGCCACGCAATCACAGCCTTCACGGTAGAATAACATACCCAACATATTAGTAATAGGTGACTCTATAGTCAGGTACACTGATGTCCCACTCACTAGGCTGAATAAGGAGAAGGTTGCTGTTAGCTGCCTGTTGGGTGCCAGGATCTGTCACATAACACAAGCACTCAGGTCTCTCCAGAGCAAGTACAAATATGACTCTGTCATTGTCCATGTTGGTGTGAATGATTTGAGCCATACCTCCCTGGACTACATGAAAAGAGACCTGTAAGAGCTCTCTGATCACGTAGCCCAGGCCGGTATGACCCTGAGTAGCATCCTGCCCTCACCAAGAATGATACCATGGTAAAAGTTATCAATTTCAACAATTGGCTGTTTCTGGCATCATTCAAAGGGGATCCAGTCTCTGTATGCCTGGGATTACATGCTCGACAAGCCACGCTGCTTCGCTATTGACGGCTTCCACCTGTCACCCTTAGGCTTTCAAATACTGGCTAAGGCTCTTGCCACCACCCATAGTGCCTTTTTTTAGGCAAGGCTCAAAAGACCAACCCACCACTGTAAATAGCACAAGTAACAAAAACCTGAGGATAATACTACTCAGTGCCAAAAGTCTAAACCTCAAAATGCACGCACACGAGGCACTCCTCAGTATGGAGAAAATCGATATATGTGCAGCAACAGAAACCTGGTTTAAGGCTCCAGAGAGCACCCCAGCACTACCAGGCTACAACTCATACCATACATTTTGGCCACAGAACCTGGACCGAAATACAAAAGGCGGGGGGGTATCTATATTCATCAAGGATACCCACACCTCCAGGTTAGTGGCACAGCACTAGCACGATGCTTCAGAGATTATCCACGTGCATCTAACAACAGGCAAAACTGCAATTCGAATGTTTTATATTATGACATCACTGGAGTAATTACATTAATTAAAACTGATTCGAATCAATTAAATACATTAATGCATATAAATACTTTGACCTATAAAATAAACTTTCTGTTACATATTGTTGAGATTTCATGTACTCCACTGTTTATAAAAAACTTTTTAACAATTTACTTTGGAGAGAAAATGCATATAAATGTGTTTGACTGTTTAAGAATGTGTTTTTGTTAATTGGTGTTCACAGTTTGTTCCATGGTTACCCAATCCCCCTCCCAAGGGAACTTACCATTGCTTTTACCCTCCAGGGTAGGTAAGCCCCACGTATCCAATGCCATCTTGTACTGATGTTTGAGCCAACAATTCTGCTGAGGTTAGCTTGGTCATAGACACTGTTTCATATCTTTGTGCTGGGGGGGTGGAGGGTGACTAGTTTGTCGTAGTTTAAAGACTGCAACATTTTAACTTTTCTAACTATTGAGGGTATTTTATTGCCCCCTCTTGCTGTAATAAAATATATTGTTGCAATCATACTGAATTATTTTCAACAGCTATCCTACTCAAGACCAGTGTTAACATTTTGGGGGCCCCTAGCAAATGGGAAGTTGGGAGCCCCCTGGACACTTCAGTCTAAGTATCACACTGTCACTGACGCCCATCCTAAGCAATATTTTAATTCATGCTGCAGAGTTTTAGGAGTAGTACAGCACTCTTGCATTATGATAGGCCTGTGTACCACACTATGCTGTCCTATTTCACAGGGGGACATTAACAGTTACTGGCATTTAGTTGCAACAGTGATACATTGCAGCAATTCTTCATACAGTGAAATAGTGCCCTAGGCACTGCCTCCTGTTTCACCCCCCCCCCAAACACACACACATCATCCAGTGCTCCTCTCTCTTTATTCACCACCATATCTTAGGGTCCCCATACCGTGCACATTACTCCCCCTCCCCCCTTTTCCCACATTTCGCCTTGGTTATCAGCTTTTACAAGAAACTATGACTTTCTGTATGCTCATAAGTCCATTTTAATGTGTTCTTTTCAACCAATAATGGCTTGAAGAGAAAATATTAAAAAAAGAAATTGTGTTACTATTCAACTTTCTTGCATTCTTTCAACACTAATTTCCTGACTACGACAGCGCAATAGTAATTGTTTAGGAAATAATTAGTTTAAATCGAGATCCCCAGAAACCATAGGGTTATAGATGCTCTGGGATGCATTTTGAGTCCTTTTTCCTAACCTTTTAATCCAAAGGGAGCCTGAATAAAAATGACTAAGAAAAGAATTTCAGTCTTATTTTCTTCTTTCATTTTCAAAGCTGACAAAACAGTCACTCACAGTAAGCTAATAAGACAATTGTGATACACAAATCCTGCCTGCCTCCCCACCCCCTCTCAAAGACACTCACTACCTGTGCATCCCTCTGATGTTAGATTGGGATGAAAAGCAGAGGTTCCAATGGTCACATTCATGTGTTTGAAGTGACTGTTGTCATACATGTACATAGCTTGCCTTCTCACCCCTTCCCCACAAAGACAGCCAGCTGCATCCATGCCTGATGTGATTGTAAGGAAAGTGAAAGAATGTTTACGGAATGCATTCCACTTTGTTGCTCTTAGACAGCACAGTGCCTGTCTACTAGCTATAGTAAACTTCTTTTGTACAACTCTGAGGTCTGTGAGAAAAGTAAAAGAAACAATGATCATGCTGTCCCCAGCCCAAATACGAGCTATAAAGATCTTCTATGCACACCTCTAAAGTTTGTATGTGATGAAAATTAAAGAAGTAATGAACACACAATACCCTGCCTGTCCAGCAACATACAGCAACCTTCTGTACAAACATTCGACCAGGGTTGGTTTTAAAATGGGTTCAGCTGAGGGTGAGGTCACCACTAAGTCCATGTCCAATTCCATTTATGTAGTATGGGGTATCCGGCCACCAGAATTCTAGAAGCTCTAACTGTCTGAATGTTCTGTAGTTATTTTATATCTTACTTTTGAGATACAATTACTTGCTAACTGCGTTTTTTTATATAAATACACACCCACACCCACACACTGCACGTTCACCTTCAGGGAAAAGGAATGAATTGCATTTCACCTACTTGTTTCTGAAGTGCTGAGATTAAACAGAGTACATGGACAAATACAAACACACCAGCAGGGAGGCTTTGAAGACTCCACATAGAAAAAAAAACCCTAACCAAACAATCAATCGGAACAAAACTCTCTAATTGCAGTGCTACTCGCTGTGCCAGAGGGACAATGAACAGCTGCTTTTACACATATCCTCTTCTTGCCAAACCACCAAATACAGTCTCCTATCATGTGTAAGATATATGTTTATGATGGTATGTGAAATAAAGATTTGGCCAGCTTGTTGCCCTTAAATACACTGCAACCATGCCCCCCCAGCCATAACAATACTAGTTTTACACTTATTTAAGCAAATAGCAATACAGTGAATGTTTAGCAGTTGTCAGCCAACACAGGGGTATGTCATTTTTATTTACCTTATTGAGGAGTAATGCATACCATCTCTGACCCTGATTTCACCCCATCATTTTGCTCTGTCCCTTGCAAAAAAGTTTGATTTGCTTGTAAATTATTCAAGATTATAGATGGTCAATAAATCCATATATCAGAGTTTCATATTGCCTAAAAAATGTATGTTGATGCAAAGTGCACTATTATATTAATGTTTTAAGCAAATTCAAGTAATATTTAAAAAATGTTCCTGGTTTTAAGCATTTATTTTGCTATTACTTTTGACTTTGAACAGACTTCTTGAACAAAGAAGTTGAGAGTTGTAATATCTGGTGATGTTCTTCTTGTTTCACTGTTGCAGTCATCACTTGTGGGTTATCCCTTCTGGGGTAGCCCCCGGTCGGCCCTAATACCAGAGTCTAGCTTTTCTCCTGCGCCGGCTGCTGTCGCCTGTGGATTGACGTCAGGTCATCAGTGGTATAAAGGAGAGCAGCCGGCGCCATTACATCAGTCTTTCTTGCCGTGGAGCCTGAAGCAAAAGCGGTTTGCTTGTGTGCTGGTCGGTTGTTGCCAGAGTGGAAGTTGAATCTGGAAACAACTAAAGCTAAGTACCCCGTTGGGGACCTTTTTCTTGCACTAACCGATGTCTGCAAAAGTAAATAAATGTCTCCGCTGTGGCAAACAAATACCACACTGAGACATCCATACCTTGTGTGTTACTTGCCTAGGCCCAGACCACAACTTTCTCAGTTGTCGGTTCTGCACACTTTTCAATTCTAGGACTATTCGCCGTAGAGCTGAATTTGTAGCCAGGCATTTCTGAAGTAGTTCCTCGCATTACGAAATTACTTCTGTCGGTCAGCAGTCTGTGTATATTCCCAAAAAACGAAAAGATGAAAGGGACAGACCACACAGATTTAAGCCTTCTGAAGATCCGTCCCAGAAACAAGTCAGTTCTCAGGGATTCAGTGAGGCGCATTCGCAGTCCCTGATGCCCGACTCGTTTCCTTCAGAGGCCTCTACCAAGACCCTTTCAGAGTTTGGTATGCTGCCGGGGAATGCTTCATCATTTGATCCCTCTGTTGTCTCCGCTTCGGTTGGGTCCGGAGCCGCTACGCAGGCACCGGCTTCCAAGGAGGTCCTTCGCACAACGGATTCAAGGCAAACAACTGTCTTTGCCTTGACTACCGCATCCCAATGACAAATGGATTTACTAAGGTCTAAAAGCAAAACCACCCCAGAGAAAGTGCTCTAGCCGCCATCTTACTCCTCCATCACCTCAGACACCATTACTGAAAATGGCGGAGGACATCATCACTTTCATCAGGGGTAGTCACACCACTCCTTCTAAAAGAAAGAGAGATACTTCCCCTGAAGTTCACACAAAGCTGGATTCTGAAATTTCAGACTACCTGGATTCAGATGAGGAACAACAACCTCTCACCTCCTTTGAGGATTCTAATGCAGAGGAATCTTTTCCTTCTGCCTCACCCCTGAGGATCTTTCATTTGGGGAAACCCTGTACACTCCTCAGAGAGCATTTCCACTGGGAATCCCAAGATTATCCTCAGTCTAAGAAAAGACAGAGTTTCTAGATCTTCCTCAGCACAGACCCTTGGCCATCCCTCCTATTCTGGACGTGGTGGATGATTTCAATTCATCTAGCCTCACCCCTGACGCCCTACCCCTAGCTCTTAGAAAACCTGACCGATACTACACAGTGCCAGAGTCACATAAGTACTTGTTTAAAAACCCTGCAGCAGACCCCAGAAGTCATCACACAGGGGCCCAAAGGGGCCAAGGCTAGCTCATCTAAAAACCCAATTCCCTCTGACAAGGACTCTAGTTCTGGACAGATGGAGTAAGAAAGAGTACACCTCCACAACCTTGGCTATTAGAGCTCTTAACTGCCAGTTCCATATGCTAAAATATCGACTGCACACCTTGGAACTTACGAAACAAAAATTTTCTTTACCTGACACTAATACTTCCGAAGAGTTAGCAGATCTTCTGCACTCTACTTCTCCAGTAGGTAAACACTTCCTGCACTCTGGATTCAATGCCCTAGAAGCCTCAAGTAGGGCCGCTGTGGCAGGTTCAGTCATTAGGAGGCACGCATGGCTAAAAGAACAGCCACTGCCTGATCATGTAAAATCAAAACTACTCGATGCCCCCCTGGATAAAGACTGCGTGTTTGGATCAAAAGCAGAGGCGGTCATCAAAAATATGGAGGATAAAGCTAAATTTATGCAGACTGTTAGACTTCCTCCCAGATTCAGCATAAACTTTCCCTCTAAGCACCGGTCTTTCCCAGCCCCCAATAGACAGGTTCAAGGGAGGCCTCGCAGAGGCAGACCAGTGAGACCACAAAAAAAACAAGGCCAGAGAGAAGGACTAAGCAGTGGCCCTCCACCACTCCTACAGCAGGGAGTTCAAGTCCACTCACTACTCTAAGAACATGCAATGACTCCCCCTCCCATCAGAGGTTAGGAGGAAGGCTATCCCTTTACAAACAAAATTGTCTGTCTAACAAAGGACCAATGGGTATTAAAAATCATGTTTCAGGACTACAAATTTACCTTCCAGCAAGTCCCAACCTTAACAGTTTACCAAAATCTACCTCCAAATCAGTGGGCAGAAGCCAACAAGTGCAAATACTCCATGCTCAAGGGGCAGTGGAGCCTGTGCTACAGGAGCAAGCAGGAAAAGGTTTTTACTCCAGACTGTTCCTAGTGCCAAGAAAAGAAGGCACTTGGCGACCCATCCTCGACCCATCCTCGACCTGTCCACTCTAAACACCTTCCTAGAGGTCCCAAAATTCAAAATGCTAACTCTTCAAAAACTTTTACCAATGCTGGGCAAAAATGCATGGCTAGCCACCCTAGACATAAAGGATGCCTACCTTCATATACTCATAAGGGAGTCTTGCAGAAAATACCTACGCTTCAGAGCAGGTTAACAACACTTTCAGTTCTCCGTGCTACCCTTTGGCTTATCTATGTCTTCCAGGGTCTTCACAAAATGCGTGGCCCCAGTGGTTGCTTTCTGCAGACAGCAAAACATCTGGATTTACCCTTATCTGGACGACTGGCTAATCCAGACAAATAGGAGAAGTTACTACAGGACATGCTCTTTGTACAAACAACCCTAACCTTTCTAGGGTTCACTATCAACAGGAAAAAGTCAAACCTAAACCCCTCCAGGCAGATCACCTTCTTGGGCGCACTCCTGGACACAGCCTCCCAAACAGCCATTCTCTCACCAGAAAAACAATGCTTTCTGCCAAATTACTTCTTCCACTTACCTCTCAGAAAAAAGCTCACAGCAAGGAAAATTCTGCAAGCACTGGGTTACATGTCGTCCTGCATTTTGATGATTTCCCTTGCCAGGCTGCACATGAGGAAACTCCAGTGGTACCTAAAGAACCGTTAGTGCCAACACTCCCCCCCCTCATTCCATGCATAAGGAACAAGTTTCTTTGGTGGGCAGAGGCCTGCACTCAGAACAAGGGCCTTCCCTTCCCCTACCTTCCTCAAGGCCAGACTATCACCACAGATGCCTCAGACCTAGCTTGGGGTGCTCATTTAGACACCTGGGGCACCCAAGGCTCTTGGGACCTCAGGCAACTTCACTGACACATCAACCTAAAGGAAATTATGGCAGTTCACAAGGCTATCACATCCTTTCAAGATCACCTAAAACCAGGAATCCTCCTCATAAAAACAGACAATACCACAATTATGTGGCACATCAACAAGCCGGGGGGGAGCACACTCCTACCCTCTCTGCCGACTAGCCATGAGCTTCTGGAAGACTGCCACCTACATGGGCCTATACCTGATAGCCCAATACATCCCAGGAGTAAACGACACCCTAGCAGACCATCTAAGAAAAAACTACTTGGACCCCCGTGAGTGGAAACTCCAAAAGGGGACATTCCTCCAAATAACCCAGGCCTGGGGGACACCAGAGGTGGACCTCTTTGCCTCACAAGACAACAGTCAGCTGCACAAATTCTGCACCAGGGAGTTCCACCCCCTAACTTGGAAAGTGGATGCTCTCTCATTCCAATGGACCAATCTCTTCATTTATGCATCACCCACCCCCTCGCTCTTACTCTCAAAGGTACTGCTGAAAATAAGGCAGGAAGGACCAAAAGCCATCCTTATAGCACCAGATTGGCCCAGGCAACATTGGTACCCCTTACTACTCAGCCTGATTTAAGGAGACTTTCAGACCCTTGCCTTTAACTGCAGACTTCCTGACACAAACCAGAGGGAAGATACTGCATCCCACCCTGCACACACTCAAACTTTCTGCTTGGCTTATTCCCCAGGGACCAGGGATAACCCACAGTTGAGCAAGCAGGTCCTAGACATTATTAAGGAAGCCAGAAGGCCCAGTACCATGAGATGTTACTCAGAGAAATGGAAAAGATTCAAATCCTGGTGCCTGTCAAAAGGTCACAGCAGCTCCCAGCTGTCCCTTTCACTTATTCTGGACTACCTAGTGGAGCTATTTAACAAGAGCCTCTCGTTTTCCTCCATTAAGATCCATGCCTCAGCCATTTCAGCACACTTTCATGCTGAACAGCCAGTTTTATCTCGCCCTTTGATTAAGCAATTCCTCAGAGGTGTATCTATCATTAGGCCTGCTAAAAGGGCACCCACTCCAGCCTGGGATCTGAACTATGTCTTAGAAAAACTGACATTGCCTCCATTCGAACCAGCTGCTTCAGCAGACCTAAACACCTTTCCTGGAAGACTGCCTTCCACTTGGTTATTATTTCAGCTAGGAAGGTGTCAGAACTTCAAGCACTCATGGCTACTGAACCCTTCATCATCTTCCATGCAGACAGGGTGTCTCTCCGGACTAATCCCTCATTCATGCCAAAGGTAGTATCAGATGTGACTCTAAACTATACATCTCCCCAGCTTTTTTCCAAACCCTCAGAGTAAAGGGGAGAGAATTCTGCACACACTGGATGTGCACAGACAGTTAAGATACTACCTGGATAGAACAACGTCCATTAGGAAGACTGATCAACTGTTGGTTGGTTTCGCCCCAGGAAAAATGGGGAAGCCAGACCATTTCAAAATGGATATCTCCCTGCATACAGTTCTGCTGTACGTTTTTATGGAAAAGCTCCCCCTAAATCTATCAGAACACATTCCACTAGGACAGCCTCTACTTCCACTTCCTTGCTTAGAGGAGTACCCACAGGGACAGCCTAGAAGCTGCCACTTGGACCTCGGTCCACACCTTCACCAAACACTACCACCTGCCTCTGTTCTCCAGGGCTCAGGTAGGCTTTGCCTCTGCAGTCCTGCAAGGCATGCTAGCTCAATCCTAGGAATTTCATACTGCCATCCTCCCCTTAGTCATCTTTGGGAATCCTCCCACAAGTGATGACTGCAACAGTGAAACACGAAGAATATACTACAGTTGTGTACATTTACCATAAATGTAGATGTTCAAGTGTATTCACTGTTGTAGTCCTATTTTTCCCTCCCACCTTCTGCCTTAATCTTATCCTTTTTGGAGAACTGTCATTCTTTTAGCCTTGGGCCACCAGGGGCTCTCTAACATTTCCTTCAAGGGGCTGCTGCAGGTTAGGGCAAGAAAAACTGATGTAATTGTGCCGGCTGCTCTCCTTTTATACCACTGACAACCTGTCTTCAGTCCACAGGCGACCACAGCCAATGCAGGGGAAAAGCTAGACTCTGGTATTTGGGCTGACCGGCTACCCAGCAGGGATAACCCATAAGTGATGACTGCAACAGTGAGTACATTCTAACATCTACAGTTATGGTAAGCGTACACAACTGTACTTTCTGCCGGTATTTATAAAACTCCCTGAAAAAGAAAACCATCCCCAAAGACTGGATGCATGAACTCTTCTTAAAACCCAAAGTATCATGGAGATTGGTTATTCTGGGGTGCTGATCTCTAGCGCTTACCTTGTTCATTTTCATTCACTGATGATAGTTATGTTACAGCCCTGTTTCAGATATAGAGCATAATCAGAAAATTGAATATTTTTCCCCCAACCAGCAGCAGGTTTTTGGGCCCCCACACAGTCAAGGATTATTAGGAGAGGTTGCAGCCATGGGTATTGTAAGCCCTTAAAGTTGTATATGATAATTGCTTTAGTGAAGAGAAATTCCACCAGAAAGATTTAATAAGTCAAGGTCACTATGTCAGTGGTATATTTTTAATGAAATTGTGAAGGCTGTGTGAAGCTTGTTACTTGTCAAAACACTGTTAATATAACCAGAGATATATTTAAGATTTAAAGGTGATACAAGTGAGTTCTTTTGGTTTTTATTAAGTGCACAAGACTGTTGTATTAGCTTTTGTTGGTTAACAAACATGATACAAAATAACTTGCTATGGTTAGGGGACCCCAGCGATTGCACAGTTTGCTGGTGCCTAAAGCTGGCAATGATTCTACTTTAAGAAAAGACAGTTCTTTATAATCAAATTTTGATGCTCCTTGAAGCACAAATTAAGGGAGAGATTTCAGAAATCTGTGGGCAGTGTTGTAGAGGATATATTGCAAAATGGTATGTTACTGCAAGCTGCACTGAAGGCACTTCCCTCTAAAATATTCACTAGGTGGGAGGGTGTGAAACGTTTGCCTTGCTGTACAGAATGTGTAGTGCTACATATACATTGTTATTGATGATATGAAATCCCATTATAATCTGCATCCAAAACTTAATCCAACAGTAAATATAGAGGTGATGCTGACTGAAGCCTGATGAATGCAAGGCAAATGTGTACATAGTGCACATTATTATGGTTGACTGTTTGTTTAATGGGTAATGGTGAGTAGATGACTCTGTGTCCATTAATAAGAGCAGAGCAGGTGACACAAACACACACACCTCTGTGAATCTGTTTTTGACTGGGTATATACCCATTTCTGATCATCATAAGCAGTAATGGCAATGGGCATTGACATGCATTGGTATCAGTTGCAGAGCTTGAACCCAGACACACCATAAGATGTTAATTAATTTTTCTGGAGCCTTGTTTGTATGCCTCCCCACAACCTTTATGTTGGGTATTGGTATGGTGGGGTATGCAGTGGACACACAGGACATGGTTGGCACAAATCGGATGTCAGTTCTTAGATAATTCAGTGGGTAAACACCAGTTAGAGTACAAAGCAAGTGAAACCCAGACACACATACATATATGTATGAGAAATAGAAAATATCAACATGGGGTTATGGCATTTGTGCTGCTTGATGTTCAGTAGGCTGTATGTTAGGCCACAGAACTTGACAACAGATGCTATTTACTTGGGTTTTGTCAGAATAGTTTCCAAGTAATGGACATCACACAGTCTGAGTGGGGGGCTGATAGCAGCACATATGAAGCATATGTTCTTTTTTTTTTTAAGAACACATGTTTACAAGTACAGAAGTAAAATGTTCAACTGGAAGAAAAAGTCTGTCGTGTCCTCCAATTGCAGAACATGCTTCTCAACTTCTTTGTGCAACAATTCTAGACAAAGCCAAATATAAGTGAGGGCAAAAAAACAAAACTGGAGACAAATTTTAAGTATTGCTTGTATAAACGTTGAAAGCTGCTAAGTAACAGGTTGTGTATTCACATGTATTTTTCTGAAGGATATGAAGTCTGAAACTCAAATGCTGTAATTTTATTCTTATAGTGTTTAATCCTAAGTGACTCTTCAGAAAACCACACATTTGAGTAACGGACCAAAATATGAGGCAAAAGTCTGGGCATTCTTTAAAATGATGGGCAGTTGAATGGTGTGTCCTAGGAACTAGAACCTGATGTAGAGAAGAGCCTTAACAGTTATTCAGCTGCTTGAGCGAAACAAGCAGGTATTACAGAGGATTGTTGGAATGATGCAGTGTCGTGCAAAGTCTGTTCCTAATATACGGTACAATAAAACTTGGTTTGTCTGTAGAAAAACTGATTGGATGTTGGCCATATCACTAATGTCCTCTTACTGATCATCCAAGTACTGCATAACTTATTTTCCCACCTCTTATTGAAATTTTAGGAAGGTTTACATGAGTGTCAAGCTGTAAGTATTGCACTGCATAGACCAATCGTGCAGATAAAAAAAAGTCCATCCTGACATTCTTTGTGTAAAGTTGAGATTGCAGTAACATGGGGTCTCATCTGATTAACATGTTTTAAGATGCAGTTTTAGAGAAGAACCCTGCTCCACCCCAAGCCATTAGGATCCTCATTCGATATCTTTTCTTTATTTGCCAGATTCTGTGGGCCAAGCATTCATTTTCCAGGAGTCTAGATTGTCATGTTGTGTGTCAATTATGTTGCCTGGTATTTGGCATGCTAAGGCTTTACAGGTGCTTCATCGTGTCTCACCTGTTGATCACAGGAAAAGCAAAAGGTTGTGTTCTGTTTTTTAGGATGTATGCTCTAATACTAACATTGCAGAGCAACATGATGAGGATGTTGTACTTCTAAGCTACAGTCCTTTTAAGTGAGACCTTCAAAACGGTGACCTGAATTGATGGTAGCTTAGGTGGATGAAGTATCTATGTTACTCTCTGGAAGAAGAGCAGGGAAATTTTACTTATTGTAGCATCTTTTGTTTGTCCTGAAAACTGGCCACAGGCCTAGTGGGACCAAGCTGGTAAATAAAAACATAATTAATTCCAAAAAGTATTTCTAAAGCTTGGTTAAATTAAGTCAAAATGATTTATTTTGCAGTTTGAGTGTATTTCTATGCTTGGACTGCTGGTTAGATCAGTGTTGCCTGTATAACATTTTTCATTTCCTAAATTGTTTAGGCTACAGATTTAATGAATATGTTATACTCGAAATTTTCATACAGACCTTTGAGCAGCATTTATATTCAAAAGCCATTTTTATTCAAAAGCCATCCTTTTTACACTTAACAAGGATTTTCTATCAGCCTTTTCATTCATTAGTTTACTAGGATCTGTAAGTTGTGTTTTTTTTTTTGTTTTGTTTTTTTTTTTAAATCTTCAAGGATTGATGCTGTGAAATACTCAACATTTTTATATAGTTCTCTCTGTCTCTCTGTCTCTCTCTGTGTCTCTCTGTCTCTCGCCTTCTTAATTTATAGAGTAGGATATGTTCTTTGATGCCATTTAAGTTCCATGTTTGAATGGTGGTTTTATCCAGTTTGACTTATTCTACTTAAAGGTTGAAGCTGTTTCATATTTCACATTTCTGCATTTGTTTTTGTAAGCTGCTGTTTTCTTTTTACGTACACGTGTATCATATTGCTTTTTAGTCATAGAACTTGTTTTCACTGCCTTCTTGGTTCGGTATTCAGTGTTTCAGCACCTTTGCTTTCAACCATTATAATAGCTCTAATTTGTTTGTATACCTCTTCCTTTGCTGTATTTGTCTTTTTTTTTTTGTGTTGGTATAAATGTTATTTAGCTGTGTTTTCTCCTCTGAAACAGGGGTAACAAACTCAAATAACTTGAGGGATGTGGTGATTAGCAGCCAAAAACAAAATTAAAATCGATGCGTGTAAGCTAATTAATAGCAACTGAAACAAAAAATGACAGTAAAAGCAGGGGACTTAACCTCTGATATTTTAATGCCTTGCTTCCTGAGCCCAGAGTGCATGATTTTATTCTTTGCACCTTCATTTGCCTGCTGTGTGACTCTGATTAAGTCACTAAACCAGAAAATGCAGCTGGCCACCACTGAAATGGCATAGTTGTGTCTAGTGTTAAAATCAAACAGGCTTCTGGTCCAGAAAAGTAGTTTTAATAATCTCTAGTGCCTTGGTCATAAGACCTTCAAGGAGTAACAAAATACAATAACAACTCTCTTGTCTCTCTCTCTCTCTCTCTCTCTCTCTGTGTGTAATGTCCAGTGGAAGAAAAAGGATCATGTATCCTGCACTGTCTCCACATTTTGTTCCCAAAATGGTAAATTACTGACACGAGCTTCATTTTGTGATTCAGAAACTGAATGAACATAATGTTCCATTGTCCGTTGAGACAAACCAGCAGAATTATCCAAGGAACCAGCTTCTTCCCGAAAAATACAGGGTATATCCAGCAAAGGGTCTGTAGCTATTAACAAACCACTAATCACAACACAGAAAAACAAAAAAAATAAAATAAAATCAAACAGGCTACTGGTCCAGAAGTGTAGTTTGCAAGGTTACCAAGACTTATTAAAGAAAGGTGTTCGGTTGGGATATTTAAATCAGGGTGATGTAGATAACAAAAAATTCAGCTCAGAATTGTGAGTCAGCAACATTTTACTGTTTACCTAAAATTCATAAAAAATTTGACACCCCCCCCCCCCCCCCAGTCGTCCTATTAGTGCTGCTTGTATATATTTTTGCACAATATTGGGCTTCTATTACATCAGTTTTTTTATCCTTGTATTCTAAAAATCTCTTCTTATATTAAAGATAGTTTTTATTTTCTTAATAAGATCTCTGGAGTGAAATGGGATGAGAACAAGTATTGGAATACTTTTAGATGTAAGAAACCTATATACAAGCATAAGACACGTAGATGGTATACGGTCAATATACCAGCTGTTGGGGGGGGGGGGGTCTTTTAATTCACTATGTTGTGGAACGTGGAGTTTTGTTTGTTGAATAATTATTTTGTGTTTGATAATAATGTCTACAGGCAAATACAGGGGACAGCTGTGGGGGCTCCTTTTGCCCCTATGTATGCAAACCTATTAATGGCTGCTTTTGAAAACATTTTTTGTATACATTTGAATTTGTAAAAGAAGTATGTAGTATATTATCGATTATATAGATGGTTTGATATTTATTTGTAGAGGTGGTTATGATGATGTAACACAGTTTGATTTGCAATGTAATGATTTTAATTTACAATTTGATGGTTTACAGTATGGTGATAAGGTAATATTTTTGGATTCAAAATTATGGTACATTTGCACTTCTGTGCATCGAAAATTCTTAGATGGGGGGGCAGTTTTTACATGGGAGCAGCTGTCATCCAACACATTTGCTTTCTTTATTACCTTATGGGGAGTTATCGAGGTTGTCTTATGGGGAGTTATTGAGGTTGTCTCGTATTTGTAGTAATGAAAGGGAATTTCAGGCTGAGATGTATAAAACTGCTAGTATGCTCTATAACCTAGGTTATAGTTGTGATGTGATTAATGGTGCTACTGGCAGAGTTTTAAAACTGGGTGATTCGTCACATTTTGATAAAAAGAAAGTAGGTTGGTTTGTGATGTTTTGAAAGAAAAAATATGTATTTTGTAACTGTTAAAGTTAAGTGAGAAAATGAGCAGTGGATTGAAATATTATTGGAATTTTTTATTGAAAAATCAAGCTTTAGCTAAAATATTTCAGAGATGTGTGTATTTCATATAAATAAGGTCACAGTTTAAAAGATATGTTAGTCCCATAGCTGTTTTGTTTCTCCAGATTTAAATCTAGATAGATTGTTGGGTAGTTTTGGAACTTCAGCATGTAATAGTTGTGCAGTTTGCGGACAGATAGTGAATTGTTTTGAGATGATTAATAACGTAAAATTTTCACCAACAGGATGTTTTACGTGTTATACTAAGGGGGTTGTATATGCATTGAAATGTCCCTGCAATTTATTTTATATTGATGAAACTAAAAGAATGTTTAAGGTTAGGTTATCTGAACATATTAGGGGCATAAAAAATAAGTGCATAGAGAAATCTGTGTCAGTGCACTTTAAGGAGAAGCATAGTAGTGATTTATAGGTTGCTGCAAGGAGCTATTCTTCTTAGGGCTTTTCCCGGTAAGGGGTCGCCACAGCGGAACTCCGGTCCGCTAATGATTGGCAGTCGATTTTTACGGTGCCGAGGTGCCAGCCCGACACCCAACCTTCAACGAAGGCACGCCCATTCACGCATGTCTTTTGAACGCCACTTGACCACTGGGAGGACCTGCAGAATCCACACAGAAGGCGCTCCAGACGAGAATCAAGGAACTATATTAGAATAAATTAGTTTGCCAATTGGTAGTAAATTTGCCTTGAAGTAACAACTTCTAAGAAAAGAATATTTATTTGAAGTATAATACTCTAACATTTGGAGATTTGAATGGGGAGGTTAATTCAAAATATTTGCTTTAATTGCGTAATTGTGTAATTGTTTTATTGAATTTCTTTTTTTGTATATATAGATGCTTTTTACTGTATTTGGTTACTCCTTGAAGATCTTATGACAGAGGCGCTAGAGATTAATAAACTACTTTTCTGAACCAGTAGCCTGTTTGATTTTATTTATTTATTTATTTATTTTTTTTGTTTTATTCTGTGTTGTGATTAGATAAGTAAAATAAATTGGTCAAACCCCAGTGGCCTAATGGATAACTTATTCTCCTCCTAATCCAGGGATTGTGGGTTTGAGTCCCATCTCTGGTGATATAATCTTGACTTCCTTTGTGGCATTTGTGGTTAATCCTATATTCTGTAACTAGATGGGTAGGGTCTTCAAATCCAGCATTGCTTAAGTAGTGTTAACTGTGTGTACTGTCATGTACAGTTATTATCTTCATAAGGATTTTACCGTTCTGAACTATTAACTCATCCAGGTGATTAACAGTTGCAATTAACTGTGCATTTGGCTGCAAAGTTATACTGTGAGGTAAACCATTCTATGTGAGGAAATTCCATTGTGATTTTCAGTACCAAGCTACATAACTGTTCATCTGGCAACAAAACAAGTGTGTGTGAGGTGCGCATTTGCACCTGATAGAAAATGCATTCTCTTGCTTTTGAGTACCATAATAACAAGCACCATAATAGTGAGGCCCAACTATGTATACAGACCTTACAAGCAGGGAAAACAACACCCCCCTTACGTTACAGATCACGAGTCCATATTGTAATTTTGGAACATGTAACAAGAGTCACAGATTTTAAAGTAAATGAACAGTGAATGTTGAAAATCATGGGTCTCATTTAAGTTATTTGCAGGTGGTATACCCTGCACCCCCACTATTTTAAATTCCATGCTGATGTCTGTACCTTGGAGGGGTACATTAAGGGGTGGCAGTGGAAAGAGACAAAGACGCCAAGTTCCTGGGGTTGCACATCTCAGATGACCTACTTTGGTCGACTCATATTAGCCGCACAGTGAAGAAGGCACAACAATGTCTCCACTTCCTAAGGAAACTGAGGAAGGCAAACCCGTCTCGGTCTATCCTCAAAGCCTTCTACAGGGAGACTGTTGAGAGCATCCTCTCAAGTAACATCATAGTTTGATATGGCAACTGTGAAGCATCTGATTGCAAGTCTCTCCTGAGGGTAGTGAGGACAGTGGAAAAAGTCATTAGTTCCTTCCTCCCATCCATGAATAATCTGCATGCCACTCTGGGTGTGCGGGAAGGGCTAGGAAGATAATAGACAGTCCCACTCACCCTGCCCATGGCATGTACTTCCAACTTTCCTCAGCCAGAACTATCATCTACATGTGCAATATGAACATCAGAATATGTCATACTACAGCTGATGAAATGCAATATTCTAAGCAGTCACAATATGAAGTCATTATCTTGCAATATGTACTAGTATAATATTGTCTGTCTTCCTGTCCAATTGCGGTAATTTTATTGTGTTAATATTTTAATTCCTGTATGTGCATTAGTCTTACTGTCCTTCAAACTGTGTTCATTGTTATGTCTTGCACGGGGACCAAAGCAACGTAATTTCATTCAGCTTGCACTACTGTGTATATCTGATTGACAATAAAGTTTATTTAGACTTTAAGTAGAATTCCTTAAGGTACCACGATCTTAAAATTTGTATCCTCCACCCAAGATCCCCCTCCCTTGGAGTAGGGGGAATACCCAGAGGTACTGTAGTTGCAAATGGAGTTCTTGTAAAATGTTTTCACACATTTAGTCTGGTTATTCTAGGACTTGCGTTCTTGGTATCGGACTTTCAGAAGGTTAATAGAGAACATATCAGTGTATGGACAGATTACTTTTTTTTTCCCCCTTCAATGTTTTAAGATTTTAGTGCCAAAATAAACTTCTGTGAATTCAGTGGCAACAGGTAAAGGGAACATCAAAAATAAAATAAGGTGATATGACCTTTATTGTATGTTGGATGTTAAAATGATTTGTTCATATGTATTTATGGGTGCATTGTAGCTTTTGGTAATTTTAGTGCATCTCTGCTTTTGCATTATTCTTTTGTATTTATTTGAGCTGTTTTTTAAAGATTTGTACATTTTTTTTTGTATTAAACCATGGTCTAAGTATATTTAGTGTATTTCCTTGTGATGTCGCTGTAGGCATAGTGAGAGCTCCATTCATAGACTTAAATGGATGTTTCTCTCCACATGTGCAGTGACTTACCATTAAACTCTATGGATGTACTTCACACTTAACCTCAGTGACTTCATGGTGGGTAAAAGTTCCTTGGCATGATCACAGTAAATGACTGTTCTATTTTTCTTCAGAAAAGCAGTGTCTGAAAATATTCATCTATGATGCAAAGGTGCTGTGTGACATTTTGTGTGCTACATGTAGTGCAAAGGTCAGAAAATATTTATGACCAATTCATTTTAATTATTTTGCTTCTATAACTGTTGTCTAGTATTACGGCTAAACCACTACAGCGGGAGAAAGCCTACACCGCTATCCATAATACTTGTGTGTAATTCAATTTATTTTTATACCACAAGTCTTCCACTCAAAACCCTTCCAAAACCACTTTTACCTGCACCAAGTAATACCCGTTAATGGCCTTTTTTTTAATTTGACAGCAAGTACACAAATCCATTCAGTAACAACAAAAGAAAAAAAACTGCCAAACACTCTTGGATGCAATTTCTGTATTGGCTGGAGATGGGCAAGTCTAGGGGCGTGGAAAGGTGGGAAAAACCTCTTTCAATTGTCCAAATTTCCCATTTTTGACTTGTCCCTTGTTTAAAAACATTTTTTTTTCTGGAAGATTATTGAGGATTGCAGTTTCTAAATAATGACTGATATTTGAATTTCTGACTGCATATTCTTCAGAAAGTCGATACTAATGCAAATGCAAAAGTTGTTCTAACCAATGTCTAAGTTAAGTGCTGCATTTAAAATCTATACTTAATTTTCAGTCATTTCTTTCCCCCACCATTATTTTTGGCTTTGCCCTTGTCCCTGATTCTAGTGCTAAGTGATTGAGACATGTGAATGGAAGACTCCTAATAGGTATGCAAAATCATGAAATGGAAACTGATATGTGACAGTGGACTGATGCACTCTGGTTTCAGATAGTCATAAAGACAAGCATTTGTCAGAGCAATTTTGATTGTAAATAAATGCAGAAAAGCTTCACAGTCTGGATTGCAGATACCCATGGCCACATTTGTGTCCACTGGTTTTGCCGTTGAGACCCTTGCTCTTGAAGGAAAGTAAACTTTTATTTAGAAGTAAAACATTGCCTCACTGTCTTCTGCATTTGAAGGATCTAAGCAAAATGACAGACTACTTCTACATTGTTACTCCAGTCATTATGTGGCTGATCAAGCATATTTTACTGGGTGACTTTTTTTTTCCTTAAAATGTCACTCTGTTTTTAGGAGAACCAGAATGACTTGGAGACTGACAATAATCTGAAATCCTTCCACTCTAGAATTCTTTAAGTCTTAAGACCTCTTAGTTTTTTTTTCATCTCAATATAGTCTTTTAGAAGAACTGCTGCTCGACCCCTCTTCAGGTTTCTGTGTTCTCAAACTACAGACTAGTTTTGTTTACTATCACACTGCTCAAAGTGTAGCCATTGCTCTGCAAAAGCTCAAGTTTGTGTTTTTCTGTTAATAATTAGTTGTCATTCCTGTTGCTTTTTATTTAGCTCCTGTTTGCATGTAAAGATGACACATTCTTGAGTGATCACTGTGTTGGAGTAATGCATCTCCCTAAATGGGGGGTGGGGCTGTCCTGAAGTATATTTTTGTATTTTTTCGCAAAGGCATTGTATCTGTATCAGAAACATGGATAGTCAGTGAGGTTTGTCATTCAAAATTCATCCAGTTGTTAATGCATCGCATATTATTCAGTACAAACCATTCTAAACATAGACACTTGTAATTGTGATAGTTGTGCTATATATATATTTTTTTCTTTCAGAGAGGTTAAAAAGAGGAAGTATCCACTTCAGACATTCCCCAGTGCTATAAGTTGGCAAGGGCTTTATTTTCTGTGTTGAGAGTTGGTGAATTGGTCCTAACCGTTTAAGCATTTTTTCAGTTATGTTCTGGAGCAAGGGGCAATGGCATAATGTAAAAAAATAAAGAAGAAAAAATAAATTTTAAACAGTGCAAATAGTGTGTCTTGGTACATTTAAAAACTATAGGAAATTTAAAACAATAGTTAAAAAAAAAAAATTGTGGGACAATTCATCAATTGAGACTGTTGGTATGAATGTAGAATAGACCACCTTAACTTTTTTTTTTTTTTTCACAATCTCCAAGTCATTGCTATTACAGAATCCTGGCTTAAACCCCAAACTCCCTTCATATACCCTTCTTTCCAGGTAGCGATTACTTTCTTGATGCCAAGCAAGGAGAATGTACTCCTTTTCAAGTCGAACATCAACATACAGCACCTTGCTCAAAGTAATGCCTCCTTAGATTCTCTTCCAAATGTGTTACTAACACAAATTCACTCTCCATTTAGCTCCACGATTCTTCTAGCAGTTGCCCTTCTCCTCCTGCTTAATTACTATTTATTTTACATTTGTTTATCGGGATAGTCCGACTGGGTATATGTCCATTTTCAGCGGAGGCCCGGGGAGAAGAGCTCCATACAGAGGAACACAAGACAGACGAGTACAAGTAAGACTGGTACAAATGTACATGTTACACATTATCAATTTGGAGACAATCAAGGTAAAAAATGTTCAGATATATATATATATATATATATATATATATATATATATATATATATATATATATATGTGTGTGTGTGTGTATATATATATATATATATATATATATATATATATATATATATATATATATATACACTGTGTGTGTGTGTGTGTGTGTGTATGTGTGTATGTATATATATATATATATATATATATATATATATATATATATATATATATATATATATATATATATATATACACACGTGTGTGTGTGTATATATATATATATATATATATATATATATATATGTGTATGTATGTGTGTGTATATATATATATATATATATATATATATATATATATATATATATATATATATATATATATATATGTATATGTGTATATATATATATGTATGTATATATATGTATATATATATATATATATATATATATGTATGTGAGTGTGTGTGTGTGTGTGTGTGTATATATATATATATAT
Organism: Protopterus annectens; assembly: GCF_019279795.1. Taxonomy (NCBI): domain Eukaryota; kingdom Metazoa; phylum Chordata; order Ceratodontiformes; family Protopteridae; genus Protopterus; species Protopterus annectens. The sequence goes on along the minus strand of NC_056737.1, from coordinate 444,650,208 downwards.
ATATATATATATATATATATATATATATAAAATTCACTTCCAGGTTTCAGTACAAGCACTAAACAATTCCTTATTCTTTTATATATCAATTCTTGGATCGTTGCAGTTTACATACAAGGAGAGGAACTAGTCCTTACTTATTCAGTCGGTTAGTTCAGATTTATTTGGCTAGACCCTAATGAGAAAGGCGAGGGAGACCTCTAAGGGTCACCGAGGAAGGGTGAAGAATTTTAGTCAGGGGTGGAGCAAGGACATAGCTAGTGTTTTTTGAGGCACTGAATAAGATTCTTTTTGAATAGGGCTGAAGAGGGTTCTGAGGTTAGGTCTGCAGGAAGAGAATTCCATGTTTTACCAACAGAGGTGGTAAACGGAGTTTCCCCGGCTGAGTTGTTAGTCTTCAGTGTAAGAGCTAACATTTTGTTGGAGGATCTGAGAGTTTTGAGGTCCTGGTAGGGGGTGATGAGACTTTTAAGATCAGGTGTGTCTTCTGGCTGTAAAGGATCTTGTGGGCTATAACTAGTTGGTTGACCAGGAGTAGATTAGGTAATTCAAGCCATCCTAGTAGTTTAGGCAATGGTGAGTTCTATGGGCAGAGGCAGTTGCAAATTTGACAGTGTGATTATAGCAGACCATGTACTTGTTTAGGTCAGTTTTACTCAAATTTGTGAATAGGGGAGAGGCATAGAGAAGTGTAGAGAGTAGATGTGTGCAAGCAAGAGTAGTTCTGGCTAGGGGAGTTAAGAAGGGTTTGATCCTGTATAGAACACTCAGTTTTTCATTAACTGTTTTACTTGTATGGTTGATATGCAGGTCAAACCTCAGGATGTTATAAACTATTATTCCTAGGAGTTTAGTAGAGGGATCTGGTGAGATAATAGTACCATCCCTTGATTTAATAGAGCAGGTTAGAGTGGAGGACCTGCGAGATGTAGAGAACAGCAGCAGTTTAGTTTTTTGGGGATTTAGTATAAGATGGCGATAGAGGAGCCAGTTTTCAACTGCATTAAAAGTACTTTGGGATAAAGCCAATAGCTCTTCAGGGGATGTGGCAGAACATATTAGGGTCGAGTTGTCAGCATACTGAATGCAGATAGCTTGTGGTACAACCTTGTGCAAGTCATTAATGAATAAAGAGAATAGTAGGGGTCCCAAGATGGATCCTTGGGTAACTCAGAGTGCGATAAGTAGAAGGGTAGATTAATTATTTTTCCAAAGGACTGCCTGCTGTGTACCATTCAGATATGATTTAAACCACTGTGTGGTCTGGGTATCTAGGGAATTTGATTCTAAGGTTTGAGAGCAGTTGGTGGTTTACCATGTCGGAAGGCTTGGCAAGGTCTAGGAAGATGGCTGAGGAAAGTTTATCACTAGTACAGTTTTTGTTTATGACATTTTGTAAAGGAGAGTAGGGCAGTGGTGGTACTATGGTTTGGTCTAAAACCATGCTGAGAGTTTGTCGGGCGATTGTTTGCTAGTAGATGGGTCAAGAGTTGTCTATGGATACATTTTTCCATGCTTTTGGCTAGAAGAGACAGGATAGCTATGGGTTTGTAATTTGAGAGTTCAGTGGAACTGCCTCCTTTATGGAGCAGAATAATGTGGGAAATCTTCCAGACATTGGGAATGGTATAGTTCTGTTTATTTGAAAGGATATCGGATAGGCTACAGCATCAGCTACTTTTTGTAGGTACTCTGCAGGGAGGAGGTCTGCGGTTAGGGTGGTTGATTTTAGTTTACTAATTAGGTTTTGAATAAATGAGGCTGAGACTGGTTGAATTTAAAGATGTTTTGGGTACTGGGTGTGGTGGCAATGGGATTAGGTCCACTGGGAGATAATTTATTAGCTAGTTGTTGGATGGTTTCAGTAAAGACGTTGGCGATTTCTGCAGGGGTGTTTAGTTTTTAAATTTATGGGGATAGGGTGGAGGGTTGTCCTGGGTAGAGAAGCTTATTTAGACCTGCCCAGCATTTTTGTGGTTTATTTTGGTTTATCTGTTGTAGGTGGCAATAGTGGGGATGTCCTTCAAGGATGCATCTGCAGTCCTTACAAATGGGTTGTCCTGTCGTCAGGCAGCCCTTCGGTCGGCCGGATTCCAAAGTCTGAGTCTGGCCTCGGCTGGTGTCGCACTTTACCCGACGTCATAGCTGCAGTTTTGCTGTTAAAATATTTTACAGCCTCCTAGAGTGGCAGATGCCTGAGGGCAGACCAGTTGCTAAGTATGAGGTCAGTTTTGAAATTAGTAAGGTTTAATTTTTTTCTTATTCCCGATTTTATATTATAGATAGGTTGTTTAGGGATTCCAGCCTTCTGCCTGATAATATAGGTGAGAAGGTGATCACTTGTGCTGTCAAGAAGGGTTCCAACTTTATATATGTTGGGTTGACCGTTAATAAGGATCTAGTCTAAAATCTTTTCTTTATCCATAGGTTTAGCTATCCTGGTAGGGGAGGTAATGACTTGTGTGAAACCATAAAGGTTAATATGTTGAGTAGGGGGTTCTGAGGAGCAGGTGTACCAGTCTATGTTAAAATCCCCAAGAACAATGGTTTATTGGGGCTAACTATTTGACACCCAGTTTAGAATGTCCTAAAGCTTAATAACCCACTCAATGATTTAACCTCCACTTTTGGGAGTATCAGACATAGTATTCTTCTTGGTGACTTTAACCTCTGTCTCATCTATAATATACAAGGCACTTTCTTCTGTATAGTCACAAGACAGTACAAGCCAAAGAAAAGCACCTGTCTTACTTACAAACTACTGCCTTCTCTCTCTTCCCAAGCAGCATGGTTTCTTGTCTGGCCACAGCATTAGACTGCACTGTGGGCCATCACCGATAATACCCTTTTAGCTATGGACAAAGGCTTTCTTACTTGAGCCATATTTGTACACCGTACCAGAGCCTTTGACCTGGTTAACCACCCAGTCATATTTAACCAGTTCACTGTCATTATGATTAGCTCTGCTGTTCCCTGGTTCCAAAGTTACCAATGCAACCAACATTTCTCAGTAAATTTTAACAGTACATCAGCTACCACTCCCTTGCTTAACTCCAAGCTCCTCCATACTGGCCCCTCTCTTCTTTTCTCCATTTTTATAAATAAGCTTACACTTGAACTCCCCCTCCCCCAACTACCAGTCATCCACTTGCCAATGACCTGGTTCTCTTCTAAAATATATATATGTATACATGCTGTCCCTCATTAACTGGCTCAACAGCAAAAAAAAAAAAAAAAAAAAAAAAAAATATATATATATATATATATATATATATATATATACACAAATATATCTTCTCTGACTGCTCTTCGAAACCTCCACTAAAAGGCAAAAGAACCCCAACTCACGTCTTACTCTTGCACAAATTAACAATGCTATTGAGGCTAGCATTCTCCGATACCTAGGAGACTGGCTTGATCTGTCTTAAGTTCCACCGTCATCTAAAAAGGCCCAGAAAAAGATAAACTCAACTGCTTTGTGCCACTAAAATCTCATCCTTCCTCTCCTGTCCATAACAAAATGATACTGACAAAGGGATTTTTCTAGCCCAACTTAAGTGCAGTCCACTTGTTGTAGCTCCTGCATTCAAAGAAACTCTACCATCCTTCGATCTCTTCTGCTTAATTACCCTCTCCTCAAAGTATGAGCACCAATGTGTTACACTAGCCAAAGCCAACTGGCTGCTGGTCAGTAAAGAGCTGATCTATTCCTTGTCCCATCTTTTCCTGCATCTGAAAAACTCCTGCCCTTCTGTTTCCTCAAGTTTACTTAGACCGCCTCCATTGTATAACCTTGGATCTCATAGCCACACAGAGTCTCTCTTGCAAACTCCTAAAGCCGGACTTCAGTGCTGTAACCACTCCCTTCCTTTCTATCCTTGGACCAAAGTCCTGGAGGGATCTTCCCTCAAATCTTAAGGCCTTTGTAACTGCTCCTTTCAGGCACAAATTAAAGAATATTTCACAACAGAAGCAGCTTGTAAATGCTCAGCTTCAGGTCACATAGCCTAGTCTCCTTAATCTCCAACACATACTGCCTATCATTTTCACTGTAGCATCTCTCTTCTCTAACTCCTAACATGTTGCTGTTGTAACTGATGTGAATATTTTACATGGTGGTTTATGCTGACTACCATTTTAAATCATTTTTTCTACAGTGTATTATCTATAACTTAGTTTTTAGTGTTCTCTTTTATTGTATAAATTATTTTTATTTTTTTCCACTTGATGTGTGTTCACATTCTGGGCCGAGACTGAAACTGGTCCAGTCAATCAGTGCTGTACCCCAGTTAAACTGTATAAAACAATGTTTAAATAAATGTATGTCAAATCCAGGAAGATGGGCATGTATGGTCTAGCTGTGTATGTTCTTAACACACCTTCAGAAACCCAGAAAGATTCACACACACATACATAGATTTGAAACAAGTGCACACTACCAGCACTTAACATCTACTTTGTTGAATGATCGTATCCTCAGATGGCTAGTTTTGAGCAAAGGGAAGTTAGAATGCAACACACTGCAAACCCCCAATGTCCATGATTTGCTATTTTATTCTTCATTGCTTTTTTTTTTTTTTTTTTTTTTTTCCTTCTGGTAAACCACTGAAGATTAAAGTCTGTTAATAATAGCAGTCATTAAAAGTTTCATATCTCTTAATGTGTAATGAGTGTGTTGCTTTTCTGCCTCTTACAGTTGGTGTTGTCTCGCTCTCGAACCAGCAAGTGCACACATGCAGACACACATACATACATACATACATGCTTTTACTTTTTCTCTTAATTTTTACACTTACTAAAACAGCGAAGTGCTTTGCGAGGGGGGGGGTAGCGTCCTTTTACTTTTTTACTGGCAGAGTTTCACAGCAGCTAAACTTGCTGTCATTAAGTGGTGAATTTGTTTTTTTAGCGTGAGTTAAGTTTAAGTTAACAGCCTGCTGGAGAATGTTCACAATGGCAATGTACAGGTTGCAAATTCTGTAAAGTGCGTTAGTGTAGAAGTGGGACGAAGACTTCCTGTGTCAATTTACTGTAAACAATTTTAAAATGTTAATGGAAAATTACTGGCAGCCTACAAGTATATTGAGTAGTACTTGGCTAATAAAACTACAGGTAAGAGTCAGATGACAGAAATACAAACCAAAAATAACTAACCTAATTGTTGTATGGCCCCTTTGGCAACGTGAAATAATGTATCTGCCTGTTGAGCAGGATATAAACAGTAGTGTGGATAATGTATTATAGCAAGTAATTTAAGTGAAATAGGATAATTGACATTGCTAGTGCAGATCCTTTGAGCATTTAAAATCACATCTAACTATTGATAATTAATAAATCTAAAGTATTTTGAAATTTTTATAGGGTATCGCAATTTTGCATGTTTTGTGAGCTCCTGTTCCAGGTACTAGAGGCAGGAACATTTTCCCTGTTATTGGTAGAATGTATGTAAGTCTCTGTAGTTGAGAGGCTTCTTAAGTCACATGTGGTGTATCGTCTGATTAGTGTAGGACAGAGCTGTTTGAAGACTTTGACAGGTAACAGCTCTGCTTTATATTAATGTATTCCCAGTTATGGGTTAGGTGAATATATTTACAGTCTTACTGTCTGGTATTTGCAGGAGTGTTGTGTTGTGTGGAGAGCACAGTGTAGAAGTGGACAAGGCATATCCATATCTGAGCAGCAGCACATTCGGTGGGCTAGTTTGTCTTCCTTTGGTGGATTAAAGGTTGTGTAGCTTGTATTGGACCACCTTTAGCTGGTTAAGTACTTTGTTTGCTATTCCGTATGGTTAGTGCAGGGAAGAGTTTTGCTTGGTGTGTTACCCAGGTATTTCAGAAAGGAATGAAAAAGGAATGTATACCTGCAAGTCATGGGCCTTTATTAGTAGGGATATCACATAACCTAGTCTTTTGTGAGTGCCTAACATTGTAGTTGCTAATTTTGTGTATTTAATAATTGAATTTATTTTTTTTTAGAAACCCACATCTGTTTCATAATAAAGCTGTTCTGAAGAAATTTAATAGACAAGATGGAGATTTATGAACCCTTAGGAGAATAAGTCTTATGTATAATAAATAGAGTCTTAGTTAGGGCTGATGGTAGAAAAGTCCAATATGGATCTTTGTGGCACACCTTTTGAAGTGGAGAATTCATTATAGAAAGGGTGTCATTGGCATGTGCTAAGAAGGTTTTATGTGAAAGATTGTTAAACCACAGTATAACATCTGTGTCAAAAGTAATAGTTTTTAGTTTAAATGGTATTCTGTGCTCAACATTATTGAAGACAATTTTGAGATCTAAAAAAGTAGTATTGTTAGTTTGCCCTTTCCCCATTTTACAACAAATATGTTTTTCTTGTTTTAAGAAGCATTGGAGAGCACTAGTACTATATTTTATTTTGGTCAAAAGCAATACTGTCATATTTTAGCCATGTAGTCCAACATTTGAGCAGGAAAGGTTTAAGAACATCTTTGCAATTGGGCAGGCATTTGCTATTGTAGCCATTTGCTTGATTAGTGTTTAAACTGGTAGCGGAATAAATAGTGAATGTAAAATGTGGTTGAATGAATGATTTTGGTTGTAAGATTGAATATGTCTGTGATGGGTTGGCTTAGTTGGTTGTAACTGTAGTTATTAAACCTCCATATAAAAGCTTTTAGGATATTACTAATCATTTTAAATAGAAAAGAGAATGGCCCAGATATTGATTATAGCGGTATTGTAGGGGAACAACTTGAATGGTGGCGATTACTTACTAATTCAACTACTAACCTTTTTGCAACTGTACGGAATATCCTGTCATTGTTGCATTACCATCTGCCAGAATTGTTTGGGATTTTCTAGATGTTGGAAGCATTTTATGGTTAAAACCTCTGGCATTAGAACACATCTGTGCATTTTTATTGTTGTTAATATAGGTAGTATCCAGTATTTGAAGTCATTCAGTTCCATTCTGCCCAGACAGTACCATGTTTCTTCCTTTGTGTCATGATGTGATTCATGCGAGTATTAAAAACAACCCTAAAGATATGCTGAAGTGGTCAAGATACCTAATTAGGTTTTGAGCCTGGAAGACCTGTTGTCTACACTGCTTCTTATTCTTTCCAGTTAGTTGAGTATCTGTGTAAAGAATAGAAACCCCAGGTACAATACATCACAATGTTAATAGAAGGAGGAGACACCAAGCCTATATTGTGTACCCTTTTGTCATATTTAACATATTCTGTAGCACCTTCATCCCTTCCTTCCTTGTCATCTTTTCACCTCGCTCATGCTATTTTTTAATGTCTTTTTGTAACATCACTTAGTCCTGTAGTGGAGGTCTACAAATGCCCCCCCCCCGTGTGAAGAAGTATTTGGAAAGATCTTGGGGCAATTTTGTCCTGCAGTCTGTTGCCTGTTCTCCCTTCCCGTGTGATCCTTTTTACGCCAGCCTGCCTTCAACTTGTTGACCATGTCCCTCACCGGATCTACTTTTAAACCTCAATCCCATATAATCTAAACTCTTTTTTTCTTGAGATGAAAATCCAAAACCTTGACTACCCGAATGGTGAATTTTTCCCAGGGTAAGTAAACACTTGCCCAAACTTAAATCATGCCATAGTAAATAAAACTCACCTAGTAGGCTATGCCCCCCACATCCCCTCCCACTGTGGGGGTTGTGCCTCTCACCCCCCCCCCACCAACTAATATATATATTATGTATACCAACTCTGGGATTGTACTACAGTGGAGAAAAGGGCATGTTGGTCAAGTGTTTACTTACCCTGGGAAAAATTTGTCGTTTTGGGTATTCAAAGTTTCAGGATTTTTGTCGCATGAAAATTAGTTTAGATTTATATGGGATTTTGAGCTTCAGAAGGGGATCCCACTCACACCCTCTGTGCCTACTAGTCTGTAGTTAGAGCTTCAGTTTCTTTTGTAGCTAGTCATATTTCCCCATTACTTCCTATATACACTTTTTTCTGGAATTCTTCTAGAATTCTAATGTCTGTTGTCTTGTACGAGCAAACTGCAAACGGTTTCTCTGGTCTCACTGGGGGTTATGGAGTATGACTGTATTATTCACTTCCCAAACATATAAATGCCTGAATCCTTTCCTTTACTTAATCTGTGCACTTTCTTCACCTGAGATAACCCATCTGTTGAAATCTCTTATTCAGTCTTTCAGCAGAGTGAACCTCTATGCCAACCCATTTTGGTAAGTTTGAGTCTCATTGCTGTTTATAAACTTACTGTTATTTTGAATGCTTAGTTCCAACTGATATGGTACTTAAAGTACTCCCACTGTGCATAATTTTGCAGGTAGTTTGGGGTTCAGCTGTAATATATGTGAGGCATTTTGCATGTTAACATGTTTTTATGACTCCAAGGAGAACAGTATAACATCTGTACAGATGCCTTTAGTTAAAAAAAAAAAAAAAAAAACCCTGATAATGTCCTCTGTCATCTAGATACAGTGTTCTGGAGTTTTGTTCATTCATATATTTTATTTAATATGATGGAGAATGAACAACCCTACTTTCTTCCATTCCTCGGGATAGATGACTCTTAAGACAAGGCCATTTAGACTATAGTCATGGGTGATACTGTACCTGCAGAATTTTGTAAAATCCTAACCTGAGAGGGTGAGAAGACAGCTCCTTTGTTGTGGTTTTTTTTTTTATTATTAAAAAATGTGGAATAGTCTCTTGACAGCTTCTTGTTCAACAGGATAGCAGTGGATAAGTTTGAGCAGCAGTTTTGCTAAAGATTAGAAGGATTACCAGATCCTGCATAAAAGCAACTATGTCCTGAACATGATAGATGTTTTCATAAAGCATTTGTTATTCCTTCCTATTGTATAATCCTGACATGCTCATCCCAGATGACGTATAGCATCAACTCTGCAAACAGGAGTGCTGTTTTTTCAACAATATTTCATGTACACATTCAGGGGAATACCAGGAATATTCAGTTTACCTTCAGAAATGTTCAGGCTGCTTTTTACACAAGCCTAAGTTAATACCTCATTTCAGCTCTGAATCTCTGTTCTCTTTAAATTAAAATAAATCTGTCATCTCACAAACATGACCCATAATATTTTTCAAAAGACACGGTTTGCAACATAATTAACTTGTATTTTCTGTGTTTGTGCTTGGAGTCGAGAAAAAATCTTGCGTGCTGTTTTTCAATTTATGTTACTTTATGTTCTTTTAATAACCAGGGGTGGTATACTAATGCTACTGAGCATATTTCAGGCTTGGCCCGGGAGAGTACAATAGACTGAACATGAAGCAGACATTTTCAAATGAATCCATGCCTAATGAGTATTCAAGCATGGTCTGAAAGCAATCCGTGCAACTGCAAGTATATAACTATAACTAGAGAAACCGCTGTGAGCTATTATAGCAATAACCCACGCCTGGGTGTGGGTAATGCTAAATTTACCCACGGTTGGCGTGGTTTGGTCCCGAGGCGCCCGAGGACCAAACAAAGCCAACCGTGGGTAAATTTAGCATTACCCGCACCCAGAAGTGGGTTATTGCTATTATACCATGACATTATTTAAGAAAAGAAACTGTTACTTTTCTTAAATAATGGCATAGTATAATGCCTGTTTACTGCCCTTCCGCAGATGTCTGGCATCCGCGGCAGTTCTGATGTACTGCGCGCCTGCGCGTACATCAGAGTTGTGGCAAAAGCAACGGAGAAAGCAAGATCTCCATTGCTTTTTTTTTAGTGTCTCGCTATGTTAAATGAGTTTAACATAGCGAGACAGTTTTAAAATAAGCAACGGACATCTCCGTTGCTTATTTTAAAGCTGTCTCGCTATGTTAAACCCATTTAACATAGCGAGACAGTGTTTTAACAAAACGAGTTATACTAATGGAAAAAAGTCCGGGCGACCGGACCTTTTTCCATTAGTATAACTCGATTTACAACGGGCACGCTGGCCAATCAGCGTGCATGTTTTGGGGGGGTCATGGTATAATAAAGAGTAATGGATCAAGATGTAACCCGTAGCTATTTGGTATGTATCGTAAGCTGTACAGGAGGAGCAACAGTCGAAAGGAAGTAAAAGTTTGGAAAGATGGGAATGGATGGAAGTAGAGGGAAAGGAAGAAATCTTTAGCTTGTGCCCTTTAAAATAGTGTGTTAGGATTGTGCACAATAGTAGGTAATTTTAGTCCCTTGAATCTTCTGATTATTTAAAAAAAAATTTTTTTCATTCAGCACCAACATCTAGTTTAAACTTAACATTTTTGTCTTGCGTCACAATATTCCTCAGACTAGAATTTTTTTGTGATATGTGTGGTATCAGAAGTGTGAGTTCTTTGTCTTCTAGATTTCACTTGCACCCATTAGTGCTTCTGTGTCATGCCTCTGTAATGTACTGTTCTGTAGAATATAGCCTTGCAAAAAGGCAGAAGGTTTCCACACTGGCAGGTGCATTTTACTGGGTATCCTGAAGCTGGACCTGTCAGACCTCCTATCAAAGGCTATTGACTGTCAGCCTTCAAACAGGCTTTGTGCAGGAAAAATGGAGGACAACAACTGACATCCCCTTGCACAAAGTTAGGACGTCAGTGGACTGGGAAGTTATAGACCCATACGTTTGACCAGCCTCATCTGTTTAAGTTATGAAATTACTACACAAGGACATGGATAACCTACAAAACTCACAACCCAAGCCAGTTGAGATTTGTTAAGGGCAGATCTTGCCTGTTTTAACCTACGTGGTTTCTTTGAGAAGATTTCTGAAGCAATTGATACAGGAAAATTTCAGTACATGCTGCATATTTAGACCTAGCAAAGGGTTTGACACCATCCCACACTTAGGATAGTTTATATGAGATTCCCAGCTAAATGTTAATCCTTGTTTAACTTATTGGATAACAAATTGGCTCACAAATAAAACACAGAAAATGAAGGTGGGTTGGTTTGCCTCATCCAAAACACCTGTCACTAGTGGTGTAACCAAGGGTTCAGTCCTTTGAATGCTTCTTTTTGGCATTTACTTCTCTGAGATCAAAGCTAGTGTTGAGGATTTTATTGCTGACCAGATTTGCAGATGACTATAAACTTGGTGCCATCATAAACTTCCCAGTGGACAAAAAGATCCATCAAGACAGCCTTTCCCAAATCAATAGCTGGTGTCAAAACCTTGGACCAAAACTGAATGCCAGGAAAAGTATACTAGTATCCTTTGATAAATTGGGATATCTTAAAAACTATTCCTCTAGATGAAGCCTTAGATGTCTTCAATAATACCTTCCTGAAAATCCTAAACTCCCAAGCCCCACCTAGAACAAAACGAATAAAAAATAACTCTGCCCCTTGGCTAACTAAGGACACAAAAACTCTCATGCTACAAAGGGACAAAACTTGGAAACTCTTTAACAAAACCAAACACCTTGCTACACTACTCCAATTCAAGCAACTCCGCAACCTAACTAAAAAACTTACTAAAGATAAAAAATCTTACTGTACCAAACTACAGTCTACCCTCTCAAGCAATCCCAAAAAATTCTGGGATTCCATCAACTCCCTTTTACACCCTGGTTCTAAACCCAATCCCTGTCCCGACAGCAATAAGTCTGACACTGAAATTGTAACCCTTTTTAACTCCTCCTTTACCAACTCTATAGCTGAACTTACTAAAACCTTCACCAAATCCATCCCCTCTGTTACCCCTAAACCCACTTCCTCCCTCTTTTCACCTAAAACCAGTGTCAACCACCTGTATCAAAAAACTCCTCACTAAACTCAAACCATGCTCCAGGGCCCAGACAAGATCCCTTCACTCTTTCTTAAGCTTGCTGCCGATGGTATCACCATACCTATTAGCATTCTCATCAACAGATCCATCCAGTAATCTTATGTTCCCAAACTATGGAGAGCTGCATATATCCTTCCCCTTCACAAAGGAGGCAAAATAATAGCATTTCTAACTTCCGCCCAATAGCCATTCTTTCCCCAATTTCAAAAATCCTTGAAAAATGTATCCACCTGCACCTCATGCCCCATCTCCTCATGGTTTCCGTCCTGGCCACAGTACCATTACTGCTCTCCTCTCTTTCTTAGACATTGTTAACCATGCCCGTGACTCTGGAAATCTTGTCTCCACTGTCCTTCTCGACCTCTCTAAAGCATTTGACACTGTATCCCACTCACTCCTTCTTAACCATCTTTCAAACATCAATCTCTCCCTAGATTTCCTTTCTTGGTTCAAAAGCTATCTCTCAGATCCCAAGCTGTAAAATGGCAAACTGGTACCTCTACCTTCCCTCCTACCCCTTCCTCGGGGATCTATTCTCGGTCCCATGCACTTCAATATATTTATCAATGACTTTCACTCTGCAGTTCCTCACTCTCAAATAGTGCAATATGCAGACGACTCTACTGTAGTCTTGTCAGCCCCTACTCTTCCCGAACTCTAGGCCAAAACACAATGAGCCTTCACAACCACTGAGAATTGGATGCTTCAAAACCATCTCTCCCTAAATGCCAACAAATCCCATATCATTATTTTCTCCCCCTCTAAAGTTCTCCCACTCGATAAGCTCTCTTTCAAGATCACCAGCCTCTCTCACTTCTCAATATAAGTTGTTTCTAGTGTCAAACTTTTGGGTGTTAACTTTGATGAACAACTGAAATTTAATAATCATATTCAACTAAACATAAAAAAAAACACATCTGAAGCTCGGCATGCTTTATAGGAATGCCGCCTTTCTTTCATTAGCCACTAGACAAACCCTCGCCTCCACCTTCCTTCTACCTTCTCTATTGTATGGTGCTCCCCTTCTAACCAATCTCTCATCTTCTGTCTCCTCAAAACTAGAAAGTTGCTACAACAAAATTGCTAAATTTGCTACTAACTCAAAGCATTCGTCTCACCATTGCATCTCCCTTCATTTTCTTCAATGGCTTGAACTTACTAATCATCTTGACTACCTCCAACTTACTACAGCACACAAACTCATTTTTAAACCCTCTGCGTGCCCTGCACTTTCTAACATCTTGCTTTTCTACACTCCTCTCAGTCCTCTAAGATCAGCCCACCAAAATCTTCTCACAGTGCAAAAACCTAAACGTCCCCCTGGCCACCTTCTATTTTCTTATACTATAGCAAGGAAATGGAACCTGCTCCCTCCCCTGCTAAGATCCACTACAAATCCAGAAAAATTTAAATCTCTACTCCATAATCACCTCTCACTTAACTGGAAATGTAATTGTTTACTTCCTACCTAAATCCTTTCACTTCCCCTTGTAATTACCTCCCTCCTTCCCCTCTTTCTTCTAACTCTCTTTATCCCCCGCCTTCTACTTTCTTCAACACCGCCCCACTGTAAACTCTATGTAAATTCTCTTATATCTTCGCTTCCCTCTGACTACATGCCTCTTCTTGCAACTGTAACTTTCATTATTCACATAAAATGCATCATTCATCTGAAACTTAAAATGAAACTATCTATTGTTTTCTGTACTATTAATACAGTCTGTATAAAAATTTGTATTTTCCTATTTGTAAATTGTTTAAAGGTGCAATTTCATTGTAATATGTAGCTTAAAGTGTGTAATATGTTTATGATCGGAGCTTTTCTCCCTGGACCTCCACTGAAAATGGGCCCTCGAGCCCAGTGGACTTCCCTGGTTATCAAACTGGAAATAAATAAATAAATAAGGATGAAATTCCCTGTAACTATCGCATTGACAACACCCAATGGGGACCTGGGAATGTGTGCAGACAATAAAAAAAACCCTTTGATCGCCACATATCCACAATTTCTTTTTCATTGCACAGCTTATTACTGAGGGTGTGATGTCCAGGTCCAGGGATGTGATCATTCCATTGTATTCTACACTCATAAGGCTGATCAGTGAGTATAATGTCCTCTTTGGCATGTTCCTGTCCGAACAGTTAACAGAGCTCTAATGCCTGTAATACTTTCTAACTTAAGAAAATCAAGGGTCTAAGGCATAAAAACAATGCAGACAATGTCAGACTTATTCCTCTTCTCTGTGTTTATATAGGCCACTGACAGGCAATCTCTGCCTTGAGTACAGAGCCTCAATGGACACTGTCTTGTCAGATCTATTGCACATTTGCAAGTCCAATAGGGGCATAAACACTTGCCCAAGAGATCTAAATCTCTTGCAGCATAAATAGAACACGTTGGATAGATAGGTGCATATAGTAGCAAAAACTGTCAGGATACACCACGAGAATAAAACATAGATAAATCGTAGAAACTTCTTTATTCACATAAACACAGGGAACGGATAAGCGCTTTCACATGCTCAACGCATGCTTCATCAGATCTGATGAAGCATGCGTTGAGCATGTGAAAGCGCTTATCCGTTCCCTGTGTTTATGTGAATAAAGAAGTTTCTACGATTTATCTATGTTTTATTCTCGTGGTGTATCCTGACAGTTTTTGCTACTATAAGTACTTGAGTGTGTTTTGCTGCAAGGATACTTTAGGAGCGAACGATATTGGTATATTTTTTATAGATAGGTGCATATTATGGAGAATACCACTTCTTTGGAATAGTCTTCTCCAGATGAAGCACAGTACTTTTCTTTAACTATTTAAATGCAATTTGGATGAATGGATGGTACATGCACATTCTCCCCTGGTTTAGCACACTTGTCCATCATGGAAAGGTGCAACATGTAAATGTCCTGCTTGCCTCTGGCTTATTCGTACTTAAAAAAAAAAAAAAAAAAAAAAAAAAAAAAAAGAATACTTCATGGAAATGGATGGCTAGGCTTGTAAAGATCCTCATGGATCAATAGCCTTATAAGTATCTATGAACCTATTAACATTTCTACTTTTAAAGTAACCAAATTGATGACTTTAGGACTCCAAGCTAGTGCAAACATGAATCTGCAAGAATCACTTCCCAAGACATGTTTAGTGTTTTGAAGAAGTCTGGATATCTTGTCCTGGATGAAAGTGTTTAACTAATAAAATATTTGTATTTTCTGCACATCTGGGGAAGTGATTCTTGCAGGTTTGTGCTGGCTTTGGGTCTTAGTGATATAAATTTGGTTACTTTAGTTTGTATTGGTCACCTACTGCCTTGGAAGTTTCTCATTTATTTCTACTTTTTAACCTACACTTTTGATTCAGTAGCACTTAAATGTTGCATCACAAGTTTATTTCACGCTTTACTTGTGCTTCTGAAATTATTCTGAGCTCCTCCGTCGTGAATAGATTCATGGGTTCATTGACTGTTACTAGGCTAATGACACAAAGGGACTTTCTAAGCCTAGCTAAGTTTTCCCAAAAGAATAATCCTGTCCTACATCCAAATGGGACATTGAGGCCAGGCATTTATAAGCTACCTCTGTCCATAAGGAACATTGGTGCCAAGGCTGGTATAAATTTCCTCTTCCCCATCTACTTGTCTAGGTTGTGCTGAAACTGGGTAATAGATGAACTCAGCTTCACATTAATGGGAAGCCTGTACCATAGGAGGGGACAGTCTCTGAGACACTTACCTGTCTCTCCAGCATGTTTTGTTTGTCACAAACAAAATCCATGTCCTTAGACCTTGTATTTCTAGTACTCTTTGACTTGTGAATATGTGGAAGAATCATAAGTGTGGGGTTTGCGGATGCCTTGTAAGCCAGGCGTCGATCACCCCTCAGCAATCTATAGGAGACTGAGTAGAAGTAAAGGGCTTTAAGATGCTTTGTATAAGGCAGGTTTGTTACGCCTTGTATTCTTTTTGTATGGAACCTTTGAGGTAGCTCTAGTTGCTGCATATGCCTGGTTGGGTACATACCAAAAGGAGCATTGTACTCTGACTGGTCTGATAATGGTAGGATAATGACCTTTTTAGACCTAGATGCCATGCCCTTACTTAAAACCTGGTGCAACATAAAAGGATTTCCTCATCACTGTGGCCACTTGGTCGAAGGTAAGGCTGTTGTCTACTTGCATATCCAGATCCCTGACCACTGAGTCAACTCTTAGGGGTGCATTATCAGCATGGTAATTAGCCGGATGGTTGTTTTTCCCAAAGGGTATAATTATGCATCTCTTATCATTGCATTTAAGACCATGGCTTTGGCACCATTTATTAGTCAGTGATGGACCTTCTTGAAGAATGCTAATGTCGTCAGGGGAGTTGATGATGACCCCCAGCTTGCAATCCTGTGCAAACTTAGTCAGCTGTAAACCTTCAGCATTTGCTTCATTTCAGAGAAATGGATGCCAAAAAGGAGTGGGCCCAGTACTGAGCCCTGGGGGACTTCATTAGTGACTGGCTTCTTGGTGGAGGGGAGCCTCACTTATTTTGACCTCATGGGTCATAGTGAGCCAGTTGCCCATCCAATGGTTAATAAAATGGTTTAAATCCAAATTTAGTGAGCTTGTCTATAATGCCCGAGTGAGGTATTGTATCAAAGCCTTGGCCAGGTTGAGGTAAACTGTGTGCACATTCTTGCCTTCATCCAGTGCTTTGGTGGCCCTCTCAAAAACTCCACCAGATTTAGTAGGCATGACCTTCCTTAAACAAAGCTGAACTGTGATGGGTCTAGCCTTTGCAGGTTACTTATGTCCTCATTTATCATGTCCATGATGATTCTTTCCATGGCCTTGAATATGAGGCTAGTAAAACTTAAGGGCCTGTAGTTACTTGGATTAGTGGTTGGACCTCCTTTGTGTAGGGGAATGACTGCCGTCATCTTTCATTCCTTGGACACAAAACCTGACTGAAGGCTTCAGTTGAAAAGTGATTCAAGGGGACCAGAGAGGTAGTGTTTCATGCTATTTATTAAACATCTGGGATGTTATCGGAGCCTTCAATGCAGTGTTTTTTTGCCTTGGAAGTGCATTAATGAATTGTTCTGTAGTAATGGCTGTGGGAATTGTGTTATGTGGTATTTCCTTTGAAATATCGGGGGAAAGAAATTTGAGCAGAATCAGTCAGCCAGAAGGTTGGTAATGGCCTTCAGTTCAATGTGGATGGTTCATTTACAATAAATTTTGTGCATTATTGTGTATTATCTCTGAAGTTACTGATCTAGCTGTAGACAGCTTTTGTGTTTGTCCTTTGCCTGAGAAACTGTTTTTATTTCAAATTTTAGCCTTTGAAGTATTAATTAACCCTGTTAGCTACCTGTTTGGATTGGTCAGGGGGCTTTTTAGTATGTATGACTTCATTCCTATACAACTATCACTATGGCTGTACAGAGATTTTGTAAATAGCTCAGTGTATTCTATGATGTTTACTGGTTTTGGGTTCTTTAAATCTAGCCAAGGTGTTGCTTAGTAGAGAGAGGTTAGCCTTGGAATAGTTCTAAAGGTTTTTGGTTTTGCTGGATCTGTGGATTTAATTTAAAGTAATACTGCCTCATGATCAGATCTGACTAGCGAAGATATTACACTGGGTGAAGAACATTGCCCCCCCCCATGTTTGTGAGTACAAGGTCAAGGATGTTTGTACCCTGGTAGGAGAATAGATGAACTGTTCCAGGATGTTGGTATTAAAACTTTTAGGAATCGCTGGGGTTGTGCATTAGAAGTGGTGTAGGATTCCCAATCAGTAGAGGGGTAGTAGAGATCTTATGTATTTAGTTGAACAGTGAGGGCCTCTAATACATTGAGATAGGTAGTATGGGTTTCCTGGGATGTGGAGTGGGACCTATATGTTGCAAGGCTATGGTACAGCACCCTGTATATGGTGAGTTGCACATAGTTCCAGTGAGCCATACACTTTTTTTTTATATTAAGACTAATCTCACATCCAGATTACTTAGACTGACACTCCTTCACCTTTAGTTCCCTTCTGTATAGTAGCTGGTCCAAAGGTGTAAAAGGTATTGTAACCTTGCATCGCTATGGTACCCTTGGTGACTTTAAACCATGTTTTTATTACTACCAAGATGTTTACGTTCTCCAGGGAGAGGAAGGCTTGAAGGGAGTCAAGTTTCCTAAGACTTCTAGAATTTAGCAGTACTACCTTCAGATATTCCTTCATAGGCTCAGTTAAGTTTATCAGTTTGGCATTGTCTAAAGAAGCACTTTGGTGGTTGAAAATGTTGTTGCCAATATCTGAAAGGCTAGAGGAGATAAGTGCAGACCATCCCTGGCAAAGCAGAGTGGTCTGTCAGCCATGTTCTCTCAGGCTGTTAAATATTGTACCCCCTGGATTGACACCAAAAGCTAAGTCGATTGCTAAAATTATTTTCTGTTGGTAACATGGCATCATCCTTGTAGAAGGTAGTATGCTGCTCAGTGCTAGGCTCATACCTGCCTGAGACACGCAACCAGCACACTCTATCATGTCTCGCTTCATATAGTCAAGGGAGGTATGTTTCAGGATGTTAACACTTGCATGAACCATGACAGATTCATAATGGCACCTGTGGCTCAATGACCTGAGTGCCTGTGTGACTTGATGGATCTTAGCCCTGGAAAAGTAGCTAACTGTGACTCTCTCCTTACTCAGTCTGGGGAGGGGAACGATGGTGTGCCTCACTATAAAATCATCAATGACCAGAAAATGTGGCTGTGTGCTGGTTTCCCTTAAGGGCTTAGCAGTTGAGGCACTGGATACAGTGTTACTGTGTATAGCTGTGGGTGCTGGGTTAACAGAATGTTTGTGATGGCTGAGGACCCTTTCTTTGATTTGTACTGTGCAGGAGGTCTAAGTGTTTTTAGGAAGGTTTACCTGTAAGTGCCTCTGCATAAGTAATTTTGTGCGTAAAGTCTTTTACCCTGTGCAGTAAGCATGGTGCAAGTATCACTGACAACCTCTAAAGTTTTGCCTTCAGCATTAGTGTATTTACACTTATTGAGTACACTAGGTGGGTTCTCAGTTTAAATAAGGCATTTGCTGCAATGCTTCAGAATCCCCATCTCAACCAGATTGGTCACACAGAGAGTTTGGAAGTGCATATCCATGGCCACTGATCTACTAGGGAGGGGTGAGTAAAACTTAAATGTTGAACAAGTTAATAAGACAAGCAACCTGATGAGCAACACTCTGCTATGAGCAAACTAGATCTGTGTAGACATTAATGCCACAAGAGTGCAGACCACAGTCTAGAACAAAGGCACTTAGAATAACAGGCACAATAAGCCTTCAACCAGCAGTTCCCAGCTTAGAAGGGTGTATGCTATCTTTTCCTGCCACAAGAGTTTAGACCACAAACCTTCTTAATGTAAACTAACTGTCCTGAAGCCCAAGTGCTTAAACCAGAACTAAGACACTTTTAGAATAACCAACACAATAAGCCTTCAACAAGCAATTCTCAACTTGGAAGAGTGTAAGCTACCTCTCCTGCCACAAGAGTGTAGACCGCAAACCTTCCTTATGTTAGATATCTAGTTTGAAGCCCAAATGCTTAAATCAAAACTAAGAGGCTTAGAATAACAATTACAATTTAATCAGGCTACTAACTAGCAGTAATAAATGCAGCAGAATAAATGCAACTTTTTTTAAGTGGGAAGGGAGGGAAGAGAAAATTATTCAAGTTTGAGACGTGAGATGAGACAAGGAGGAGTATACAAAATCAGATTTATAGTAGGGGCGGGCAACTCAAAAGCCACCAAGTTGAGTACAACAGCAGTAGGGTGGAAAAAAATCAAATGTGGGCAGAGAACAGCAAGTCAAATACCATTCCAGCTAAATAAAGATGCCTCCAAATATTTCTAGTTAAATGAGGAATGCTATTTCTCAGCTCCTCCTACTAATTGGCTGGATGTTATTTACTATCTGCAAATTATTTTTTTTCTAACTGACCCTAGCCAAGACCTCTTAATACTACAAAAAAAAAACAAATTCAATATAAGAAAAGATAAAAATAGAGGTACCCAGATCATAAATTTAAAAACTTCAATTTAAAATCAAATGTAGACCGAGATCAGCAATAATCCGACAGAAAACCAGTCAAACAAGCACTCCAACTAAAAAAATCTATTTGATTTAAATGCGGCTTGATATGTGCATGCAGCCATACTTAGGCTGGAGTTTATAGATAAGCACTGGATGGCAGTGCATTGATGATAAGGAAATTGCAGCAGATGGCACTTTCATACTAAGCAAAGGACCATATGCAAAAAGATAGCACTTTCACACACCTGCATTGTAGCGGCATGTAGCTAGAACTAACATTCAAGCACAGTGGCCAATAGATGAACCACTGTGAGGTGTGTACAATGCAGTGACAGCTTTGCTCAACTTAATAAGGAGGGAGGAAATGGGGTAGACAAAGTAGGAAAGTAAAGAACTGCAAGTAGAGATTAACAAAAAAAAAAAAAAAAAGAGAACCAAAAGCTCTGAAAGTTGGAGTGGCAGAATTTTCTTTTTTCTTTTTTTTTTTTGTGGTGGATAGGTCTTGAAAATGAACGGTACTTGGATGGTTCTGAGAGATGGTTGGAGATAAGACAGGTACCAGGGGCAGACAGACAAACCTAGAGCACAGGCATATGGGTGGTGTGCACTTAAGGTGGGGGGGGGGGTGGATGGACGTGTACATAGAGAAGGTGGGGGGGTGGATGGATGTGTACATAG
Organism: Protopterus annectens; assembly: GCF_019279795.1. NCBI lineage: Eukaryota > Metazoa > Chordata > Ceratodontiformes > Protopteridae > Protopterus > Protopterus annectens. Next base: position 444,629,694 of record NC_056737.1, on the reverse strand, counting down.
AGAAGGTTATTCAGTGAGCAAGAGAGAAGGTATGATCTGTAAGAGTGTAGAATGAATGGTTTCTGACATAGCTGGCCTCTAGGCCATCCCAGAGTGCAGTAACCCAGGCATCACTTAACTGATTGGACAAAGGGCTGGGGACCTGATGATCACTAGACTCTAGCAGCCATGTTAGAAGGTATTCACTGTTTCCAGTCCACCTCCTGAGAGGAAGACAATGTCACCTTTTGAGTCCTATACAGAAGAGAAGCCTTCACCCCTCCGAAAGGCACACTTGCTGACCACTGGTGAACCAGCACCATATGCTGTGGCTGGGAGAAGATATGGTGGTCTGGGCTGCTGCTTTTCATTGTCTACATCTGGACCTGCAGAAAATGTAACAGAATGTGAAAAGATAGAATGACACATGTATGATAAGAACATCAGTGCAGATGTGAACTGGTCCTGGTCTGCCACATGACATGTACACATCCCACTGCCTGTAGATGTACATTCACCTTCTGGGGTATTCGGCTATTTTCCAGTTACCACTCCACTACTACTGACAATAATTTTATATATATATATATATATATATATATATATATATATATATGTATACACATACAACAGCTGAGATGGAAGACAGTGGTATTAAAAAATATTTACAGTCCATCTGATGTGTTTTCCTGAACCTCTGCCTCACATAGTGAAGTAGGTCATGGCAGTGTCATTTAGATTTCTTGTAGTGATGCCAAATTGTTGCACAGAATGTTTGAAGCATGTGACATCAGTGAGCATCCAAGATACGTTATGGCAAGTATTCAGTTTCCCCACTAGGTCATCTCAAGTGCCCAGCAGGTGCTCACTGAAGCTCCAGTGAAGAAATGAGGAAAATCCTGCTCTTCTTTGGTACACCAAACTAGAGGAATTCACTATCTAGTGTGTTGAAGTAGCCATGGCCACTCAATTGGACCTACTTGAAGAGCAAAATGGCAGCTTGTGTACACAAATGCACATTTTATGAGTTTGGTATTGTACAACGCTCAGCACTATGACATGGCTGCAGCACATTACTGCATTATTGATACAGGCGTATCATATACATTTGCAAATGGGTGACATGCTTGATGGTCACTTTTATTTAAATAACATAATGTGTACTATCTGTGATTAACAGATAGTTCCTTTAACTAATTTCATTGGCATAACCATCGCATTGCCTGGTTTTTGTTACCGTAAAACTTCAGTGCAATTTTGCTTAAGAGCACTACAATTGTGCAACTTCAGAGTAGAGGAAATTCAATCACACTTCTGTAAATGTGAAGCGTCCTTGAGTTATGGAAAGAGTCCTGCTTGGTAAAGTACTTCAGCAGCATCAACAACAGCAAACCCTGTGGTGGTGTCATTGTGTATGTACAGTTGCGAATCCATGATACTGCCCCTTCCAACTGTTACTGGCTATTGAAACCATGAACACTGGAAACCATGGGAAGGACATAACAGAAGTGGTGTAATGTTCCAGGACCATATGCTGAGGTATGGCTGTAGTATGCAACTGTGAGAGAGGAGTTAAAAGTAGCTGCAGCTGAAGACAATGGTCACAGCCTCCTTCCCTTTGTGCACCTGGTTATGTGCCTTCCATAGCCATAGTCTGTTATATTTTGGCCCCAGGTTTCCAGCTACTGACATGGGTACCTCAGGGAAGTTGCACTTTTTGAAAAGTTCATTATCCAGGAAATGAAGTGTTACTGCAGGCTACATACACACATATACACACACACACACACACACATATATATATATACACACACACACACACACACACACACACACACACACACACACACACACACACACACACACACACACACATACACGCAAAGGTGTCGCAAAAGTCAGAATATACAAATAATTTTGAGACAGCATCACTGTAATCCATAGGCACACAATCTGGCACTGTAATCTATAGGCACACAATCTGGCACCGTTGGTAATGGGCATCAAACATTTTGTGGGAGATAATGCCTCTGTGGCTGAACATCTGGTGTGCCTCTTCACGCTGTACATGCGAAGTCCTGTGGCACCCCCAGTCATGGACATTTTTCAGGATATGAGTGATGGCACTGAGCAGGTTCAACACATGAGATGTCCCAGTATGGTGTGTGTGTGTGTGTGTGTGTGTGTGTGTGTGTGTGTAAGTGCACGTGCACATGTGTATTGATTTGCAGTTTAAGCCCTTCATTACCATGGACTTCATTGAGCTACAATACCCCAAGTCAACAAATCAGACGCCTTCCCTTTGTGACAGTTCAATACCCCCACTCATTGATGTGCTGCTTACTGTGTTAACCTCCCATGACTCTACCCCAAGTTATAGTGTAGCAGTCACCTGCTGTTGTGCCCCCTGTGGAGTTTGCATACCGTATATCCCTCTCAATTTTGTTTGTGTGTAATGCCATTTGACTAGTCCTTGGTCTCCTGCACTATACCTCTTTTGAGTGGAAATGGTCTACAGTGCATTGGTTTGTGAATTGTGTTGGGTTCTATCTGCAACTTCTCCAGTGGTTCACTGTCCATAGAACATTCTGCCACTGGTTCTGATTGTGGCTACTGTATCTGTAGTTCCTAGTATGTGTCCCGGTGTACAACACAAATAATGGAGTTCTGCATGGGTACACAGCTGTGCAAGTGCCATTGTTTTATGAATTGTTCTGCTTTTTGGGGTCTATTTGCAAAATTCATGTGGCTTATTTGCATGGGGCTGATTTCAGTGCTCATACTGCCTTGCATAACATTCTGTTTTGACCATTTTGCAGGTGTGATGTATCTTCGAAAAATTCCTACTCTGTACATGGTCATATCTATGCCAGTCTGCAAAGCACAGTATGCTTGCAGTCTGTAAATTCTGGGCCTACTACATGCAGATTTGTTTCTGGGAGCTTTTTTGGATACCGTGTATTTGCACATATTTTTATTTGTACTTTGTTTATTATTTTTTTTGTTTTATCTTACCATTATATTCTCCTGCAGCCTTTAATGAATATACTTTCAATTTCTCAGTCAAACCTTTAGGGTGTAAATTTTAAATTTAATTTGTTCAGGTATAGGAAGACTGCTGCAAACATTACATAGTAAAGCGCAGACCCTTTGGAGAGATGAGAACAGTATAGTTTAAATATGATAATTTGCTCTTAGGTTCTATTGCGGTGTTGAGTTAATGTTATTTCTTCTACAGAGATTTTATACTTTATGACTTGACTGTCATTGTTCTTATCACGAATGTGTAGTGCTTGAACTAGAGAGGAAAAGTTAATAGAATGGGAAGAGGTCAAGAATTTATTTGGACTGCAGGTTAGAGATTGCCTTCCTTATCAAGGATTGATATCAGAGTATAGGCAAAGGGAAAACGAGGGGTCCTAAATGAAAGACCAGCACTGGTAGAGTTTAGTAGAATCCAGAATAGAAGCTGCCATTAAAAAAAAGGAATAATTAGCAGACCATATGAAATATCGTGTGATAACTATAAGAATCAGTCAGAGGAGGTTAGAAAAGATTGGGAAGAGAGATTGGAAAAGCAGTGCACAAAGAAACAATGGGAAGATATATGTAACTATGCAACAGAATGTAGAAGATTTAGGATTTTTTTTGCTTGGAAATGTTTACATAGATATTTTTATACCCCAAGTAGACTACAGAGAATTTTTCCTTGGGTAGACTGCAAATGTTGGAGGTGTGACGGGGAAACAGAGGTACTTGGGAGCATATTTTCTGGGAGTGTGGTAGGACTTGGGAGCATATTTTCTGGGAGTGTGGTAGGACTTGGGAGCATATTTTCTGGGAGTGTGGTAGGTTGGTGGACTTTAAAAGATTCCCTGTCGGAGATACTTGGTAGGCAGTGATGAGAGAGATGATGTTTCTTAGCTATGATACAGAATCGGAATTGCCTGGACAAGGCCTTGCTGTGTCTAATTATGGTGGCTGCCAAAAAAGTAATTACTACAGAATGGAAATCGGTATCTAAACTAACTATATTAGAAGTAGTGAATATAGTAACAGAGTTAAAACAATTGGAATTGAGATCTTTAGAAAAGAGTAGGAGCAAATTACATAGGAAAAATGGGAATTGTGGGAACAATACATACATGAGAGTAATGAGTTTTAAAAGAAGGAAGGACTTAAATGAGCTATGTAATGTTTGACTGAACTTGATTGGGTAGACTATAAGTGATTATATAATGTTTGCTGCGTGTCAGTATGGTTTGTGATGTAAAATGCTTGCAACTAGCATTGTGTTGGTGTGGTTTGTTTTCGTTTATATAAATGTATGATTGTTTATGTCTTAAGTGATGGTTTAATAAAGATGTTTCTTGTTTAAAAAGGGAGCAGGAATTGAATAGTTAATGTTGCTTAGGTGCTATGATATGTGAAGTATAATGTTTATTAATACAGTTTGACTGACTACTTTTGTATAAATGTAAGTTTGTTTATGTCATAAGTGATAATTAAATAAAAGTATTTAAATATATATATATGTAGTATTTATAGCATCACTTAGATGTGGGATTTTAGGTTTACTGTCAAAAAGTTGAAAGCCAAAAAAAATCTATTCACTTGATTGAATTGACATTTTGAATTTGGCAATGTCACTTTTACGGAATGCTACAAATCATCACCTTGACATGCGCAGTTGAACAAATTTGGAATGGCAGAAGGTGATGTGAGACGCTCAGGAAGTTGTGCTGAAGCTGCTGCATGAATTGTGTGTCTACAGCACAAGTTTTTACAGTTTTGCAGGGGGAAAGCCCCCCATGCACCCCACACCCCCTGCAAATTATAAATTCCAACTCCAAGATTGCACTACAGTGAAGAAAATGGTAAATTTACCAGTCTGCACTGTAGTGCGTTCTGTTATCAGAACATCAAATGCACATTAGCAAGTGTACACTACCATTCACTAATGTACATTCGAACACTTTCAGAATGGCATTACGGAAACTGGAAAAGATGCATTTGACCGTCCCAGTTTCACACCAGTACCATTCCACATTTTGATAGTAAACTATGATTTTAATATAGCAGGCTTCTTGTCTATCTGCTTTGTGTGTGGCCAACATTCTTTGAAGGTCTGGACTACAGACTACATGTCAAATAATTGATTTTGGATACCTTTAGGTTCATTCAGGCAAGTCACTTTTTTTATATTTATTTATATTTATAAATATATATGGGTCTTCCTGAAAACGCCGACAACAAGAACACTGACACCGGAAGATTGACAATGGAGAAGGCAGACAGCTGAGAATCCCGATGCTGAGAACACCGACCTGTTAAGGTAAGTGTGCGATAGGGACGGACGTTAGGGTCAGGGTGTGGGTAAGGTAGGTGTGAGAGAGTGTCGGACCTTAGGGTTAGGGTTTGGGTTAAGGTTAGTGCATAGATAGTTGTGTTTGTAAGGTTTAGTGTAGGTTTGTAAGGTTTTTGGTGTGCTTGTGTTGTGTGTGTGTGTGTGTGTGTGTGTGTGTGTGTGTGTGTGTGTTTTTTGGGAAAGGTATTTGTTTTGTTGTTTGTCGGGCGTGTGAATAATAATATAGGGGTCTACTTTGATTCACTGAAAACTTATCTCACTGAATGTAAGTACTGTTGAGCAAATAAAATGTGTATGCCCTTTTCCCCACTGTAGTGCGATCCTTGAGTTTAGTATATATATATCTATATATCTATGTCTATATCTATATATGTGTGGGGGGCATAGCCCCCCTATATTGGAGGGTATGAGGAGAGTAGCCCCCACCTACGTTTGGTTTTATATTGTTAGCTTTTATATTTATCTCATTTCACTGAAAGCTAAGTAGGTGCAACCCCCTAACTATATGTACTAATTCCAGGATCGCACTACAGTGGGGGGGGGGGGGCATATAAGTTTTATTTGCCCAGCAGTACTTGGATTCAGTAAAATGTGATTTAGTGAAATGAGTTTTCAGTGATTTGAGCTTTCAGCGATGTGGTGCGAGTGTTTTGAAAGTCAGTAAAATGAGTTTTCAGTGAATCAAAGCAGACTTATATATATTTATATATACACGTTATTTATTTATATATATGTGTGTGTGTGTATATGTATGTACGTGTGTATATGTGTGTGTATATATATATATATATATATATATATATATATATGTAAAATGTATGTATGTGTATATGGGTCCCCTTCATATGAACGAACTTTCACAAGTTCGACATTCATATGGCCGGAACCATATGATTGAACTTTTGCAAGTCCGAACTTGTATAGCGGAGATCCTTATACAGCACGGAAACAGGAGATTTCCCATTTCTGCACTGTAGTGCGATCTCAGAGTAGGAATATTTCAGTAGCAGGGGGTGTGCGGGGTGGAAGGGGGCTTGCCCCCTGCTAAATGCAGTTAGTGAAGTGTTTTTGTGTGTTTTACGTTATTTAGAAGATGGTCTTTATATATATATATATATATATATATATATATATATATATATATATATACGGATTCGCTTCACCAAAATCCCATTTCACTGAGACCAAATCACCTAAAGTTCACAACCCTGACACTCATTTCACTGAATTGTAAGCTATAGACTTGATGTGGGAGTGTGTAGAGTACTGTGAGGCAAGTAAAATGTGTATGCCCTTTTCCCCACTGTAGTGCGATCTGGAGTTATTATGTATAGTTAGGGTGAGTGTGGGAGGATATATACGTAGTTTTCGAGTTGTGGAAAGAGGTAGCCATTAGTTTTATGAGTTTGTTTGTGTATGGTTTCCCATTTAGTCTTGTGAAATGTAGCATTTTAAGCTGTCAATGAAATGACATTCATTGAAATGCGTGACATGAGTTATCAGAGTTTTGAACTTTAGGTGATTTGGTCTCAGTGAAATGAATGTCAGTGAAATGAAATGGGATTTCTGTGAAGTGAAGTAGATGTGTGTGTGTGTGTGTGTGTGTGTGTGTGTGTGTGTGTGTGTGTGTGTGTGTGTGTGTGTTTTATATATAATATATAAAAATACAGTTGTGTATGTATATGTATATATAAATACAGGTGTGTATGTATATGTGTGTGTGTGTGTGTGTGTGTGTGTGTGTATATGTATGTATGTATATATATATATATATATATATATATATATATATATATATATATATAGGTTCACAGGTTTATACTAGGCTATCTGCCCTAAGGCACTTATAAGCCTAGCCCAGAGTTTTTGTGGCTTACGCCACCCCTTATGTTAAAAAATACTGTGCCCATTAGTTTGTTGTGCCTCTGTCCAGCAGTGACACAGAGATGATTACAGGGGTAAACCTACGATCTCCCATCCACCGGTCAAGATTTCTCTTGAACAGAGTCAGCGAGGTGCTCTGCCTCACATGGACCGGGATTTTATTCCACAACATAGGGAGTCTCTGGGTGACAAATCTATCCCTACAGCATGTCCTATTTATATCCGTGCTAAGGTTTAAGTCGCTTGCTCTAGTGGATCTGGTAGATTTGGATTTTTTGAGGTGGAGCATGCCCATTAATTCCGGGTTGGACATGGCCTTGTATGTCAGGCACAGGTCACCTCTGAGCAGACGGTATGCGACTGAATAGAGCTGGAGTTTCTTCAGTCTGGCAGCATATGACAGATTTTGGAGTCCCTTTATCCTTTTGGTGAGGAACTTTTGGGGTCTCTCCAATTGCTGCAGGTGTCGGGTGAGATACATCCCAAATGGGGCATTGTACTCGATCATTGGTCTGATAAGTGAAGAGTACAGGGGAACAATAACCTCACTTGATCTGGATGTGAATCCCTTCATGATCAGGTGGGCAATGTAGAAGGTTTTTCTAACCACTTTAGTAATGTGAGTGTCAAAAGAAAAGTCACTGTCAACCTGGGTCCCCAGGTCCCTGATAACCTCTTCTGTGCTTAGTGGATTGCCACCTATATGGTAGCTTGGGGTTACCTTGTTTTTCCCGAAGGGTATGACTATACATTTTTTGGCATTTAACTTCAGGCCATGGCTCTGGCACCAGCTATCGGTTTCCGTGAGACCCCTCTGAAGGATATCTGTGTCCGATGTACTTTCCACTATGGCTCCCAGTTTGCAGTCATCTGCAAACTTGTCAGCCATAGTCCTCCTATGTTAGCCTGTACTTCTGAGAAGTATATGCTGAACAACAGGGGGCCAAGGACTGAGCCCTGTGGGACACCACTTGTGACCGGCTTGGAGTCTGACATGGCGCCAGCTACTCTAACCCTGTGGGTTCTGTCCTTTAGCCAGTTTGCAACCCATCTTGTGACATATGGGTTTACATTTAAGCTGGTAAGTTTCTCTATAATACCAGAGTGGGGTATTGTGTCGAAAGCTTTTGCAAGGGCAAGGTCAAGGTAGGCTGTATGGACTGCCTTTCCCTCATCAATGGCCTTGGTGACTGTTTCGAAGAAGTCAACCAAGTTCAAAAGGCATGATCTGCCCTTGACAAAGCCAAACTGGGTCGGGTCCAATGTCTGCAAGTCCCCTATGTCTTTGTTTATGAGTTCCATTATGATCCTCTCCATAGCTTTGCAGACCAGGCTTGTTAAGCTTATGGGGCGGTAATTACCAGGGTCCGTAGAGGCACCGCCTTTGTGGAGTGGGACCACAATTGCCGTACGCCACTCCTTGGGCACGTATCCTGTGGTAAGGCTAAGATTAAACAGCTGCCTTATGTGCGGGTTTAGTTCCTCATTGAGTTTGTGTAGCACACAGCCGGGGACACCATCCGGTCCCATTGATGCTGTGTTTTTAGCTTTAGAGAGAGCAGATTTCACCTGCACATTGGAGATGTCTGGAAGGCTGCACTCCGCTGGGATAGTTATCTCTCCTTTTGGGGGGGGAGAGGGGAGTGAAGTTTGCACTGAACCTGTCTGCCAGTATGTTGGCAATGTCTGTGGGTTCAGTGATTTTTGTATCATTTTGGACTAATTTTGAGCATATCTGGGAGTTTCCACCCAGGTATCTAACATAGCTGAAGAAGGCCTTATGATTGTCTTTTGAATCTATGGCAATTTTTCTCTCAAAGTTGGCCTTGGATGATTTTATGAGTGCTCGTATTTTTTTACTAATAATGATCAAAGGTGTCTTCTCTTTTATGGATTTTGCTCTATCATGTAACAGCTTTCTCCTCTTATTGTAAAGTTTGTTTATGGCTGGGGTCCACCAGACTGGACGTTTGCCCTTGGTGGAAAGAGTCTTGGTTTTATTAGGGATTGCCTGATCCATGCAGTCCTGGAGGTGTTCGTAGAAGGCATTTGTAAGGGCTTCCACAGGTTGGGTTGTGGTTTCCACTGGCTCGGGGGCCTTGAAGGATACCACACCAGTCTTGAGTAGTGTGAAGTTTGCTTTAGAGAAGTTCTTCACTGTGGTCTTTTTGTTTGGGGTGGGGCGGATGTGGATATCCAGTGAGATTAGTTTATGATCTGATCTCACCAATGAGGGATATACTTCGGTGTGGAGCATTTTGTCCCCATGTTTGTGATGATGAGATCTAGTATATTTTCTCCTCTTGTGGGAACGGTGACTAGTTGTTCCATGGCATTTGAATTTATGAACTCCAGGAACCTTTGGGCTAGAAAGTTTGGGCTTGAGTAATGTTCCCAGTCTATATTCGGGTAGTTGAAGTCACCCAATATAATGGTGTTTGGAGATACATTTATACCCTCCAGTGTCTTCAGGAAGGCTGTGTGGGGTTCCTGAGTTTGAGAGGGTGGCCTGTAACATGCTACAAATTGTAGAGCAGTTTTGCCTATGGTTAATTGCACCTGGATGGTTTCCGATGCTTCGTGCGTTGCCACCAACCTGGAGGTGTGGGTATCCTTGATGAATATGGATACACCCCCTCCTTTTGTGGTGTGGTCTGGGTTTTGGGGCCAGAACGCATGATATGAGGTAAAACCTGATAGTGCCAGGGTGCTCTCAGGAGCCTTGAACCAGGTTTCAGTCACAGCACAGACATCGATGTTCTCCATACTGAGAAGGGCCTCGAGTGCGTGCATTTTGAGATTTAGACTTCTGGCATTGAGCAGCATTACCCTTAGTTTCTTCCCATTTTTGTTTTCTAGGGTGGTAGGTTTAGAATTTGAGCCTTGCCTAAAAGGCACTATGGGGTGGCAAGAGCCTTAGCCAATATCCGGAATCCCAGGGGTGACAGGTGCAAGCCGTCCCTTGCGAAGCAGCGTGGCTTGTCAAGCGTGTCATCCCAGGCAGACAGACACTGGATCCCCTTTGAATGACACCAGAAATTAAGCCAATTGTTAAAGCTGATCATCTTGTCTCTATGTTGTGGCATCATTCTTGGTGAAGGAAGGATGCTGCTCAGGGTCAGGTTCATACCTGCCTGGGCTACATAATCAGAGAGCTCCTCTATGTCTCTTTTCATGTAGTCCAGGGAGGTACGTCTCAGGTCGTTCACACCAGCATGGACAATGACTGTGTCATATTTGTACTTGCTGTGGAGTGACCCGAGTGCTTGTGTTATGTGGCGGATTCTAGCGCCCGATAGGCAGCTTACTGTGACCCTCTCCTTGTTCAGCCTGGTGAGTGGGACGTCAGTGTGTCTGACTATGGAGTCACCTATGACAAGTATGTTTGGTGTTGTATTTGGCCTTAAGGGCTGTGACTGCTTTGCACACTGATTTTGTGTTTTATGTGTTGCCTGTGGTGTGTCATGAGGTGGCGGTTGCTTGGGTGTCTGCTTTGGAGGCCTCTGCTGTTTAGGTAAATTTTTGCTCAGAGCCTCTGATTATGTCTTTGTGTGTTTATGTGTTTGATTCATTGTTGTGATAGCTTTATGTGAGACTGGTTTTGTGGTGTGTGTAGTTGCCTTCTCCTCCTGTCTGGTCTTGCCAGTCCTGAGTTGAGAGAGCTCAGCCTCCAGTTTGGCTAAATAGCTGCATCTCTCGCAAGTATTTGTGTTATGTGGGAGGAGGAGAGGGTTGTCTGTGCACATGAGGCAATTGTAACATTGCCTCAATACTCTCAGATTCACCAACTGGACAGGAGAGGACACCAGCATCTGGCCCTTCGACATGCTAGAGAAATTAAGAAGTTTGGGGTGTAACTGAATGAGAGAGGACTTAGTAAGGAAGTGGGTACTCCTGGGTGGGGGAGAGGAAAAAAAAAAAAAAAAGCTTTTTAGGAACAAGTGCTGCGCTTTTTAGTTAAGGGATATACTGTTTAGATTACTAGTAGAGCAGTTCTAAGGGAAAAAATGAAGAACAGACTTTATGGAGCCAGAAAAAGTTTAAACTGACGCTGCCCGATGCTGCTCTAGTGGCAACTCCGCGCTAAAGCACGCTAAAATATATATATAATTTATTTACTTAACATTTGTTAACTGGGAAAGTCCAACTTGGAACAAAACCAGTTTTCAGCAGAGGCCCAGGGAGAAAATACATTTGCTACATAATAAAAATAGATTTAAAAATATTTTCCCCCATGCAGGAGGCTGCACAGCTGTACCCCTCTTAACTTTAACTCTACTACATCTCTGGATAAAGAGGCTCACCATGAAATAATGCATCTTGATGGGGAACACAACTTTTTAATTTAGAGGATATGTGAAATGCAAACTGTATTCAAACCCACTGCACTCAGCCGCAGTTTTGCTACTGAGCCTGTGATAAAAAAAGCATGGTAGCCTGTATTATTAAGTAGACCTGCCACTTTAATGTTGGCAGAGTAGCAGTTTTATCAAAAAATCCAGATGTTAAAGTTACATACTTGTGGGGGATTATTAATTTTAAGGTGGAAGCATCAAGGAAACTTCTGTTTTAGAGATTCTTTACATGCTGTCTTCTCCAGTTGTCATTGCTTTAAAATATTACCCATATGTTTATTATATTGCATTTGTTTGATAGGAGACTATGAAACCATTTATTCTTCCTACTGAGTAATTTCAACATTCTACTGTACCTCTACCACTGTATGCCTCCTCACCCTTTCTGTACCTGTCCTGTGTCTTCTTGTATGTCTCCATGGATTTGCTGTCCCTTCATTTGGTCCATGAACTGACAGCCCTCTCCATGAAGAAGTATTTATTTTCACCAATCCTTGGAGTGACACTAAACCTCAAAATTGCCTGTCTGTGCCCTCTCCTCATCTTCTGTCCTTGTCCAGTATGACACGTTCCAATCTCCACGAAATGGTGTTTTATAGCCATATCCTTCCCATGTTAGGCTTTAGTGACGAGCACTCCAGCTGTCATTGGGTTTCTTGAATAAAACACTGAGGAAAAAGGATATTACTTTTCTGATGGCTTTTATTTGGACTTCTTAAAGCAGGATGTTTTTGTTTTCCATTTTTGACCCCATAGAAATGCACACAGTACTGGAAGTATTGTCTGAACAGGGCTTCATATTTTCTTTACATTTGTCTTATGGCTTCTAATGGCCATCCATTCGATATGTGATCAGCATCCTGTTTTGCAATATCTGTTACATACCACTTGCTTTTAGTTCACACTATGCAGAATTTTTCATTGTTTTGCACGGTACCACAACTGCTACCTTTCTCTACAGTTGCTTAGCCCTTTAAAGTCGGTCCGTACATTCTTCTCCGTTGAAGTCTTTGTGTGCTCAGTGAAAGCATCAATTGCTCCAGACATATCTGAGGGAAAAGAATACAAATGCATTGAAGGATCTGCTTTTAGGATGGAGCCATGTATCATTCCACCAGTGACTTGCTTTATTTTTGACACTATCTGTTCACAAACCAATGTGTCCTGCTGTGCAACATTCCAGTTACTTGATCTTAGTACTATCACAGTCCTCTGTCCCACATTAGCAGATGTGTGGAAAAATATCTGTCAATAGAACTATCAGGAGAGTAATATGTTCAGCTGACATCTTATACCGACCAAGAGCTGTTACTGCTCTTTGTTCTCCACCATTTTTACTGTCTTCTACTCCTACCTTACAAGGGTATAACATTTGGTTTTGTTCGGTTCTTGGGCACTTTTGCACTGGCCGTTATGTCCATCAGGAATTTTCGTAAGATTCTGGAGGACCCTGCAAAGCCATCAGTTTGGTCTATTTTCACTTCTTTCAAGGCAGCCAGTTACTTTCACTCATGGTACCTGTCCACCACTCCCATGCTGTACTCTCCCTTTCAGCATAGCAGCCTCCCCTATTTTCCATTTGAAGACTGAAGTAAAGTACTTTAAGTGCATCTTTCTTTCTTAAACTCCCCCTTTATTTCCCCAAGTTTTGCTTAGTATGTATATGTCTCTCTCTCTCTGTCTGTCTCTCTGTCTGTCTGTCTCTCTCTCTCTGTCTCTGTCTGTCTCTCTCTCCCTGTCTGTCTGTCTCTCTCTCCCTGTCTGTCTGTCTCTCTCTCTGTCTCTCTCTGTCTGTCTGTCTCTCTCT